>NC_036237.1:28095252-28199333 GCF_002742605.1 Olea europaea var. sylvestris
AATGTAAAGTCCAACAATCTCATCGTCGACCTACTGAGCTCAGATTCAATTTGCCTAGGAAAATACCTTAGAGTGACGATCGTCTCATCTCAATGATTAATGGATTCCAATATTGTAGGTATATGATCTCTAATGGTTTCGGCCCGATTCCCAAAGCACCGAGATCAATCTTCTATTTAAGACTTCACTCATTGATACTTCAAAGAATTTGAACTAGCATTCAAAGGTACATTACTCACTTAGGATTTAGGTGACCTGTTTGATAATCAAGTAGAGTCTCATTTCAATCGGTCATCTACGCGGTCCCGTTCAATGTGCATCGAAACACGTTATTGTTCCTATTTCAAGATCTAGACAAATCTTAATAAGAACAATACAATCTTATCAACATAAAGCGTCCAACTTTATGAACCGATTGTGAGGACATAATTTTGATCACATCACAAATTGTGTCTTACTATACCCGATCGATCTAGTATACAATTTATGACATCCTATATGATCATGGAACCTTAGACAATCACTTCAAATTATAACACGCAAATAAACGAACGTAAATTCATAATGTGTTTTACATAACACTACTCGAAAAATGGGCATCAAACTAACAGTTGGAGATTTCTTCTATCACCAGAGTCAAAAAATTTAGAAAACGAATGTTGAGCACAGAACACCCACAATTGTGATGCCACCATTTGAGACAATATTTACTTCAGCTAATGCGAATTAAAATTGCAAACTTACAGGATCAAAATCTTCTCTAAGAACTCCTCTACTTGGAGAGGCCTTTTTCACTTCAGCAATCAGACCAGGTAATCCAGTTTGAGAATTCGCTGCCTTAAGAGCTCCAATAAAATTGCGAACAGGTGGAGCATTGTCAAGTGCTTTCTTCAATGTAAAAAGTGGTTTTCTCTCCTTCATCTACAAATCACTATCTATTAACCATTAATACCTATTTCAATTCTCGAGAGGTCATACCCACATCCCACACACCAAAAAAAAGGGGGGGGGGGGGGGGGGGGATCCTTATCCCTTGGCTTGCAGCTACTTCATTTTGGAACATCCCCACTTCCCACTCTTTAACTTTGAGTGCATCTCCTTCAGAAATTCTAGATTCCGATACCGTGGCTGATCCATCTTTCAATTCAGACTAGAAAGGGCAATCAAATTGTATTGTAATCTCTTAATATTTAACATAAAGTTCATAGCTTTCAAGCATTTGCACCAATTTTTTTTTGCAGCCACTTACAAACAAATAATTTCTTTAGTACTATAATATTCTTTACGCGAAGCAACAATTAATCGATTAAATTAACTAAAAACCCACAAAAGAAGCAACCCAATACAATTTAAACTCACAATTACTTCCAATTTAATAAGACCCATCGAATATTACACACGCCCGTATGATAAAATTTTATGTATATGAATATAAAAGGAGGCAGAAAATTACCTGCTGGGCCTTCAGAATGGGAATGGAGATTTTCCTATTGGGAGTTTGACGGGGCACTAGGGTCTTAGGCCTGAAGAATGTCGATTTTTTGAGAATTTGTTGAGAAGATAATCCGGGTTTGGCAGTTGAAGACGATGATAATACATTCAAACTTTCCATGTATGTAAAATCTATCCCGGAACTGAAACTGAAATTCACTGTGTGTGAGTCTCTATGTGCGTGTGTGTGTGTGGAGACGGCTCTGGATTTTAAAAGTCATTTCCTCGATCAAGATTTTAATGGAAAATTTAGGTGTCCCGATAAGATTTTAATTAAATTCAAGGATTATTCTACTTTATATAATGGATATCATAATGGTGTCCATAGTTCAAATTACGTTCTCTTATTGGCGGGAGCGTCGGTGCACATAATTATGATATCCATTATATATTTCAAGCATTACTCTAAATTCAATATATCCAATTAGTGAATTTATGAAGATTTTAATAGTAGAGAGATTTTAAAAGATTTTGATAGATTTCAAGCATAAAAATACATATCATCAAATATTTTGAAATTTCACCATATTTAATGAGATTCTTATAAAATTTGTGAAAATCTATTTAAATTAACAAAATTCATTAGGATTGTAAATTTTTAAAATTCATCATAATCTTATTTGAGGACACTCCGTTATAGTTAAAGTGACGGAATGGAGACTATTTTTCTTCTGGCAGCAAGAGGGTGGTGTCAATGCATTACAGTCGCATTCGTCCAGAAATTAGGCAAGGAATTGAAGTTTGGTAAAAAACCAGTCGAAAAAAGGTTAGGACAAGATCGCAAGTTTAGGCAAAGGTTAGAGATCGAATTTGCAATTTATGCTAAACAAAACTTTTCTTGAATTATTGGGTCATGATTTAGCTGCATATTGCTTCTTTTGTTTTTCTCCCTCTCTCTTTACTATTTCACCGAGGGTTCAAACCCTTGGTTAAAGTCTTACCTCTACTATTTTATAAAAAAATTGTTGCATCCGGTGAATATGTTGAACACAAAATGAAGCCCATGTTTGATTTGGCTAAAAATCGATTATTTTAATAGAATTTTATAAAGTTGATGAAATGCATGATTGAAAATCTGATAAAAATGGTGAGTATCACAAAATCTGTGAATAAAAATGAATTTGACTAAAAAGCAATTATCTCTTGTATAGATCATGTATTGATATACTATAACTATAAGATACTCCCTATTCATGAATTACTTCGTTTATCCGAGTGATCCACAAATGACGAATCCATATCCCCGTGAGCCTAAACCAAAGCCCTTATTTTCTGTTGAGTGATAGTTCGAGTCAGTTTTGAATGAGCCCCTTGAAATTAAGCTTGATGCAAATAAAGGAATTTTTGTTCTCTGTCTCTGAGCTATATATCAGCATTTAATTTTGGTCACTAATAAATGTTAAAAATTTGGACCCAAACAAGAGCTAAAACACGTGATTCTTTAAGGTAAACACGTGATAATCGAAGTCTCACATCACTCATTGAGTGCCGCCGACAGCCAGGAATCACTATTGATAAGTGTATTTTATACACTTATTTGGTACTTTAAATAGCGACATTTGATGGTTCTTTTGACAAAGTATATTCTAAATTTTTGTATTTTATGTTTAATAGGTGAAATTCTATAAACAAAAAGGGAATTGAAGGAATGAAGCAAAAATGGGAGAAAAATGACAAAATTCAAAGTACGAGGACTAAATTGGCTATTGGACGCAAAGTTTGGATATCAATGTCTACACTATATGAATTGAAGGATTAAAGTGCATTATTATGAAAAGATGAAAGATTGGAGGGAAATATTGCAAGTATTTATTTGAGTAGCAACTTTAAGGAGTCCTTTTTAAGTCAAACTTTGTACAAAGTGTTAATATAAACTAGTATTTGACACGTGCGTTACACGAGTTTTGTACTTATTATATTTTTATTAGCGTCAAAATTGTAATTTTTCAAAATTGGTTGAAGATTCGAAGCATTTGGTGAAATCTAATCGTTTGGTTCATTATATTAGCGCAGGATGCATGGAGATTTCTTTTTCGTTATTTATTTTTTTCCTCATTTATTTATTTATTATTTGTTTTGTTCATATTATGAATATATTTTTTTTCGATTTAAAATACTTTTAAATTTTTTTTCTTTATGAAAATATTTAATTTTTTCAATTTTAATTAAAAAATATTTATACTGTAAGAAAAGACTGCAACACGCAATTTTCATACCTCCCAAAAAATAAAAAAATAAAGATTGTATAAGACAGAAAATATTTTATAAAAAGTTACTTGTAAGTAAAAATTTTGAAGAGAAAAGAATTAAAAAGAATTTTAAATTGAAAAAAAAATTATTTGTAACGTAAAACTATGATACTGATTTCTCTTGGCACCATATTTATATGTATTTATATTTTGTACTTCATATGTATTTAATATTTATTTTATGCTTATGTTGAAAAAATAATAATCTGGAAATTTTTTTGAAATTCGGTTTGGTAAGTGAATGTACCGTGTTCTGCATTCTCGGTATTTGTAAGTGTAAAAATCGGTATATAAAAATACAGCAAGCTGCAAATACGGTAGGCAGCGTTTACGGTAAGTTACAAATACGGTAGGCAACATATACGGTAAGGTGCAAAATACGGTAAGGTGCAAATACGGTAGACAGCATATACAGTAAACTTCCTGCCAATATGGCAAGTTGCATGATAGATTTATAATTTGTTATAAATGTATAATATTTATTTAATATTGAATTTCTTAAATATTAAATGTTGTAATTCAATATTGTTTTCTTTTTTATAATTGTATTTCCGAAAATTTTAAGAAAAAAAAAGTAGTTATGAAATTGTTAATTTTTAAATGTATTTTTTTGTTGAAAATAAAAATGATTTTTTTATATTATTTGTAAAAAAAAATTATTGTAATTTTATTAACGTAATAAGAAGATTTATTATGCATTTTTATTTTTTGCATTTTGTAAAAAAAATTTGTTTATGGTAATTGACAAATATTCTTCCACGCACGCATCATGCCAACAACATTAAAAAAATAATAATAATTTTAGTATATATTAAAAAAATATTATGGAGGCTCCATAAAACCTCCATATTATGGAGGAAAGCCTCCATAATACGGAGGTTTTATGGAGGCCTCCATAAAGCCTTCGTATTACGGAGGCTTCGTGGAGATAAAGCCTCCGTAATTACGGAGGCTCAAGCGTGCATTTTTTTACTTTATTTTTCCTTCATTGGTTCTCAGCATAATAATTTAATTTTATTTAATCCACTTAATTTTTTTAATATTCCTAAAATAAATATATAAAATAATGGAGACTTACTCTTTCTTCATTTTTACACGCTACAATTATGCTTCTCTATTTCTCCACACTATCTCTTTCACCATTTTCTTACGCTATCAACCATGTATCTTTAAAAAGTTTATTTTTGAGCACATAAGTAAGTTTAAATAAAAATATTATTTTTATATATGTACGTAAAATGTATGTAGTAACCATTTGGATGACCAAAAAATAATATCAATTAAAATGTTTACGAACCATTTAAATAATAATTTATTGAAGGGGTTAATTCAAGAGTAAAAGTGTGAATTCCATAAATATATGATTGAAAATATGTTTGAAGAAAAATAAATTTTAAAAAAATGAAAAGCAAACATGTTAACAAATGAATATATTTATTTTTCGAGAAATGAGTTTTTATTACCATTTCATTTTTATCATGAAATGATTCTAATTTTAATATGTTAGATTGTGCTTCAAAATTACATAATCTATTAAATATAATTTTTAAAATTAATTTTTATAAAGTAATATGTTTTTATGATTTTTATTTTTTTTGGAAGATGAAATATAATAGTACTAAAAAATATGAAATAATTAAATTCTTATTAATTTTATAAAATAATATGTTATGGAGGCTCAAGCATGAGCCCCCGTTAAATGGAGGCATGTCGTCATATTACTTTACTAAAAAGAAAAAAAATCATAAAAACATATTACTTTATAAAAATTAATTTTAAAAATTATATTTGATAGATTATGTAATTTTGAAGTACAATTTAAAATATTAAGATTAAAATCATTTCATGATAAAAATGAAATTGTAATAAAAATCCATTTCTCGAAAAATAAATATATTCATTTGTTAACATGTTTTGTCTTCATTTTTTAAAATTTATTTTTCTTCAAACATATTTTCAATCATATATTTATGGAATTCACACTTTTTCTCTTGAATTAACCTCTTCAATAAATTATTATTTAAATGGTTCGTAAACATTTTGATTGATATTATTTTTTAGTCAACCAAATGGTTATTATGTATACCTTTTACGTGTATATATATATATAATATTTTTATTTAAATTTACTTATGTGCTAAAAAATAAATTTTCTAAAGATACATGGTTGATAGCGTGAGAAAATAGTGAAAGAGATAGTGTGGAGAAATAGAGATGCATGACTGTAGCGTGTAAAAATGGAGAAAGAGTAAAGAGTGCTCTATGACATAATTCTCCACGCCGCGTAAATTGAGGAAAAACAACAAAGTCACTGCGTCAAACACGTAAGATAAACGACGTCGTTTCTTTCTCTCAATAAAAAAAGCTACGGTGAGACAAAATGGAAGAATCTATTGTTCTTTCTACAGTAGTGAAATATTGCCATTTTTATATAGTAGTTATATATATCTACACACGTGAAAGCTGAAAATAAAGGAGGAGAAAAAAGGTTGGACTCTACTTTGGAGTCAATTATTGCGGCTCTAATAGCACAGGAAACGGAGAGGAGGAAATTTTAGGCTGCCTTCTGCTGAATTAAATATATATACACGTGATTGGCAGCTTCTGTTGGAGAGAAAAAGACACGAACAAAAAATTGGAGCAGCTGGGAGGAATTAATAAAGCTGCTTGCTGTTGAAGGAGCTGATACATGCACACATTGGCGACAGTTTTAGGGAGTAAAAAAAGGAGGCAGAATTTAAACGCGCATAAACGGAAAAAGACGACAGATTCATTCTTGCAAATTATTTACGTTCGGTCAATTAATCTGGTGATGTTTTCCATAATTCCTTGTTTTTCCTCTATTAATATGCGCAGCTAAATTTAATTTTAGGGCGAACAATGTAATTGATTTGGGACCTTTATTTCTTTTATTTGAGATTATTGTTCTTTGATATTTTATGTGTAAATTTTAATTATGTTTTTAATGCTTTGAATTTTTTGACCAATTATTCAATGATTTCGTGAATAATAGTTACGTAGAGATGCGGATTCTTGTTTAGACCATAAATTAAAATTCGATAAATTAATATTGCTGCGATCGTGTATGAATTCTTAGAACCAATGTTTCTTTTAATTAAATTTAATTTGCATAGAGATATGGAATTGAACTAATTAAATAGGCTCAACAAGAACTCGAGAGGGGTAAGTTGAATACAATAAAAAAATTCGACCGAACACTATTTTAATTTTATGAATCTCGATATTAGAAATAAAGGTGACCAATATGTGAAATTGTTCTGCCCTAATCTTCATTTATTATTTGAATCCTCACTCATTTTTCTGTTGCATTCACGAAATTTTTAGTAGTTAGATTTAAAAATCACAGTCAATCAAATTTTTATTTATTTATTGATATTCATCAAATAGGAGTTATGAATAATAAATTGAGTACTAAAGTATAATTCTCGTATGAACGATAATCCAGATTCAAAAGATCCACTTCACTACTTGTTACGATCCGTCCACTTGCGGGATAAAATCGACAACAAGTTTTTGGCGTCGTTGCTGGCAACAAGAACATCAGGTAAAGAATTTTTATAGTGGGAGAGCTAGTGCTTTTATACAATTTCAGACAAACTATTTACAAGGAAGTTGAAATCTAGATGGTCCAACCTTTTTACGATCTCTCAGGTGTTTCCCTACGGCACAGTTGAATTACACCATCCAACAAAAGAAAATTTCAAAATAAATGGTCAACGTATCAAGCATTACGTGGAAGATTTCCCCACCGCTAAAGAGAGCCTAGACCTAGCTGTACCAGAATGACCGCGGCACAAAGTCCAGCTAATGACTTAAAAGAAGCGCTTATTTGGTGTTGACTTATGAACTGTGGATAGGATGCATGCTAAACTAATTAAGGCTCGACCTTGCAAAATTTGATATTACAAGCACACTAGAATTGAGTTTGACATTATGATTAAATGAGTGTGTTTCTTTCTTTTGATAGGTTGATCTAGTTGGATATAGATGCTTTACCTAAACCATAATAAATTATCTATCATTAGACCAAATTTAGCACAGTTTATGGGTGATTTTACAGTTGTAGGAGGATGCAGATGTAAATGTTGATTCCATGTGTGAAAACTTATGTGTGGATTGTCTTAGACTAACATGATAAAACTTTGTAAAAGTCTTAAGTTAAAAGTCGATTTGTTTGAATAAGTGTGTGATAAGGGGCATTGCACTAATCAAGACATATACATTTGAAAATTTTAAACTTATTTTTGAAGTTTTTATGACTCGAGTGATTAAGTCTGTAAGGGTATCTTAAAACCTGGTGCCCTAAAGTCGTCTGATTGGGAGTCATCGGCCTAAAACTCGTTACAAGGGTTATTTAGAAAGCAATCAGGGATGACGTTGCACTTGAAAAAAAAGAAAAAGAAAAAAAATCGTTCTCTTCGAAGCCTTTTTGACTCGGGTCAGTAAGTCTGTAAGGGTATTTAAAAGTCTGGTGCCCTAAAATTATTTGGTTTAAGAGTCATCGGCCTAAAACCTACTATAATGGTCATTTAGAAAGTTTAATGGAGAGAATATATATATATATATATATATATATATAAAATACTTGTAAAAAATAGAAAAAGCAAGAGCATGAAAAGAGCAAAAGCACTAAATACCTTGGTTAAGCCCTAACACTTATTTGAGGAAATTTGACTTTTGATGAAGGATAATTAATAATAATAATAATAATAATAATAATAATAATAATAATACTTGTGAAAAACAGAAAAAGTAAGTGCATGAAAAGAGCAAACGCACTAAATACCTTGGTCAAGCCCTAACACTTATTTGAGGGAATTCGACTTTTAATGCAAGATAATTAGCTGGTAGAGTCTTGGAGATCGAAGCAATCAAATAATTGGAGAATTCTTGTTCACTAAAGTGTTGACGTGCAACTAGTAACGTCCACCTAAACTCGAGAGGATGATGATAGTAATGAAATATTCAACCTTAAATTACACACTGGGAAAGAGTGAAAAAGAATAAATTTAGGGATGTGTGAATCTTACGAGTGATGAAAGGACATATATGACCATTAGGGTCGTGGATTGAAACAACTTGTACAGTCATGGTTGATCACTCGATTTTTTACACACACGTCAATTTTTGTATTGGAATAGTGGATATTAGTTTGGTATTGTGACTTTAAAGCATGTTTATGAAATTGACACTTAAATCTTGAATCCTGAGGTGAAAAGTTAGATTGTACAACCAAATATTTTTGCATGCTTGTGTGTTAATTATTATTTAGTTTATAGTTTTGTTTGAGAATAAACAAATATTTAAGTTTGGGGGTATTTGATAAATGTATTTTATATACTTATTTGGTACCTTAAATAGCGATATTTGATGGTTCTTTTGACAAAGTATATTCTAAATTTTTGTATTTTATGTTTAATAGGTGAAATTCTATAAATGAAAAGGGAATTGAATGAATGAAGCAAAAATGGGTTTAAAATGACAAAATCCAAAGTACGAGGACTAAATTGGCTATTGGATGCAAAGTTTGGATATCAATGTCTACACTATAGGAATTGAAGGACTAAAGTGCATTACTAAGAAAAGATGAAAGATTGGAGGGAAATATTACAAGTATTTATTTGGGCAACAACTTTAAGGAATCCCTTTTAAGTCAAATTTTGTACAAAATGTTAATATAAATATATATCTACACATGTGAAAGCTAGAAATAAAGGAGGAGAAAAAATGTTGGACTCCACTTTGGAGTCAATTATTGCGGCTGTAATAGCATAGGAAACGGAGAGGATGAAATTGTAGGCTGCCTTCTGCTGAATTAAATATAGGGGAATTTACCAAAATGTCACTTTTTTGAAAATGCACCAAAAACTTTGATGTGCACACAATTTGTACAAAAATGTCACTTTCTTGTTGTCAAATGTCTAAATTACCCTTAATTTGACTTCTTTGGAGCATTTAATGCTCCTTCATGATTGGTTTTCAAAATAATTAATGTTGTGATTTGATTGTGTACTTTGTATATTATAATCTTTGAAAATATGAATATTATATTGTAAAATACGAATTTAGTTAATAAAAAATGAATATAAAATCCTTCTAAACCCTAGTTAACATTAAAAAACAAATTTATTGTGAAAGAAACCCTTATTTCATTATCTTCTTCATTCATTTTCTTCTTCCTGAAAAAGACATTACTTCAACCATCTTCTTCATCTATCTTGAAAGGTAAGTTGTTACGAATTGTTTATATTTCTATGTAATAGCTTACTTTTTTTTAGAATGTTAAAAACAACATGATGGTCTTGTTTTTTTAATATTGTTGAAGGAAAAATAAACCCAAAATATTTAGGAAAATGTGGAGTATTCCATATTTAATGAAGCATTCAGTCATTTATTTCTGGAAATAGGTTGTGATGTTGTAGTTGTTGTAGTTGAAGAAATGATTATAAGTATTAATGCTACCAAAGACATTTGAAACTTCTCGACAGTTCCGACACTCGAACCGTCGAACTCGACATTTGAACTGTCGTACCCGACATTTATAAACTGCCGGGATAGATAAGTAAACTGTCGAATTGGAAAGCTGAAAATTCTTGACACCCTTAATTTGACCTTGTAATATTGCATGGGTTTAAATATTGGAACGTGTCACTTCCATGCTATTATATAGTCGACATTTTGATTGCACATAATTCTTATCGTTGCATTCCCAACATTTCAGGTATGAACAATAATTTGAGATTCATCGTGTCGCACGGAAGAAAGTTTGTTTACGTGAATGACGAATGGAAGTGGACTGGGGAGAAAACCACTTCCATTTTAGTGTCGAGCAGTATCACACTACCAGAGCTATTGTTACGGTTGAACGAGAAACTTGGTGTTTTCAATCCGCGCACAAAATTGGAATTGAAGTTCAAAGTTCCCAACATGAATATACCGCCGGCCGAAATACTCGAAGATGAAGACGTAAATTAGTACATATCAGTTCATAAGGAAACTGCCATCTGCGTTACTACTTTGGAAACCGGCCTGCCAAGTGTTGAAAAGGAAAGGGATACAAATTACAGCCAACAATTGTTCACCGCAACGGAAGATCACCACACCGTACAGGACGACGATGTCAATCATCAGCAAAGTGTCCCAAACAATAATGCAACGAATACTCCAATTTTCGATGTTCGGACTGCACCGTTAAATGAGATGTTCGACGATCCCTTACATGGTACAAATACTGGTAATATTGTTGATGTTGACGAAGAACTATTATCACATTTCAAAAGTCCGGATACATGCGACTGGATTTCCACTGTGAATACGCCGGATTTTACCGAAAGGGAAATATTTTTTATCAAGAAAGAGTTGCACTCGAGAATTCGTCTACTTGTGTTGCGAGAGAAGTTTCAATTTCAGGTTAGCAGGTCAAGCCAAAAAATGTTAACCATTGTATGTGCCGACGGTAATTGTAAGTGGATGTTACGTGCTTCGAGTGTGAAGTAGTCCGCCATCTTCATGATCCGCAAATTCAACAATTTGCACACATGTTCCATAGATTATCGTCGTAATGCAAATCGACATGCCACTAGTTCCGTAATAGCTGAGCAGATTATGGGAAAATTGGATTATACGTACGGATCGTATGATCCTACCGCTATTGCTCGTGACATGGAACGTGAGTTTGGTGTGAAAATTAGTTACCATCAAGCCCGTAGGGAAAAGGTCGCTGCTTTACATTTGCTACATGGTACATCGGGTGATAGTTTTCAAAAACTTTCTTTGTACTGTCACGTCCTAGGAGAGAGTAACTCGGGAACAGTAACGCACATCGAAGTAGATTCTCGTAATAGGTTTCACTACCTTTTTCTAGCTTTCGGTGCAAGCATTCGGGGTTACTTGCAGTATATGAGGCCCGTTATTTGTGTTGACGGCAGTCACTTGAAAGGTCCGTACAAAGGTACTCTTCTACTGGCAACTGCTCAAGACGCCAACAAACAGATTTATCCGTTAGCGTGGGGAATTATTGATGCCGAAACGAATAGATCGTGGATGTGGTTTTTATCAAATTTGAAAAATCTTATAGGTGATTTGGACGAATTGGTGTTTGTTTCCGATAGGAAAAATAGTATTGAAAATGCCATTGCTCACCTATTTCCTCGGGTTCACCACAGGTGCTGTGTTTGGCATATGGAAAAAAATTTAATCTAGCGGTACAACAACGCAAGTTAAATATTTCTATTCAAAAGAGCCGCAAGAACTTACCGGACTGAAGAGTTTGAAAGACTTATGGGATAGCTTCGTAGGATTAGTGCAAGAGCGTACGGGTACTTGGAGCGAGCAGGTTTGCCATTTTGGTCACGTGCACTATTTGTTGGCCAATGGTACAACATTTTGACGAACAACAACGCAGAATCTTTGAACTCAATGTTGAGACATGCCCGTTCGTTACCGATCACGTGCTTAGTGGAACACATTCGGCATACTATGCAGAATTGGTTTTATGAACGTCGAGCAAGTGCAACCGCATGCAGCACCGTTCTGTCACCAACGATGGAGAATGAGTTATGGACGACGTTCGAAGCAGGTACTAGGCTGCGATGGGTTGACAAATAATTTAACACAAGTTGGAATATCCAACGACACGGACATCGTAGACTTCTCCGAAAAGACGTGCACTTGTCGTGAGTTCCAGCTGAATCGTATGCCGTGCGTTCATGCAACCCGTGCTGCTTGCTTGAGAGGTACGTCATTGTACGATCTCTGCTCATCGTATTACACATCCGAGTACTGGAAGGGTGCCTACGGAGAAGCTATATATCCTATTCAGCGTGAAGTGGACTGGAATGTTTCACTCGAAATTATAGGTACTCCTCTTATGCCCCCTAGTGTACGTCGTCCTCCAGGTAGACCACCCACACGACGTAAGCGATCCAGACACGAGTACACCACACGGCTCAGGAAATGCACTCGTTGCGGTGGACTTGGTCATAACCGGACCACATGTTCGAACCACACTGTACCACGTCCGATGTAAGCAGCATTTTGTACGTGACTGGTTGAAATTGTAAGTGAAGTGTTCCCCCGCTGTTGTTTGTATATGACAATGTAAATATTCTATTAATGTTTTAATTCTCTTACGCGTAAACATTACTCTTTGTTATGTTAACATTTCTAGAATGCAAATAGGCACATCGCACTGCATAACTGTTTCGAACTAAAATACAAATTTGCTATGCATAACATTGTTGCGATTGTTGACACATGTAAATAGAATGTACGGAATATGAAAAGTTCAACCATTATAGAAGCTTCCTTTGAAATGCATATTACGAACACATCATTTGTAACGCATAACACTGTCTGCAAAGTTCAGAAACTACGTTCAATGTACACATTAGGTTGTGTTCGTTTACCCAAACTACATGTTATATGAATATGCATACTACATACACAGAAAATTTGGCAGTAAACCCCGATACTTCATTTGTTGTTCCCGACAGATGGTGCCTGCCATTCTCGACAGTTGTGCGACGCTCCGCTTAACAAAATGCAAAAACCACATAACTTGTCAATGGGAGTTTCCTACTTGCTACAGAATTGGTTAAGCGTTACAAAATCCATCCGTTAGAAAAAACCACTATACATACATACGTAGAAACCCACACACGCAACAAAGCCGGACTCTTCACTCGGAGCTAACACTTGAACCTTCTTCCCCACTGTCATCATCCGAGCTGATGACAATTACCTCGGGCGATGGAACGTGACCTTGCCCCTCATCCTCGTAACGTTGATCTTCGTCTGCATCCATAAATGGGACGACCCATTCAAGCACATTTCTCGGAGAATCACCTTCATCAGTTGCAACTTCGTCCAGGTTCGAAAAGGGAACGACGGTGATGGCTCTCCTACCACCATTCGAACTCACTTCGTCATCGTCCGAAGAAATTACGATGGGACATAGCGGGGTTGAACTGGGTGTCGGCATCGGCTCCTCAAGTGCCAGCGGTGAATTGCTTCCCGTGGACGATGCCATTATTTTCGTATGAAGAAACAGATTTCAAATACTTTGATACGTTCCTGCTACAAGATGCCTCTGAAAGAGTTTCATATATCCCACTTGAAGAGTGCAAGTCTTGCTTTATACTGGAGGTATATGAGAACATTTAAAGCAATTTACGAACCAAGCACCATTTCATTTGTACTTAACACTTGATTGGCCATTGGTGTGATGGTTTAGTGTGATGGTTAAGGGTGTAAGTGTACTTTAATGCAATCCATAAATGGTGAGAATTATGACTAAATTGTACCCATGTGCAATACCTGCAATGGCAACATTCCTGCAATGTATTTGTACTTACATTACTTAACAGAATATATGTACTCATTAGTCACAATTGACTATCGTTTTTGAATTCTAAATCAAATGAATTGCATGAAAAATTGATAAAATTAATGTCCCTGTCAATGAAGATGAACATTGGATGACTTTACAAGCCATTTTTAAAATAAACTTTAATTTCTACGAACAAGTGAATTTATACTCAAACGCATTTCGAAATAAACATACATTGGTTGCAATGTTGGGGCCAACGTAGCAAAGATAACACCGAATTTTTCATTCTACGATAATGCGACTTTTACAATAATCATTGTCCTCGATCATTCGACCACATTCCATTACACAGAAGATCATTTCATACCATGACTCATTTGTGCAGGTATAACACCTTCAACTCCAATGAAATGAAATTACATAATACTACTATTTCATCAAGTACGATGAACATCAACTTAATTACAGTACAAACGAATGTCATGTCTGAATGTGCGTTCCACTTAACCATATCCCCATATGGAATTGAAGTAATCTCATAAACCCCGTTCACATCATCAGCGATTACATCATATGTGATACGATGTAATCGTCTCCATAGTTGCACCTTCAGGCATGAACCCAGGTTTGGATTCCTTTGGGTGTTATGTGGTGCTATTAACTACACATCTTCATCATTGTACAAAAAATCGTCATCACACCTCGATGAAATGTTTTTGATATGTGAAAAATCATCCCTTCGAATTAATCAGCTGCCTACCTGCATCAGGTGTCCAGTAAATTGAAATGACAGAGCAGAGCAAGTTCGTAACTATCCATCCAATCAACGTAAGAACCAGAAAATGTACTCATCCATGGAGTAGAAAACGTACAGGCAATCTACAGGCCAATATATTTATGGCCTGTATTGTTTATGATATGTGAAAGGGTTCATAAACAATACAGGCCATAAATTTAATGGTGAAGCCAACATACAAGACAACGAACGAATCGCTCCAGACCAACACAGAGGCTCATGTTCGCTGGTTAATAGCTTCGGATGGCCTTAGTTCGGGTGACTATAAATTCATAAGGAGTCCACACTGCAGTTCATGTTGAGGATTGGTGGTGACAGGCAGATTATTGTCAAAACCCTTACTAGGAAGACAATAACCCGTGAAGGTGAAAGCTTCGACACCAGCGATAATGTTAAAGCTACAATGGAGGACAAGGAAGGAATCCCACCTGACCAAGAGTCAACTCTGCACTTCGTGCTGAGGTTGCGAGTACATGTGCAGATTTTTGTGAGGACTCTAACAGGAAAAATCGTCAGTTCGTGTTGACAAGTCATATGACTGGGATGTATAAGAATGATGATATATTCATTTTAGTTATGATGTTGATGTACCCTTTCACATTTCATGAAGAAGACATGCATTATGTCGTCAACACATACATACAAAATTTACCGACACTACCACCCCATGCTTGCACTAAACATGTATTATAGCAAAGCGATATGTACTCTACAAAAGACAGTTTAACCTGTAGCATATTTCAGGAACAGCATATGCATTATGTCGTCAACGCATACACACAAAATGTACCGACTATACCATCCCATGCTTGCACTAAAAATCAAACCAAATTCAAAAATCAGTCCAACAATATGGGTGAGCAAACGTATCAAACCAAAAGTCAAACCAAATTCAAAGCATGTCTTTGTTACCAACAACGTATCTACTACTACGTCAGACCTTACCAAACCACTTCAACTCACTCATTTCTTTACTCTCTTTGCCCTTCCCCTCGTGTATGGCGTCTGGGTAGGCGGTGCAGGACGTCGAACACGAGTCGATCGCCGCCTATTTGCGCTGCCCACATTGCCTCTCTTCTCCGGTACAGTCACTTGTGCCGGCAACTCTGTGGCAGCACCCATATAAAACATTTCAACAGTTTAGTGAAATGGTTCTGTGTGAACAACGCCACATAGTCGTGGAATCAGATTAGTGAAGGGAAAAAAAGCACATACCGTCCACCTCCGTGACATCATGGGTCGATGGGCCTTCCTCGTCGTCGCTGGGGAGGGTAGGGAATATCTCTCCTGGGTCTAGTTCAAAGGAAATTGGATGAAATGGATAAACATAAGATATGAATTATCATTTGCGCAAGGGAAAGTGTTTCGTAATAGAACCTAAATCACAGAAGTAGGAAATAATTACGCACGTACCGTTCATGTCCTGCATGTCACCCTCCTCCGTACGATGATTGTCCTCTCGGGTCTGTTCGTCTCCGCCTTCCCCGTCTAGTTGGAAGACAGAGAACAAATGAATGAACGTGTAAAATTGAATACATATGTGTATGACGAAATGAGACGACAGAAGGTTAAAAAAATAGCGAACGTACTGTTTAGTGCGTGCATTTCAACCTCGTCTGCATGGTGGTCGTCGTGTGTGCTCCGTTTATCGTTGCCTTCCCCGGCTACTCGAAAACAAATAAGAAATTATAGAACGACTGAAATTGAAGACAGTAAGTACATGTGAATAAAATACAACAAGCATGATATCATGAGATAACATGACATAAAATACAAAATTTACGTACGTACCGTTCTCCTCCTGCATTTTGGCGTCGTCAGCACGGATGTCGTCATGCGGGCTCCGTACGTCGCTGCCTTGCCCGTCTACTTCAAAACCAAAAAAAAATATTATTACAGTCAAATACAATAGACTCGCATATCACGAGATGACATGACATTGAAGACCACAAAATGTGTTACATAGAACTAACGGACATACCATTCACGTCCAAGTTCCCGATAGGGGAAGGACGGCCACCATCATTCGGGCACATGTCCATGTCGCCTCCATATACATCTAAGTAATTTGGCAATTTCAAAAATACATTTGTAAGCAAATGCATACGAAAAATTACACACATGTTGTAAATGGAAGTAACAGTAACATAAACTCATACCTTCGTGGGGGTCGTCCCAAAGGTTTGGCTCATTCACTACCGGAGCTGCAGCGGAAGTAGAGGTGCCACTAGATGAAGGCACCAAGGTAGATATGAAGTCCCTCAGTTTGGCGAACTCCTCGATGACGTGCTGCATGATTTCAAGTTTCACGGTCCGCAACCTCATCTCGAAGAGGATGCGCTAGTCATACAACATGCCCTCCACGTTCTCCCTCGTCATAGTTGCTCCACCACGCGTACCCTGAACCCCATATGTGGACGGGGCAACCACTGGAGTGGGTAATGCACCCGACTGCCGTCCCGAGGCATCCACTTCGTTCTCGCTGTCACTACCACCGGTCTCGCTGGAGTGGTCGCCACCGCTTTCTCCACTGTCATCAGGCTTAGCCCCATCCTCCCCGCTACCTTCCGGTGTGTGATGGCCATCGCTCGGGGATGTGTCAACGTCCTCAGCCCCTGCACCGAACTCGTCAGCATGCCCGTCACCTGTATCGCTACCGTCATCTCCCCCACTAGCTGGTGCGGCCTCATGGAATTGTGGGCCGACAACCCTCCTAGCGAGGTCGTCCAAAAATTGCACTGGACGGTCAGGGAATGGCACCAAACCGGCGATGTATGGCAGATCACGCTCGGCCTCCGTGGGACGCAGTGTGGCGTGCACGTGCAGCTGTAGAAACAGGGGAGAACATGTAGTTTAAATATAATGCATACTATTCCCAATTAAACAAAATAATGGAAAGGCAAATGAAAAATGTTCATGACCTGTACGTCCCTGAAGAACGCATCGTATGTACGCTGCTGCGGTTGTTTGGTGGAGGTCCAGCACAGAAGCCGGGACGAGCGTTCACCCACACGCTCACCAAAGCGTTCGCCGAGTTTAGGCATGGCCTCATATGCTCAAATCTGTCCGGACGATAACAAAACAAATGTCGCATTAATATCCGTCCAAACACTATGGAGGCATGGTCTAACATTGACAAACAAAACACATAAACATAATGTTGTTCGTACCTGCATGACGATCGAAAATCCGTGAATTATGTAACTGACGTCCTTCTCGTTCTTCATCTTCGTATCGCTCATTTTATGTGCCCAAGTACCTCGAAATCCTTTCAACAAACGCCTATACCCCACTTTCGCCCAGGGGTACGCAAAAAACAGCTCCAGGTCGTCAACGATGGCAAGCGTATCCTCATCAATGCCGACATTATTGTCCGGAGCAGTGATAACTCCTTCCACAATTAGAGCAAGCCCGAGCTTGTATCTATCTGCCCGGGGTGTCGACGCGCGGAGAAAGGCCTTCTCCAGCTGGGTACATGAAATCTTCTCCAGCGATTTGAAATATTTTTCCTTCAACCTCCTCTTCTCCAATGCCTTTGTGTATCGATCGCCCTCCGGAAACGACCCAGCATGCAGTCCAGTGACGATAGCATACTCCTGCAGTCCAAACCTGGTAAGGTGGCCCTACACGTTGAACCACAACTCATAGGACTTATCACAACGGATCCCTCGGCACACCAATGCCTGGATCAGCTGAGCGGAAAACTGGATCTCCAGAACGTCAACGAGAAACCCAAGGCAGGAGTCGCGAAAGTCAGCCCGAAGTCGGTCGTCGAAGTTATCCATCACTGTTTTTATGTACTTCAAGTTGCTCCGTTGCGAGATACGCGCCGGCAACCGTACATTCTCGGGCACCAGAAATTGAAAATCCATAATATCTGCAGATGAAACGATAATGGTTAGACTATAAGAACATCAATTGGAACAAGTAATACAGAAAACGTATAAGAACATATCATCTACCCGAAGTTGCCGTAAACATTTATTATGGCAAATTGCGCTTGCAATATTAAGCAAAATAAAATGTTAGCAAAAATTTTTCTAATGTGCAAAAATACATGGGTAATGACATCTGAATGTTCAACAGACATGTTGTTTCTCGACGCACGTGCAGTGTCGTCTGTGCCCAACGTCATTTGTCGAGACACTGTTACCGAAACCTGTGTTGACAGATGACTGCACTCTACCTTACAGTGGCATACGTCATCTGTCGAGAATGCCCGCAGCTAACTGTCGGGAACGATAGTTCATCTGTCGGGGTTCAACCAACTGTCGAGAATAACAGGAGGCAAATGTCGGGAACGACAGTTTTCAACATAAATATGGCATACGTATGCATGGTGCTCCAACCCACAAACTTCCTACATAACAGCGAAAAACCAGGCTCCCAAAAATTCACAAAACGCTTTAAAACTTAGATGTTACATATGCATGGTGCTCTAAATGAAAATGTAGAACATGCCCAAATCCGGTCATCCCAAACATCACAATGAAGGTGAAAACGTGGATGTTAATTCTATAATGTCATTTGATAGCCAGCCATGCAAACAGGTACGAATGTAAACACATCGAACCAACCAAGTAAAAAAGGACCGTTACGGTGGAAGGCAAACAAACAAGACTAGTTTCCCCTTTATAACTATATCGAAAACACCAAATGATGCAATTGCGCACCGAGCAATCAAAGAGATATGCAAAGCAGCAAGTTGGTTTGTGAATTTCTTGTGCGAGATAAGTTCAATACATATTCGTACATCACAAAAACAAGAGAGAAGAAAGTGCTTTCACCTCGTCTAGTTGTAGCAGTTGCAAAGAGCTATGGGACAGATACGTCTCTTTTCTTTGTCCACACTCCACAAAGTTTGGTTCTGCAACAACAGAAATAAATGTTGCGCATAAAAAAACGTATTGAAGAGGAGCATACATTCAAATTGCCACATTTCTTGAATACCAATCTCCAAATATTTTAATTATTACGCATTATAAACTGAAAGTGTATATCAAGTATAACCAAAAGTAATATTAAAGCTAATTTCTAATGGTCAAATCCCTTTTCCAAATCAGCCCACAGAATATTGATTCCTATAAGTTACACTTAAAGAATTCATGGTTTTGATAGAGACCACAATGCTGAATGCTGAAATGTGAAGCAAGGATATCAAGTTCACGACATATGTACCAAGAGATTGTTCATATTCACATATGAAGATTACTGAAATCAAGAAACTAGAAATTGACATCATAACCCAACTAATTGATGTTTAAGCAGTTATAAAGAGAAAATACACTAAATGCTTATGGTTTCGCGTATATCCAAATCAATCTGGTATTCTCGTGCAGTACTACTGCATTTGATTACCTAAATGAGTTTAATGACAGGCAAAAGAACAGGTACTGATCATAATCAATTCTTCATATAATCAAGATTTATATACTGACAGGATTTTGTCAAAAATATGCAGAGAATTTCTTCTGCGATTATGGAAGTGCGATGGGAAGGTTTGAAACTGGGAATCAGCAGTTACTATTGGAGAATACTAATAAAGATATAACTGTAGAAGAGCATGTGCAGGATATGAAGAGAGTTAAAAGACATAGGTAAGTAAAAACCCATACAAGTAATTGCAAAATCTTATCAAAAGAAACAATTTCTCAATATTTTTACATGCCAATTACAAAAGCAGCAAGGGAACTTAATGTGGGATTAACCCTTTTGAATAAAAGGTGTAGAGAATTAGGAATTAGAAGGTGGCCACACAGGAAGTTGACGAGTCTACAAACCCTAATCAAGAATGTCTAGGTATGTATATACTGTTTACTGTCAAGCCTATGATACCGAACTTATTACAAAGTATTTAAGTTACTCGCTTTACGGGTTTTACAGGAGTTAGGGCAGGAGGAAGGAGAAGGGAAGTTGAGAGATGTAATACAAATTTTAGAGTAAGAGAGGAAGTTGATGGAAGAGGTTCCTGATTTGCAATTGGCAGACAAAACTAAGAGACTGAGGCAAGTGTGTTTTAAGGTAAACTACAAGAAGAGAAAGCTCATGGCTGGAATGCCATCAATGACATCGAAATCGAAATCTGCAGGCTCTAGTGGTGATAATCCAGCAGCAAGTGTTGAAACAAATTTCAAACAATGGAGTATATAGAGGATCATACAAGTTATGAACACATGCACAATCACATCTAAAAACACACACAAATAAACAAACACATTCAGAACAATGCATCTTTTCAATTTCAATTTTCATCTCCAACTTCAATCCACAAAAAAGTATACACTCATAAACAAACACATCTAAACACACACACAAATAAACACCAAAATGAAAACCCAATAAATTAATTTCAAAAACGGCAAAGACAACAAATGCAACCACAGAAATCAGATTCACTTACGTACAGGTAATGCTCGACAGTCGGTGGCGGACAGAGAGGATCGACTTTCAGGGATTTACGAACTTCGATGAGGGAGAGGAGTTTGTCAGCGGTGGTGGATTTCGTCACAGAGAGGACCGACTTTCAGGGATTTAGGGACTTCGTTTCGTCTTCCTTTCCTTCACGACATTTTGGGTCGCCGTCGGTGGTCGCTTTCGTCACAGCGACGAGTGACTTTTACAGATTTACGGATTTCGATTTCTCTTCCTTTCGTTCAAGGCATAAGGGTTCGCCAGCGGTCGTCCACTTCGCGAGAGAGAGGACTGAATTTTAGGAATTTTAGGGATTCAGTTTTCTTCACAGGATTTCTCTTCTTCAAATGGGGGGGTCAGGGGGCGAAATAGAGCTTGCATTTTTTTCTTTTTCTTCAATAATTCAATTTCATCTGACAATCTCTCATAGTTTTGTACAATTTGTTTGATTGGTCAAATCAAAATTTCATTAGGATATGTTGGGTATTTATATTTAGCTTTAAAGCCAAATATGTCTAAAATTCTCTACAATTGACATTTTTGCAATGTCAAAAAATAAGTGACATTTTTGTAAATACAAACGAAAAAGTTGACTATTTTGATAATTTCCTGTTAAATATATATACATGTGATTGGCAACTTCTGTTGGGAGAAAAAGACACGAATAGAAAATTGGAGCAGTTGGGAGGAATTAATAAAGCTGCTTGCTATTGAAGGAGCTGATATATAAAGGAGCTGATACATGCACACATTGGCGGCAACTTTAGGGAGGTAAAAAAGGAGGCAGAATTTGAACGCACATACACGACAAAAGACGGATGATTCATTTTTGCAAATTATTTACGTTCCGTCAATTAATCTAGTGATGTCTTCCATATTTCTTGTGTTTTCCTCTATTAATATGCGTAGCTAAATTTAATTTTAGGGCGAACAATGTAACTGATTTGAGACCTTTATTTCTTTTATTTGAGATTATTGTTCTTTTATATTTTATGTGTGAATTTTAATTATTTTTTTAATGCTTTGAATTTTCTGGCCAATTATTCACTGATTTCGTGAACAATAGTTACGTAGAGATGCAGATTCTTGTTTAGACCATAAATTAAAATTCGGTAAATTAATATAACATGTAGAGATACCTATATTATTGCTGCGGTCGTGTGTGAATTCTTAGAACCAATGTTTCGTTTAATTAAATTTAATTTGCATAAAGATATGAAATTGAACTAATTAAATAGGTTCAACGAGAACTCGAGAGGGGTAAGTTGAATACAATAAAAGAATTCGACCGAACACTATTTTAATTTTATGAATCTCGATATTAGAAATAAAGGTGACCAATATGTGAAGTTGTTCTGCTCTAATCTCCATTTATTGTTTGAATTCTCACTCATTTTTGTTGCATTCACCAAATTTTTAGTATTTAGATTTAAAAATTACAGTCAATCAAATTTATTTATTTTTTATTTTTTTATATTCATCAAATAGGAATTAGGAATAATAAATTGAGTACTAAAGTATAGTTCTCGTGGAAACGATAATTCGGATTTAAAAAATTCACTTTACTACTTGTTACGATCTGTCCACTTGCGGGATAAAATCGACAACAACTATTATCACGGTTGCTTTGCAATGGCATTCGACAAGTAGTTAATTTTATAACCGTATGCATGTTAATTTGCATAATATATAAGTCTATTCCGATGAATTATATATTTCATAAATTTTAGATGTAGTATTAAGTAATGATGGAGTAAAAGTGTTTACATTGTCCTAATTGAAGAACCAAACACAATATTATTTTTTACTTGTAAACTATAATACACCACGATACGATACAAATATACAATCCCAGCATAAAAACGATGGTTCCCCAATTTGTTACTTGTGCGAGTGCGTGCGGGGTTGTTTAAAAAGCATAAAGAATTATGAATGTTTAGTTTATGGTAGAAATTGTTGTTTCCATCACGCTGCATGAAACTCATATGGATTAGAGATAGCATTGAGTTGCAACAGCAAAAAGAGGAACTTTTCTATGGATTGAAACACCTGGGCGTTCACTCATATCCAAATCCTCTCCTTTTGCTCCATTAGGCAATTCCCAGTCAAATTTCTGAACAATATTTGCCAGAACAAGTTCGTTAGTTGCCATAGCGAATGAGATTCCTGGACAACCTCTTCGACCAGCCCCAAACGGAATCAACTGGAAATCAAGTCCTTTGAAATCTATGGACGAATTTAAGAATCTCTCCGGCTGAAACTTCTGTGGTTCTTTCCAGTAAAGAGGGTCTTGGCCAATGGCCCATGCATTGGTCATGACCATTGTACCTGCTGCAATGTCATAGCCCATTACCTTGACATCTTCTCTTGCTTCCCGAGGAACCAGTAGTGGGATTGGGGTGTGAAATCTTAGAGTTTCCTTCACTACAGCTTTCAAATAATGCATTTTCTCCAAGTCGGCATCTGTTATGTCATGTTTGCCATTGAGAACTCCCCTCACCTCATTTTGCAACTTTTTCATGACTATTGGGTGCCTTAAGAGTTCTGTCATTGCCCACTCTAGAACTGTGGATGTGGTATCAGTTCCAGCAGCAAACACATCCTGAAATAATCCAGAAAGTTAAAAAACTTAAGGCTAAGAAAATTAATAGTCACTTATTTCGGACGAAATGATTCGATCGAAGTAGACGGAAGTCTTGACTTCAAAGTCTATTACCACCTAGGAAGCTATGCTCGTGTCAAACCTCTGAGGGTCTTAAGCACGAGAAACTTGTATGTATATGTTTCTTTCAATGACAGTTTTAGCTTTTAAATGAAGTTGTTCAATTTTATTACAGTTATACGGGAGGGAGGGGTGCTTACCAAAATTATGGCTTTGATACCATCTCTATCAATGGATACACCAGTGGCATTGTCCTGGTAAATCTTAAGCAGAATATCTACAAAATTCTCTTTACTTTCATCCTTTCCGCTTGAATTTTCCATATCCCAGTGTTCTTGAATCACTCCTTCAAGAAACTCATCTAGTTCTTTAGCAACAAAATCTACTCTGGCATCGAAACCATTAACACGATTAATCCACGCCAGCCATGGAATGAATTCCCCAACACTGATAGTCCCCAAAAGTCCCAAAAATTCAGTAATCAGCTGCAGAAATTTCTCCCCTGTCGCCCCGTCCCTGTATTTCCTACCGAAAGCCGACCTACAAACAACGTCGTTTGTGATTGCCGTAAACAAATCACTCATATTCAATGGCGATGAAGATAGACACGATTCCTTAATTTTTTCCATCATCAAGGCCGTTTCTTCTTCCCTTATAGCATGGAATGATTGTACCTGTTATGGACAGAAATGCACTGTTAGAAAATCTTATCAAGTCACTCCAAGCAATTCTAAACGCTTTTTAAGTACTCTCAGTTTTGATGCACTGTTGAGCATCTTTGGCCTAGAATAACGTCGTTTTTGCTTATTTCCGGCAGTATCAAGAGTGGTATTGCCGAAATAAACAGCTTCTTGTACAAAAGGAGCAAGGGTCAATCATGCTCTAAAAGGGGCACGGGAATTGTAACAGTACCCGTTTGTTACTCAGAAGCTGGAGTACAAATATGCTTTTCAATTGCCTCCAGTATTCTCCATATGGAGCAACTGACAAATCCTTCATGTCGTAAAGAAGCCGCCTGGAAACGCTAGAGTCAGGCCTGTCAGCGAAAATGACATCATGGGTTTTCATAATTTCCCTGGCGGCGTCCGCCGATGAAACGATAAGCGTCGGAACATTTCCAAAGTGGAGAAGCATTAACGGGCCGTATTTTTTGGACATGGATTGAAGGGAATGGTGTGGGAGCGTGCCGATTTGGTGGAGATTTCCGATAATCGGGAGTTTCGGCGGCGATGGCGGCAGATTTTTGCTGTTTGTAGTGGCCGCCACCCTTTTGACGAATTGCCATACAAGAAATATACTGATAAAAGTGAATATAAATGGATTTTGTAAAAGAAATTCAGCCATTTGGTGCTTAAAACTAAACATACTTTCTGATTGTCTGGACTCTGTTTTCTGTCCCTAAACTGGACGAGGCTCTTCTATATATACAGACAGGAATGTGCGTAATGAGACTGCATGCTTGCTTTGTATACACTCTTACAATATTTTAACCTTTTTTTACACAATTTTTCAATTAAACATTTATCAAAATCTATTAAAAAAATCTGGTTTTAATTCAAACCAAACAAAGACTTAATATGCCTTTTAAACCTATTTTATTTAGATTGTTTTGATGTAATTTTTTTTCTTTAAAAGTAAAATTTGAATAATGTGCGATTAAAACGAAAAAAAAGAAAAAAAATTATGAATTTATTGCAAAATTATTTTATTGTGAGAATGTGTCGTAAAAAATGATTATTAATTATAATAGGTGCCCAATTTAACTTATTCTATTGGGGTCAAGCCCCCACTTAAAAATGTCTACACGTATTTATGAAAAAATTGTCGTTTGATGTGTATGTTAAGTGATAAAAGATGAATAAATAGATATTTGGGCTAATAGTTTAATTACACTCAGGCATGACTTGTAAACATCGAAGGACAAGTCTATTTATACAATTATTTTGTACAATATTATTGACGGTGTTGAAGTTGTCAAAAAAATATTGGTCGAAAAGATGAATTATTTTTAAAATTGTCCAATGTGGCATATTGTCAATAATGTTGTCAAAATCATTATACATCAAGCATGATTGAACATCGAATTGGTGAATGGCAATAGAAATTAATTTATCTGAAAAAGTAAGATCACTTATTTTCAATCACATATTTTTGTTAGATTCCATTTCTTCTACGAAAATATCTTTATTAGAAAATTCTCTTACAAAAGGAAGAAAAACTATGTAAATTAATATTTATATAACTTACAATTTTTTCAAACTTTGTCCAACTAACTATTTAAGATTTCGAGTTAGTTCCTGTTCGGTTTTGTTATTACATTTTTATTTGGTTTTGATAAAGTTTGGACTTGTTAAAATTAATTTTTGACTTTAATTTAATTTTTTATTAATTTTCTAAAAGTAAATTAAACATGGACTTATCATAGAAAGATAAGTTCATTTATTTAAATTTCATCATCCACACGACCTCCTCTATTATTATTATTATTATTATTACTACTACTGCTGCTGCTTATGCTACTATTATCGTCGTTGTTATTATTATTTGTATCAAAGATCTACACAATTTTTATAACAAGAAAATGATATTATGCTTAATTCTATTCTTTAAAAACTCAAATTATCAAGAACGAAATCGTCCAATTTCTTGAAAAGACAATATGTAAAAAGAAAGTAGCTATAGCTTCTTAAGAGTCCATTATCAATTAATATTTTCCTTATTTAACCAAACTATTAATTCATCCAGAAGTAATGACGAATGAATGGATAGTAACACGCAAAGAGTCCTCTACGTCTATTACAATGGAACTAGTCCATACTTGATTGCATTTGATTAATATTAATATTAATATTTTTATTTTTATCATTATCGGATAAGTCGAAATTGTGGTTTAAAATCCAAGCTTCCCTACCTCTTCTATTTAAAGAGTGTTTGTACAGCACCCTTTAAATAATGATAAAAATAAAAAATATTAATATTAATATTTTTATCTTATCGGATAAGTCGAAATTGTGGTTTAAAATCCAAGCTTCCCTCCCTCTCCTACAGTCGAAATTGTGTTGTACAATGCTGACAGCCGCAGTATGGGGATTCGATTCCTGAGACATGAAATTAGATTCCTTGTAGGCGCGATGTATATGCAGCTGTTGTTCCCTGACCTGTTGAGACACATCCCGCGATTTACCTCCCTCACAAAACTCTAGGGGCCGGATGATAAAGACCTTCAAAATCGGAGTTCAACCTTTTTTTTTTTTTTTTTAATGTGGTATACAATCCTTTCACATGCGAGGGGCTATCCACACCAACCTAATTCAATAAAAATTCCACATATGGACAAAGAGTACCATAAATCAAGTAGGTGTGGGGCCAGCCTAATTCAATAAAAATTCCACATATGGACAAACACTACCATAAATCAAGTAGGTGGGGGCCTGAGGGGGTTGGAAAACAAATAGAAGAGACATGGGAGTTACGACCTGACATACAAATTCAAGGAACATAGACAAAAGGGGACCAATTATTTTATCAGTATTCTCAAGGAAATAGGATGTTGACTGAATCACAAATCCCCCAATTGATTTTAAGAATTAAAATTTAATCACACGCTTTCTTGGTCGATATTTTTCTTGAATCTTTTGCCTCTTAGTGTTTGTTCATTTCTGTGTCCAGACGGCTCAACTTGCGTCTCAATTGACTTGATAGCGTCCCTCTTCGGGCAGCTGCTTCTTTATTTGTCCGTCCGAACTTTTCTCCAATGAACGGAAATAAAAAAAGGAGAGGAAGAAAAATGAATCGATTAAGAAACATTAAAAACACGGACTATAACAAGTTTGCCATGCATTTCAGATTTTACATTAAAATGTTTCGAATATTGTATGAATCCTTCAAACGTGGAGTGTAGATGTTAGTTCACATTTACATCTAGCCCATGTTTTGACCCTTTTTTTCTCAAATCTTATACATTTTATGAAATCTATAAGACTATAACTATAATCAACTTCTCAATCATACATTTTATCATTTTTATTAAAAATTTGATTTTATTTTATCCAAACTCGTTAAGTTCGCAATAAGTTGGGTCATTCTCGTCTCACCTTTCTATCCTTAATTTGAACTTACAAGACAGGTCCATGGCCACCTCTATTAGCTTACTCCCTGCCCAGAATCATTAAGAGCTGGTTTTGCTGATTCATTTTCTTTAAGTTACTTATTTTACATAGCCTGGTTAGTACACATACGATCAATTATCGACGAGCCGTTATATCCCAAAGTATGATTTCTTGGGGTGGAATTTGTGATGTCATTTTATAGAACTTATCATTTTTTTAATTTATTCTTTAATCGAGTGTGAGAGGTTATCTTTTGATTTACCACAAGCAGAAGAGTATTTGATAGCATATTATCAAACTAACAACACCTCAACACAAACTAATATTGCCCAAATCACCCCTCGGGATATAATCCAGTGGTGTAAAAAATAGGAGTGAGATAGTCTCAACCTTGTTGGCAGCAACAGTGTGAGGGTTCGATTCCTGAGATACGGAATTAGACTCTTTGTGAGCACCAGTGTACGGACAAGCTCTTATTCCCTGACCTGTTGGGGCACATTCCGAAATTTATCTCTCTCACGATACTCCAAGAGTGGGACGGTGGAGGCCCTCAAGGTTGGAGTTCAACCTTTAATATTGTCCAAATCAAGAGGGAAGGGAAAGTAAACATGCTATGCCTCATCCTACGAAACTCTTTTTATTTACTGTGTGGAATTCATTTAGGAAAAAACAAAAGGTCACTTAAGGGTCGGACTCCAAATCACTTTGCTTACATGGCCTAATTAACTGAGACTATCAAGAAAGGGGGAAGGGAAGTGAACTGTCCCTCAGCTATATAACCTCCATGTCCGAAACGAAGCGCCACGCACTGTTGCAACACATTTTCAAAGTAAAGTGCCTTTCGTTCCAAAAGGCATCTTCCATTGCTTCGTTCAAAAGATCTTTCATACAAGAATTTTTGTACAATTGATTATCGATTGATTTGACATCTCTGCACAGACGTTTCTAAATGAACTTTTCAGCCTACTTTTTAGATGATAGATCTAGACTATAAGGTGACCACTTTTAAGATCATCTAATTCACTTCAACCATAGGACATTAGAGGTGACGATTGTGAGGCTGATGCATCGATCACCAAGACGAGAACATTTATCATTCATCCAATGATATTGATATCTCATTTTCTAATATAAAGCTCACAATTGGTATCATGTGATTTACATGTGATACTAATTTACACCCTCCACATTGACTTAGCTTGGTAATATTATTTCTCTTAAAATTTGATTATTGTACACATGTGAGTCCATCCTACGTCCAAATATATCCATATAGTTGACTAACTTGATATCGTAGTGTCCGTGATCGTATAACCCACTACTAGAGAAGGACACACGCACTTAACGACATGTCCAAGTATGCAGGAGTTTGACACATTTACAAGAATGAAATCGAGATTTATTGACCACGCTGACCAAAAAAAATCGAGGTCAACAAAACATATATCCGCATAATGTCTTTTTGAGCCCTATTTTTTAGCAAAGAATGCATTTTAGAATAGTAAATTTATAGATAATGTGCAGTTAAAAAATTAAAATTTTTTTTACGTGTAATATTATTTTATTAAAAAATATATGGTTGAAAAGAAGAGATAGAAATATTTATTTTAAAAATAATGGCTAATATTGTCTAAAAGTCTCATGTGTAAAGTGTGTGCCCATTTGCCTTGATTTTTCTATGCATTTTAGTGATTGCCTTGGTTTTTTGGACTATTATTCTTAAATTATTTTTCACTTTATCGAACTATCATATTTTCGTATTTTTTATTATTCAATAAACTTTTTAATTATGATTTATGCACATTTCAAAAACAAAAAAAAAACAAGTTTCAAATATAAAAAATCAGATTTTATTAAAAATTATTTATAAATTAATTAACTAATTAATTATTTTAGTAGTTAAATATATTTAAGTCACAGATTTATATAATTTGGTCATAAATTAACGATTTAATTCGTCAATTATTATTTTTTGGTTACAAATCAGAAATTTTATTTCACAAATTATTTTGCGGTCACAATTCAAAAATTTTATAGGTCACAGTTTATTCATCGGTCACAAATCGAAAAATTTATAAATTGCGATTTATTTATTGGTCACAAATCACATATATTACAAGTCACAACTTATTACACAATCACAAATTATCAAATTATTGATCAAATTTTTTAGGTCACACATTATTTTTCGATCACAATTTATATTTTTCATTGGTCCCATATTATTTATTGACCACAGATTAACCAATTTAATGGTTACAGAAAACCAAATAATTTGTAACCACCACCAACACTTATGATTCTCAGTCACAATTTTTAGGTCACGTATCCAATTATGAATCACAGACACGATTTTCGGGTCATGTATCCAATTATGAGTCACAATTGAGAGTTCGGTCACAGTAACAATTTTCATCGTCACTACTATCGCCGCCACACATCAATACCACAGTTAGGAGTCACAGTCACAGTCCACAACTACCCCAGCCACCCCAAATCATCACCACCACCGTAGTCGCCACACACCAACACCACACTTTTCCATATCCATCACTCTTCCACGGATAGCCAACAGATCCACAACACTACACACCTCTACTAGATCGTCGCCACATACCATCACTATCACCATTGCCGTCGCCACCACCACCATTTGCACCACCACCACCACCACCACCACCACCATCACACTACCATTTGTAAAACCATATCCACCTACACCCAACCAATCAGGAACTCGCCATCGGTCACTCCATTCCACTGCCAACATTCTTCACCTCGTCGACATCCGCTCCTACACAGATGTATCATCCTCATCAACAATCCCATCAACACACCTCGCTGGCCTTCTGCTCCAATATTCTTCAAATCGTCGGCAGCCACTTGCCAACCAACCACCACACAACGTTGCCACTAGATCTACCACAACCTGCACGGACCAACTATAGAGCAACCATCATCACTAACTTGGCCAAATCCGCTCTTGACATTCCCATCGTGAGTTGCGATGGCACGGCAGCGGTGATGCCGCTTCACATCATGCGCTGCTACTCGCCGTCGCAGGGCTCACACAAGAGGAGTTTTTGCAGCAGCATCTTCGATGGCGACGATTTGACGATAGAGACGAGTGGTGGAGAGTGATGGGAGAGGAGAGAATGATTTGGCCGGCTGCCGATGTTTGAAAATGAGAGAGGAAGAGAGAGGGGCGAGTAGACGACTGTAGAGAGAGAGAGGGAGAAATGAAAATAAATTAGGGTGGGATAATTTTGTATTATAATATTTAATTTAATGTTAATTTTTTAAATATATTAATTAATTAAAAAAATTCTGATTTGTAAAATACTAAACATAACATCTTATTTATGAAATGAAATTTTTTAATCTGTTAGAATTTGTAATTTCCACTTGGTAAAATGCTTCTCTACTGAATTTAGGCTTTTCGAAAAATTGAATATAATTATTTAATACTTTTATTTCGCAGCCATTTATCAATTAAACTTTACCATAAATAAAAATCTCTTGGTTTAGCCTCCATGCAATTCAATTTATTGAAAACCTACATACAATTGTCATCTTTCAAAAACTCACATACTAAACCAACACTTTCCGGATCGAGTTAAGTAGTAGCTGTAAAAGAAGCAACTCTATGCAATATTACGTGTGAATATGGTACATTATCACATTGCTCCAAGTAAATCCACAAGTTGGAATGGTTGTTAACAAATTTTAAAGTTCATAAATTTGTCTCGTCTATAATGACTTAAGCTTTACAATACGGTAGACGACTACTAATCACCTCTTATCAGGGTTATTTGGTGGTGTTGTTACAAAAGTACTTATATGAGTGATGATCATCATGTGTCCATGCCATTTTAAATTAATAACATTATTATTATTATTTTATACATGTGTGTTGGTCTATTAATGAGCACTATTTATTTTATGAATCTTCGCAAAAGCTCTGCTACCTATGCTTATCCATAGAGGAAGTTTGACAGTGTCAGCCGATTTGAATTTCTAAAATTCAAGTGGACTTGTACAGATTATCTATACAAGGAGAATAATTCGCCTTCACAATTAGATAGCAGTACTAAGCGGTGATGATAAGTGCAATTTGTGTATTTATTTAGGCCGTATTATTAAGTTTATATGTCGTCAATTTATTAATTTCTATTTAACTTGGGTAAATTTTATTTTGATTTTAGTGACGAACCCGTTTGAAGCAAGTGAAAAGGAAGAAGGACATAATCGATTAAAATTTATGATTTGGGATTAAATTTCACAAGTTGAAGTTGAGAAGGACATTGACCACACAAATAAAATTGTATCGAGGATTAACTTGCATTGCATGGAAGAATTAAGGACCCCAAAGCAAATACCAATCTAATTGGGCCCTTTTTGACTTGTAATGGGTAATTGGAATTTAATGGGAATAGGGATTCCTGGAAAGAGGTGCTGCGGCCGTAGTGTGTGTGTGTGTCTATATATATATATATATATATATATATAGACACACACACACACAGAGGAGAAGAGAAAGAGGTCGGCAGGAACAGGAGAAATTTGGACTGCCAATTGGTTGAAAATATACAAACATTGAGGTTGCTTGGGCTGATTTTCATACATACAACACATACAATTCGGCAGTGAAAAGGAGATACAGGGATATACCGGCACTGGAGGCTAATTTATATATATTTTTACACGCCAATTAGGGAAGAAATTGGAGAGTTGCTTGGGGGAATAGGGGGCTGAATTTATATATCTTCTTGCAGAGAAAAAAGACGGCAATTGGTGGAGTGATACAGAGAAAAAAAAGGCAGCTGAAATTGGGCTACCTTGTTGAATTTATATATATTAACATCACAGTACTGGAGAGAAAAGGTGGCTGAAATTGATAGAAATTGGAGTCAAACATTGAGGTTGCTAGGGGTTGAATTTGGAATCATTTTGGAACTAAAAAGTGAGCGGCAGCTTGTAGATACACACCGAGAACGGCGACCGCAATTTTGATAATATATATATTAATCATGTTTTGTCAATTTCTCGATCACGTCGTCTAAAGTTTCTTTGTTTAATTCCGATTTTATGCAAGGCTAAATTCCTCTCATATATTGGATGAAGATGAAACCCATTATCATTGATTTTTAATTCGAGTTACATGGCTTAGTTGAATTCTTGCAATTATTGATTAATCTTGTATGCTTAATTTCATTATTTGATTGATTGATCACAAATTAAATATATAGTTGCTTGTTGTAGTGTTGGGAAGCTCACAATAAGTTTAAAATACGACATAATTAACATATGTGCAATAAATTTTAGGAATAAGATTTATCATGTGTGCAATCTTTGAAATGATTGTGAAATTGAATATGTTCTATTCATATGAATTCGGACTACGAATAGGATCGGGTCATGAATATGATAGATTTAATTTGTCTTGAAAAAGGAAAATTAATTACAATAGAATTATCGATTGTCTAGAATGCAAGAGCGAAACTAGTTACGTAATCGAGAATTGGAACAGATAAAATAGGTGGATTCGTAATCCAATACACTTTTTCCATATACATTTTAAGTTCGTATTTTACATGTTTTCGTAGATTAAATTAAAATAATTAAAATTCAAAAAAATCACTTTTAATTTGTTCGCTTTGAATCTAATTAAGACTAGTACACTCAATTAAATTTTATTCCTCGTGTGACGATACTCTAACTCATCACAGTTATTACTTGTACAACGAACCCGTACGCTTGTGGAATTTTGACAAACATATTTTTGATGCCATTGTCGGGATTAATTTATTTAATTTGAGTTTATTAGTTATTTTTAGATTTGAAGTCTTTATTCCTTTTTCTTTTTTCTTTACTTTACTTGTTTCAAGTTATTCATTGGACGATCTAAGTCTCTCGTTTTACTTTTTTCAGGAAATCACAGTTTACGCAAAATTCTGACGAGATAGAGCTTCTTCCAATAGATCCCGAAATCGAAAGAACTTTCAAACAGCAAAGAGAGAGCAGAGACAAGCGAGAGCTATGGCAAAAAACCAACATTAGAATCAAGCTCAGAACCATTTGCCACTACCTCCCAATTCAGCCAGATCAGCCGAGAACAGTAGCAAATCATTGAGAATTTTTAGTGAGAGATTTTGTAAATCCAGTTCCAGCATCGATTCAACCTCTGATTATCTATCCGTCGTTTGGACAAGCTAACTTCCACATCCGACCAGATGTCATAAACCTCTTTCAAAATCATCAAGACATCATGTTCAGCAGGAAAGCTACTAAAAATCCACATGAACACATCCAAGTTTTTACCATGTTGTGTGATGTAATTAGCCATGAGGAGATGTCACGGGATGCATTTTGAATGCGTCTATTTCCTCACACTTTTAAGGAAGGTGCGAAAATATAGATAATGTCACAACCTCTTGAGAGCATTGTATCGTGGAATGACATGATTAAAAAATTTACCATGAAGTTTTTTCCGCCAACTCGAGTTCATCAAATTTGGAATGAAATCCATACATTTAAACAGAAAGGCCTTGAGAGCTATCCAGAGTCATTGGAAAGGTATAAGAACTTATTGAGGAAGTGCCCCAATCTTGACATTCCTAAACAAGCACAAATATACATCTTTTACTATGGAATACGCCAAGAATTCAAGAATATGGTAGATGCTTCAGCGGGAGGATCGATAATGGCTATAAACGTGGACGATGCTTATGAGCTGTATGAGAGGATAGTAGAAAATCAATCGATGTGGCCAAGCAACGGGAAAGTCCTAAGGAAAATAACTGGCACATATAATGTGGATGCAGTAACAGTATTGATAGTAAAAGCTTGACTCTTTGACCCATTCTGTGAATATGGTACAAACTCCAGCTCCGAAGTGTGCAGGTTGTGGGGCGGATCACATTACTACAAGTTGCCCTTTGGCTTCTACTCACATAGGTCAGCCAGCAGAGGTCAGTTATGCGCAGAACTATCAGAAGCAAAATGGACCTTACCCATACAACTACCATCCAAGTTTGAACAAGCGTCCTAACTATACGTGGGTTGATAATTCAGATCAAGTAAATCAGATGAGGGGCAATCCACCAGCAATTCAACAACAAGAAGAAAAGAGGCAATCATTAGAAGATTTCCTTGTCAAGTACGTCACCAAGACTGAGACGGTGATACAGAATTAGCAAGCCTCTATACATAACTTAGAGAAATAGGTGGGACAGATAGCAGCTGCATTAGCTAACAGAGCACAAGGTACTCTACCGAGCGATACAGAAAAGAATCCAAAGAAGCAGGTCTTAGCTGTTGAAGTTGCAAATTATGCAACTATCGAGACACCATCGATCAAGCCTGCTACACCTGTTCAAGCTTATGTGCCGCCTATTCCATTCCCTCAAAGGCTTCAAAGACAACCTAAAAATGATCAAGTCCAGGCTATCACAATGAGAAGCGGAGTTCAGCTGTCAGAAATCACAGTGAAGAAGAAGGGGACTGAGGAGAATTGAATAGCTACCTCGAGGAAAGAACAAGTGGATCAATCTGAAAAATCACCAAATGTCAATCAAGAAGAACAGTCAGATAATCCATAGGCCAAGACAACCGTTCTTAGCAATAAAAAACACCTTTAGTTCCACTCCCTCAAAGGTTGCAGAACAATAAAATGAACAAACAATTCAAGAATTTCTTGAACACCCTCGGACAACTTCACATCAACATTCCTTTTATTGACGCTATTCTACAAATTCCAAATTATGCTAAGTTTTTTTAATGAAATGTTGACTAAGAAGAGAAAGCTGCCAGACCATGAAACATAGCATTATCTGAAAAATGCAGCGCCATCATCCAACACAAAATTCCTCCAAAACTTAAAGATCCGGGGAGTTTCACTCTACCTTACTCTATAGGAAATTTAAATAATATAAATTGTTTAATTGATTCAGGAGCGAGTATTAATTTAAATCCCTTACTTCTTTACAGGAAACTAGGATTAGGAGATCCTAAGGCGGCATCATTATCCTTTAGCTGGCAGACCGATCATTGAAACACCCTTACAGAATAGTCGAAGACATTCTTATCAAGGCGAGGGAGTTTATTTTTCCAGCTGACTTCGTCATCCTCGACATTGAAGAGGCATCTCAGATGCCAATAATTCTGGGAAGGTCGTTCTTGTGTACAAATCAAACTCTGCTAGATTTTGATGCTAATGAAATTATCTTGAGGGTGGAGGATAAGAAACAGAGCTTCACCATGGAGAATCCAATCAAACAACCATCATACTTTGAGGATGTCCAACGAGTTGATCATTAGAAAAGCTACAAAGGCAGACCAAATGAAGGTGGAATTGTTGGTAGGGGCAGCGATGGAAACTTAATTGTGTGGAGGATGAAAGATGTAAAAAGGAAGTGCAATTAGTGCATAAAATGCAAAGCTGAAAATTCTCTTTTCAAACCTCCATGAAGAGCCAAAACAACAAAATCTAGTTAAAGACTATAAATTAAGCGCTTATTGGGAGGCAACCCAATTTTATTACCATTTATTTATTTTCCTTTGATGCATTGCATATATACTTGTTTTGAATATTAGTTTGCATTAGATTTAGGCATGTTTAAATTTAGAGGGTATCTTCATCCTATCATGTTTTCGCTTAGGCCTTTAAGTTCAATGTTGGTTATTTCGAGTGTTTGGGCTAAGTAACACATGTTCTATATTATTTGATCTCTAATGTTTGATTTGATTGTCATATGCAGGAACATAACATCGTGGAACACCTAAACCAATATAGATCAAGGGAAAAACATGATGAGAAAGATTGTCTAGCCGCCATTCATAGTTCCTTCCAAACTCACCAAAAAAATTCGGGGATTACTTTCGTCCTTTTCTTCCCCCATCCCTTTACATTCTTAATAATGTTTTACGATATTGAGGACAATGTCGGGTTTAAGTTTGAGGGTAGAAAAAACTTTAAGTTTTTGGTTTTCGTAATTTTTGTTTATTTAAAAAAAAATTTGTTTTGTGTGATAAGGTAAAAAAAAATCATTAAATTCTTTTTTTTATTTATTTGTTTATTTTTGGTTGTGTGCTTGTGTGGGTTAGACGGTTTGACTGACAATGATGATTGAAATTGAAATTTGGTTTGATTTATGAACTGTGAATAGGATGCAAGCCAGACTGATTGAAGCTTGAACTTGCAAAACTTGATATTATACATGTACTAAAGCTGAGTTTGACATTATAATAAAATGAGTTGATTCATACATGTGATAGATTGTTTTAGTTGGACATAGATGCTTTACCCAAATCATACTAATTATTTATCCTTAGACCAAATTTATCACAATTTGGGAAGACCTTACTGTTGTAGAAAGATACAGATGTGAATGTAGATTCCTTGTGTGAAAAATATGTATGGATTGTCTGAGATTAACATGATAAAATTGGGTGAATGTCTTAAATTGGAAGTCGGTTTGGTTGAATAGGTGTGTGATAAGGGGCATAGCACTAATCAAGGCATATATTTTGATATTTAAAAATTCTCTTTGAAGTTTTTATGACTCGAGCAACTAAGCCTGCAAGGATATCTTAAAACCTAGTGCCCTAAAGTCATCCGACTTAGGAGTTATTGGCCAATTGGTTGAAAATATACAAACATTGAGGTTGTGATAAGTCTAGTTTCTACACTTATTTGGGATCCTAAATGATGATATTTTGTTATTCTTTGAACGGATTAGTACCTGATTTGCTATTTATTGCTTTAATTAGGAAAAGTTCATGTTTCAAAGAAGAATTGGAAAAAAAAAAGGAAAATGGCTAAATGAAGCAAATTCAAAGTATGGGGGACCAAAGTGTAAATATTTAATGCTTGATTTGGACCACAAAAGATATTTTGAAGATTGATAGGAGTCAATTGAATGCAAATTGGAGTAAAAAAGGAAAGGGATATGATTAGAATATTACTATAAATCGATTTCAAATCATATAAGATATCTTCAAGTTTTTTGGTCAACTTGTGACTCATTTTTCGGATGGAGAACATTTGAATTGGAAAAATTGTATTTTTAGAAGAATTGTAGCTCTTTTAACTAGCTTTTCAATGCACTTTAAATCACCTAAATCGGACACTAAAAGAGAAAGTTATGATCAAAATATTGAAAGCTGTGTAGAGACAAAATTACGTGCACTCGAAAACAACTTATTTGATTCAAACTCTTTTGGAAGACAATTTGGACGTGAATTTTGACCTAATTTCATCATATAAATACAAGATATGGGTAGCAATGAAATGGTCTCTTTTGCCTCTTCATATACAATAGTTTCTTCAAATCTATCAAAAACAAGGGGCCAATTGCTATATTTTGAGAGAGAATATCAAGCCATAGCAAGGAATTGAAATTCAATTACATCAAGTTTTGAAGAATTCAACTTTGGACGTGAAGATCAACATCTTTTGTATTTTTTCATGATCCGGATGATATTTTTCTATTATTCTTCTTGTAATTTATATATCAATATGCTATGCTAGTTTTTCATTGTATTGGATGAATGATGAACCCTATCGTTTGTTTATTTTAATTCAAGACAATTAATTTAGTATTTCATGATTTTTTCTTGATTGGTTTTGCATTCCCATTGAACTATTTAATTGTTTGGTCACCAATTAGATAGTAAGTTGTTTGTTGTAGTGTTGGAATGCTCACAATAAGTCTAGAACGCAGTAAAATCAACATATGGACAATATGTGTTAAGAATAATATCTATGGCATGTGCAACCATGTGTGATAAATCCTATGAATCAATGCATGTTTTTCATATGAATTCGGATTAGGAATAGGATTAGGTCGTGTTAAACATAGGTTTAATATATCTTGAAAAATAATATTAAATAAAAGTGGATTATCGATTGTCTTGAATGCATAAATTAAGAGTTGAATTAAATGACAATAGGGGGATTCATGATTCCAATACAAATATTCACATTTTTTTGCAACATTCTCTCCCTTAAACTTTCTAAATGACCCTTTTAGCTAAATTTAGGCCGATGACTCCTAAGTCAGTTGACTTTAGGACACCAGATTTTAACATCCTTACAGGCTTAATAACTCGAATCATAAAGACTACGAAGAGAAATTTTCAAATAAAATATATATGTATATTTTTTTTAACATATGTAAACAACGCATGAAAACATACGAAAATAAAAAACACAAAGTGTTTCCCATTTTTGTGTGTGTTTTATTGTTTTAAAAATTAAAAAAATACAAAAAGATAAAAGAAAATGTTGCTTGGGCTGATTTTCATACATACAACACATACAATTTGGCAGTGAAAAGGAGATACAGGGATATACCGGCACTGGAGGCTGATTTATATATATTTTTACACGCCAATTAGGGAAGAAATTGGAGAGTTGCTTGGGGGAATAGAGGGCTGAATTTATATATCTTCTTGCTGAGAAAAAAGACGGCAATTGGTGGAGTGATACGGAGAAAAAAAATGGCGGCTGAAATCGGGCTGCCTTGCTGAGTTTATATATATTAACATCACTGTACTGGAGAGAAAAGGCAGCTGAAATTGATAGAAATTGGAGTCAAACATTGAGGCTGCTAGGGGATGAATTTGGAATCATTTTGGAACTAAAAAGTGAGCGGCAGCTTGTAGATACACACCGAGAACGGCGATTGCAATTTTGATAATATATATATTAATCACGTTTCATCAATTTCTCGGTGATGTCGTCTAAACTTTCTTTGTTTAATTCCAATTTTATGCAAGGCTAAATTCTTCTCATGTATTAGACGAAGATGAAACCCATTATTATTTATTTTTAATTCGAGTTACATGACTTAGTTGAATTCTTGCAATTATTGATTAATCTTGTATGCTTAATTTCATTATTTGATTGATTGATCACCAATTAAATATATGGTTGCTTGTTGTTGTGTTGGAAAATTTACAATAGGTTTAGAACACTACACGATTAACATATGTGCAATAAATTTTAGGAATAAGATTTATTACGTTTGCAATCTTTGAGATAATTGTGAAATTGAATGCGTTATATTCATATGAATTCGGATTAGGAATATGATCGGGTCGTGAATAGGATGGATTTAATTTGTCTTGGAAAGGAAAATTAATTACAATAGAACTACCGATTGTCAAGAATGCAAGATCGAAACTAGCTACGTAGTCGAGAATTGGAGTAGATAATTATAGGTGGATTCGTAATCCAATACATTCTTCCCATATACATTTTAAATTCGTATTTTACACGTTTTCGTAGATTAAATTAAAATAATTAAAATTCACAAAAATCACTTTTAATTTATTTGCTTTGGATCTAATTAAGACTAGTACACTCAGTTAAATTTTATTCCTCGTGGGACGGTACTCTAACTAATCACAATTATTACTTGTACAACGAACCCGTACGCTTGCGGGATTTTTACGAACAGATGACTGAATAAAACTTACACTTTTCTTATTATTACAGAAACAAACACCAAACACCACTTATTTCTTATTACACTACAATCTAACGAAGCCTGAAAACCAACTATGGTTAGAAATAACATTTAGTTGCAAACTTTTCTATGGACTGAAACACCTAGGCTTTCACTCATGTCCAAATCCTCTCCTTTTGCTCCATTAGGCAATTCCCAATCAAACGAAGCCTGAAAACCAACTATAGTTGTAAACTTTTATATGGACTCAAACGCCTAGGCTTTGACTCATGTCCAAATCCTCTCCTTTTGCTCCATTAGGCAATTCCCAATCAAATTTCAGAATAGTATTTGTCAACACAAGTTCGTTAGTTGCCATTGTGTAAGAGATCCTTGGATAACCTCTCCGACCAGCCCCAAAACGGATCAACTGGAAATCGAGTCCTTCGATATCTTTCTGTGAATTCAAGAATCTCTCTGGCCGAAGCTTTTTTGGTTCGTCCCCGTAATTAGGGGCTCGGCAAATGGCCCATGCATTGGTCATGACCATCGTCCCTGCTGCAATGTCATAGCCCATTACATTGACATCTTTTCTTGCTTCCCGAGCGATCACTAATGGGATTGGGGTTTGGAATCATAGAGTTTCCTTCACTGCACTTTCAAATAATGCATTTTTTCTAAGTCAGCATTTGTTATGTCCTGAGAATTCCCCTCACCTCAATTTGCAACTTTTTCATGACTCTTGGGTGCCTGAAGAGCTCTGTCATTTCCCATTCTAGAACTACGGATAAAGGGATCTGTTCCAGAGCAAAGACATCCTAAAATAATCAAGAATGTTGAAAAATGTAATATTTAACATAAAGTTCATAGCTTTCAAGCATTTGCACCAATTTTTTTGGCAGCTAATTATAAACAAATCAGTTCTTTAGTACTATAATATTCTTTACGCGAAACAACACTTCAGTGATTAAATTAACTAAAAACCCACAAAAGAAGCAACCCAATACAATTTAAACTCACAATAACTTCCAATTTAGCGGGTGTTTGACACCCATTTTTAGGGAAAAATGAATTTTAGAATAGTAGATTGACGGAGAATATTTGGATGAAAAATAAGGAGTTTTTTTTATTTACGTGTAATATTATTTTAATGAATAATGTGTTGTTGAAAAAAAGAGAGAGAAAAATGCATTTTAAAAAAAATGGGAATAAAACGGGACTTTAATAAGACCCATCAAATATTACCCACGCCCGTATGATAAAATTTTATGTACATGAATATAAAAGAAGGTATAAAATTACTTGCTGGGCCTTCAAAGTAGTTTTACAAAAGTGAAGATACCAAGTGTGTTGACAAAATGTAGGCCACTGATTTGAAATGATTTAAAAATTTGTTTTTGAAATTATTGGTGTTGATGTTATTTTGTAAACCAATTTTGTAAGTGTAGCATGACTCTAGAGATTTTCCTATTGGGAGTTTGACGGGGTTATAGGGTCTGTTGTATAGGCCTGAAGAATGCCCATTTTTTGAGAACTTGTAGAGAAGAAAATCTGGGTTTTGCAGTTGATGACGGTGATAATACATTCAAACTTTCCATGTATGTAAAATCTATCCTGGAAATGAAACTGGAATTCACTATATGTGAGTCTCTGTGTGTGGAGATTGTGATGAATTTTAAAAATCATTTCCTCGATCAAGATTTTAATGGAAAATTTAGGTGTCCCAATTGAGATTTTAATTAAATTCAATGAAATTTTTTAAAATTTAGGTATCCTCAATTATTAGTAAATTTTTAAAGATTTTATAAATAGATCGAGGGATTTTAAAAAATTTTGATGATTTAAAACTTAAAAATAAATCTAATCAAATCTTTTGAAATTTTACCATATTTAATGAGATTCTTATGAAATTTGTAGAAATCTATTTAAATTAACAAAATTAATTAGGATCATAAATTTTTAAACTTCATCAGAATCTTAGTTGAAGACACCCTGTTATAGTTAAAGGGACAGAATGGAGACTATTTTTCTTCCGGCAACGATAGGGTGGTGTCAATGCATTACAGTCGCATTGGTCTAGAAATTACGGAAAGGAATCGAAGTTTGGGTAAAAACCAATCGAGAAAAGGTTAGGACAAGATCGCAAGTTTAGGCAAAGGTTAGAGACCGAATTTGCAATTTATGCTAAACAAAACTTTTCTTGAATTATTGGGTCATGATTTAGCTGCACATTGCTTCTTTTCTTTTTCTCCCTTTCTCTTCACTATTTCACCGAGGGTTCAAACCCTTGGTTAAACTCTTACCTCTGCTAATTTATTAAAAAAATTGTTGCAGGTGCGTTTCTATGAAAAAATTGTTTGCATCCGATGAATATGCTGAACACAAAATGAAGCCCATGTTTGGTTTGGCTAAAAATCAATTGTTTTAGTAGAATTTTATAAAGATTGATGAAATTGGTGATTGAAAATCTGATAAAAGTTGCGAGTATAACAAAATCTATGAATAAAAATGAATTAGACTAAAAAAAAACTGTCTCCTGCATAGATCATGTATTGATATATACTATAACTATAAGATACTCCCTTTTCGCGGATTACTGCATTTATCCGAGTGATTCACAAATGACGAAAATTTCTCTTTTGTTCATCCATATCCGGATGAGCCGAAACCAAAGCTCTTATTTTCTATTGAGTGGTAGTTCGAGCAAGTCTTGAATAAGCCCCTTGAAAGCTTGATGCTAATAAACGAATTTTTGTTCTCTGTCTCTAAGCTATATATCCGCGTTTAATTCTGGGCATTAATAATGTTAAAAATTTGGACCCAAACAATAGCTAAAAACACATGATTCATTAAGGTAAACATGAGATAATCGGAGCCTCACATCACTCATTAAGTGCTGCCGACAGCCAGGAATCACTATTATCAGGGTTGCTTTGCAATGGCATTCGACAAGTAGTTAATTTTATAACTGTATACATTTTTATTTGCATGATATATAAGTCTATTCCGACGAATTATATATTTCATAAATTTTAAATGTAATATTAAGTAATAATGGAATAAAAGTGAATACATTGTCCTAATTGAAGAATCAAGTAAACTATAATACATCACGATAAGATACAAATATACAATCCCAGCATAAAAACGATGGTTCCCCAATTTATTTTGTTGTGCGAGTGCGTGCGGGGTTGTGTAAAAAGCATAAAGAATTATGAATGTTTAGTTTATGGTAGAAACTGTTATTTCCATCACGCTGCATGAAACTCATATGGATCAGAGATAGCATTGAGTCGCAACAGCAAAAAGAGGAACTTTTCTATGGATTGAAACACCTGGGCGTTCACTCATATCCAAATATCCGCCCTTTGCTCCATTAGGCAATTCCCAGTCAAATTTCTGAACAATATTTGCCAGAATGAGTTCGTTAGTTGCCATTGCGAATGAGATTTCTGGACAACCCCTTCGACCAGCCCCAAACGGGATCAACTGGAAATCGAGTCCTTTAAAATCTATTGATGAATTTAAGAATCTCTCCGGCTGAAACTTCTGTGGTTCTTTCCAGTAAAGAGGGTCTTGGCCAATGGCCCATACATTGGTCATGACCATTGTACCTGCTGCAATGTCATAGCCCATTACCTTGACATCTTCTCTTGCTTCCCGAGGAACCAGCAGTGGGATTGGGGTGTGAAATCTTAGAGTTTCCTTCAGGACAGCTTTCAAATAATGCATTTTCTCCAAGTCGGCATCTGTTATGTCATGATTGCCATTGAGAACTCCCCTCACCTCATTTTGCAACTTTTTCATGACTATTGGGTGCCTTAAGAGTTCTGTCATTGCCCACTCTAGAACTGTGGATGTGGTATCAGTTCCAGCAGCAAACACATCCTGAAATAATCAAGAAAGTTAAAAAACTTAAGGCTAAGAAAATTAATAGTCACCTAAACTTTCGGATGAAGTGATTCAATCGAAGTAGACAAAAGTCTTGACTTCAAAGTCCATTACCACCTAGGAAGCTATGCTCGTGTCAAACCTCTAAGGGTCTTAAGCACGAGAAACTTCTATGTATATGTTTCTTTCAATGACAGTTTTAGCTTTTAAATGAAGTTGTTCAATTTTATTACGATTATATGCGAGGGAGGGGTGCTTACCAAAATTATGGCTTTGATACCATCTCTATCAATGGATACACCAGTGGTATTGTCCTGGTAAATCTTAAGCAGAATATCTACAAAATTCTCTTTACTTTCATCCTTTCCGCTTGAATTTTCCATATCCCAGTGTTCTTGAATCACTCCTTCAAGAAACTCATCTAGTTCTTTAGCAGCAAAATTTACTCTGGCATCGAAACCACTAACACGATTAATCCACGCCAGCCATGGAATGAATTCCCCAACACTGATAGTCCCCAAAAGTCCCAAAAATTCAGTAATCAGCTGCAGAAATTTCTCCCCTGTCGCCCCGTCCCTGTATTTCCTACCGAAAGCCGACCTACAAACGACGTCGTTTGTGATTGCCGTAAACAAATCACTCATATTCAATGGCGATGAAGAAAGACACGATTCCTTAATTTTTTCCATCATCAAGGCCGTTTCTTCTTCCCTTATAGCATGGAATGATTGTACCTGTTATGGACAGAAATGCACTGTTAGAAAATCTTATCAAGTCACTCCAAGCAATTCTAAACTCTTTTAAGTTCTCTCAGTTTTTATGCACTGTTGAGCATCTTTGGCCTAGAATAACGTCGTTTTTGCTTATTTCCGGCAGTATCAAGAGTGGTATTGCTGAAATAAACAGCTTCTTGTACAAAAGGAGCAAGGGTCAATCAAGCTGGAAACGCTAGAGTCAGGCCTGTCAACGAAAATGACATCATAGGTTTTCATAATTTCCCTGGCGGCGTCCGCCGATGAAACGATAAGCGTCGGAACATTTCCAAAGTGGAGAAGCATTAACGGGCCGTATTTTTTGGACATGGATTGAAGGGACTGGTGTGGGAGCGTGGCGATTTGGTGGAGATTTCCGATAATCGGGAGTTTCGGCGGCGATGGCGGCAGATTTTTGCTGTTTGTAGTGGCCGCCACCCTTTTGACGAATTGCCATTCAAGAAATATACTGATAAAAGTGAATATAAATGGATTTTGTAAAAGAAATTCAGCCATTTGGTGCTTAAAACTATACTTTCTGATTGTCTGTACTCTGTTTTCTGTCCCTGAACTGTATGAGGCTCCTCTATATATACAGACAGGAATGCGCGTAATAAGACTGCATGCTTGCTTTGCTATACACTATTACAATATTTTAACCTTTTTTTTATACAATTTTTCAATCACACATTTACCAAAATTTATTAAAAGATCTGATTTTAATCCACACTAAACAGAGACTTAGGGGGTATATTCAATTAGGACTTTTACAGACTTTGGGAGATTTAAGAAGTTTCGGTGTATTCAATTGAGGCTTTTAAAGACTCTAAAAGTCTGAGTGTATTTAATAGAGACTTTTAAAGAATTTTAAAAAGTCTTATAAGTTACAGGGTATTCAATTGAAAGTTTTTATGAGTCTCTACAAGTTTCGAGGTATTCAATTAAGAAGGATTTTCGGAAAATTTATAATTTATTAGACTTTGGGAGACTTTTAGGTAGAAAATATGGATAGAATTTTCAAAGGAAAATCTCTCATCCATCGAGAGATTTCTCAATTGAAGCCGGCTCTTCTATTTCCTTCTAGGGTTCTCCTCCATCTCCTTCAATCGGTAATAATTGAACTATTTTCCTGTTAGTCTCTGGAAAGAGGTACTCTTGAAAACTCATAATGTTAATGGAATTTGGTAACAGACGATTCTCAGTTTGTGTGTGATCAGTTTGGCTGATTTTGTATTTTGCCTGTACAAAAGAGATCCATAACGTGTTCTGGCCAGAATTTCAGCCTTCAAAGGTCAAAGCCTGCAAATTCCTGTTTTTGCACTTTGGGTAATATTTTATTATTACCTTTGGTTTTTAATTTGCCTGCATCCACATGGGCTGTTCGGCCAGTTTAATAAGAACTTGATCAGTTTTGCTCAAATGAAAGGGGCACTTTCAAGGGTGGTTGTTTTTGGCAAGCAACTTGTTCAGACTCCCCTTACAGATCAGCTGCCTGTCTCGTCTAACTTCAGGCAAGCGCTTCACCAACCGGCTGCTTTGATTCCCAGTCAAAGGTCTTCAAGCCAGCCTGTTTCGTCCTGCTTGATGCATTATATTTCAGGCTTCAGCTGTCTGATTGTTTGGATTCCATCAATAGTTTGATAATTCGTGTTCTAGATTGGCCAAGTTTGTAATATTTTGAATTATATTTCGTCACTTGGTATGGATCGCTAGATTATTAGATCTTTGTAATGTTCTGCTTTGAATGTCCGAGTATGCTCGAAGTAGTTGTACTCAGTTTTGATCAATACAAATTTATTTACCTGATCAAAAAGAAAAAAAAAAAAAAAGAAAAAGAAAAGAGATCCATAACTTGTATACCGGGCAATACGAACTAAAAAATGAATGGATAAGTTAGTAGTCATTTTCAACATTGGCATTTCCTACCTATCAACATTTCTTGGCAGTAATCTAATCTTTATCGCTAATTCTATTAACTTGGAGGGATATTCTATTGTGACTGTTATCACTGTCCATAGAACTACCAGAATGGTAATTTTGTAAAGCGGGCTGATAGTACTGATTTCTTCTTATCAGCGTTGTTATTGGCATTTCAGAAGCTCCAACTTGACCTGCTATTGTAAGGTTTTATACTTTTATTTGTTATTCTGGATGATTTATGTGCCACCATTCTTCATCTTTTAGCCATAAAAGTATATTTAGTGGATGGGTTATTTGCAACAAGAACTCAACTTAAATGTTTGGTTGGTAAGAAATGTAGTTGGCAATATTTTTAACTTCTAAATTGGTATAGTAAGCATGAACTTGATCACAATTCACGCTTGATGTGGAAAATAGTTTTTTCCTCTTCAATGCAACAATTACTAAAATACTATTATTTTTTTAATATTTTGATTATTTGTTAATCTACTTGATATAACTTGAATTTTTTTTTTTGGAAAAAAAATTGGCACGGAAAATACGATTTATTATTTTACATTTTCAATTATATGAGTTGTGGACGATTTAAATATAAAAAAAGTTGTTAAACATATGACATTATATATGTTTAATATTTTCTTTTAAAAAAAATAAAAAGTCTTCAAAAATTTTTAAAAGTCTCTAGTAAAAGTCTTCAGAAATCTAGGAAAAACTTTTACTAATTCCTACCAAATCCATGGAAATCACTTAAAATTTCACAAAGTCAATAAAAGTCACATACTTTAAAAAGTCTCCAAAAGTATTTAAAAGTTCCAATTGAATACATATGCCTTCTAAACCTATTTTATTTAGACTGGTTTGATGTAATTTTTTTCTTTAAAAGTAAAATTTGAATAATGTTCGATTAAAATGTAAAAAAAATAAATAATAATAATAATAATAATAATAATAATAAATTATGAATTTATATGTAAAATTATTTTATTATGAGAACGTGTCATTAAAAATAATTATTAATTATAATAGGTGCCCAATTTAACTTATTCTGTTGGGGTCAAGCCCCCCACTTTAAAATGTCTACATGTATTTATGAAAAAATTGTCGCAAAAACCTAACGTTGGATGTGTATGTTAAGTGGTAATAGATGAATAAATAGATATTTGGGCTAATAGTTTAATTACACTCAGGCATGACTTGTAAACATCGAAGGATAAATCTATTTGTACAATTATTTTGTACAACATTATTGACGGTGTTGTAGTAGTCAAAAAAGAATTGGTCGAAAAATTGAATTATTTTTAAAATTGTTCAATGTGGCATGTTATCAATAATGTCGTCAAAATAATTTTATACCAAGCACGATTGAACATCAAATTGGTGAATGGCAATAAAAATTAATTTATCGGAAAAAGTAAGACCACCTATTTTCAATCACATATTTTTGTTAGGTTCCATTTTTTCAACGAAAATATCTTTATTAGAAATTTCTCTTACAAAAGGAAGAAAAACTATGTGATTAATATTTATATAACTTAACAATTTTTTCAAACTTTGTCCAACTAACTATTTTAGATTTTGGTTTTGTTATCACATTTTTATTAAGTTTTGATAAAGTTTGGACTTGTTAAAATTATTTTTTGACTTTAATTTAGATTTTTATTAATTTTCTACTACTGCTGCTACTACTGCTATTACCGGTACTGTTACTGGTACTGCTGTTACTCCTACTCCTCCTCCTCCTCCTCCTACTGTTGTTACTGTTGCTGCTGCTGCTGCTACTACTATTACTACTACTACCATGACCACCACTACCACCACCAGTAGTAGTAGTAGCAGCAACAACAACAGTAGTAGTATTAGTATTAGTAGTAGTACTGCTACTACTGCTACTGCTACTGCTACTTCTACTGCTATTGCTATTGCTGCTGCTACTACCACGAGCACAACCACCACCACCACCGTCACCACCACCACCACCACCACTAACAAGAAAATGATATTATGCTTAATTCTATTCTTTAAAAACTCAAATTATCAAAAAGGAAATCGTCCAATTTCTTGAAAAGACAATATGTAACAAGAAAGTAGCTATAGCTTCTTAAAAGTCCATTATCAATTAATATTTTCCTAGTTTAACCAAACTATTAATTTATCCAGAATTAATGACGAATGAATGGATAGTAACACGCAAAGAGTCCTCTACGTCTATTACAATGGAACTAGTCCATACTTGATTGCATTTGATTAATATTAATATTTTTATTTTTATCATTATCGAATAAGTCGAAATTATGGTTTAAAATCCGAACTTCCCTCTCTCTCTCCCTTTTTAAAGAGTGTTTGTACAGCACCCTTTAAATAATGATAAAAATAAAAAATATTAATATTAATATTTTTATCTTATTGGATAAGTTGAAATTGTGGTTTAAAATCCAAGCTTCCCTCCCGCTCCTACCGTCGAAATTGTGGTGTACAATCCTTTCACATGCAAGGGGCTGTACACACCAGCCTAATTCAATAAAAATTTCACATATGGACAAAGAGTTCCATAAATCAAGTAGGTGGGAGCCTGAGGGGGTTGGAAAACAAATAGACGAGACATGGGAGTTGGGACCTGATATACAAATTTAAGAAACATAGACAAAAGGGGACAAATTATTTTATCAGTATTCTCAAGGAAATAGGATGTTGACTGAATCACAAATCCCCCAATTGATTTTAAGAATTAAAATTTCATCACACGCTTTCTTGGTTGATATTTTTCTTAAATCTTTTGCCTCTTAGTGTTTGTTCATTTCTGTGTCCAGGCAGCTCAATTTGCGTCTCGGTTGACTTGATAGCGTCCCTCTTCGAGCAGCTGCTTCTTTATTTGTCCGTCCCGGTTGACTTGATAGCGTCCCTCTTCGGCAGCTGCTTCTTTATTTGTCCGTCCGAATTTTTCTCCAACTAACGGAAATTGAAAAAGGAGACGAAGAAAAATGAATCGATTAAGAAACATTAAAAACATGGACTAGAATTTGCCATGCATTTCAGACTTTAGATTAAAATGTTTTAAATCTTGTATGAATCCTTCAAACATGGAGTGTAGATGTTAGTTCACATTTACATCTAGCCCATGTTTTGAAAATTTTTATTTTTATTTTTACTTTTATTATTATTATTTTTCAAATCTTACGCATTTTATGAAATCTATAACTATAATCAATTTCTCAATCATACATTTCATCATTTTTATTAAAAATTTGATTTTATTTTATCTAAACTTGTTAAGTTCGCAATAAGTTGGGTCATTCTCGTCTCACCTTTCTATCCTTAATCTGAACTTACAAGACAGGTCCATGGCCACCTCTATTAGCTTACTCCCTGCCCAGAATCATTAAGAGCTGGTTTTGCTGATTCATTTTCTTTAAGTTACGTATTTCACATAGCCTGGTTAGTACACATGCGATCAATTATCGACGAGGCATTATATCCCAAAGTATGATTTCTTGGCGTGGAAGTTGTGATGTCATTTTATAGAACTTATCGTTTTTCTAATTTCTTCTTTAATCGAGTGTGAGAGATTATCTTTTGATTTACCACAAGCAGAAGAGTATTTAATAGCATATTATCAAACTGACAACACCTCAACACAAACTAATATTGTCCAAATCAAGAGGGAAGGGAAAGCAAACATGCTATGCCTCGTCCTACGAAACTCTTGCTATTTACCATGTGGAATTCATTTAGGAAATAACAAAAGGTCACTTAAGGTCACACTCCAAATCACTTTGCTTACATGGCCTAATTAACCGAGACTATCAAGAAAGGAGGAAGGGGAGTGAATTGTCCCTCAGCTATCTAACCTCCATGTCTGAAATGAAGCTCCACGCGCTATTGCAACACATTTTCAAAGTAAAGTGCCTTCGTTCTAGAAGGCATCTTCCATTGCTTCGTTCAAAAGATCAAAAATGATTGGTGTACAATTTTTTTTTTTTTTTTTTACAGAATGTGTACAATCTCTCACAAATATATGAGTCTCACGTGAATAAATAATGTTAAAAAATTAACTCACCCTCCTCCCCCCACCCCCTATGTGAGGTGTTGGTAAGGGTTCTACTCTGTACACCTATCATCACCCTCAAAAGATCTTTCATACAAGAACTTTTGTACATTTGATTATTGATTGATTTGACATTTCTGTGTAGACGTTTCTAAATTAACTTTTCAGCCTACTTTTTAGATGATAGATCTAGACTATAAGGTGACCATTTTTTAGATCATCTAATTCACTTCAACCATAGGACATTAGAGGTGATGATTGTGAGGCTGATGCATCGATCACCAAGACGAGGACATGTATCATTCATCCAGTGATATTGATATCTCATTTTCTAATATAAAGCTCACAATTGGTATCACGTGATTTACATGTGATACTAATTTACACCCTCCACATTCACTTAGCTTGGTAATATTATTTCTCTTAAAATTTGATTATTGTACATGTGACTCTTGTTCATTGTCCATCCTACATCCAAATATATCCATATAGTTGACTAACTTGATCATCGTAGTGTCCGTGATTGTATCCCCCACCGATAGAGAAGGACACATGCACTTAATGATATGTCCAAGTATGCAGGAGTTTGACACATTTACAAGAATGAAATCGAGATTTATTGACCACGCTGTCCAAAAAAAAAAAATTGAGGTCAACAAAACATATATCCGCAAAATGTCTTTTTGAGCCCTATTTTTAGCAAAGAATGCATTTTAAAATTGTAAATTGATAGATAATGTGCAGTTAAAAAATTTAAATTTTTTTGTTTTGCGTGTAATATCATTTTATTGAAAAATATATAGTTAAAAAGAAGATATAGAAATATATATTTTAAAAATAATGGCTAATATTGTCTAAAGTCTCATGTGTAAAGTGTGTGTCCATTTTGCCTTGGTTTTTCTATGCATTTTAGTGATTGCCTTTGTTTTTTGGACTATTATTTTTAAATTAATTTTCACTTTATCGAACCATTAACGCTTATTTGCAAGACAAATTTTAATTTTGTTAATTTGTTTGATTATAAACTTTTTAAGATGGTTTGTGTATATTATGAGCATATTTTCGTATTTTTAATTATTCAATTAGTTGTATCTAGGCTTACACCCTATGTCACATTGGTAAAAGGAAAATTTCATAAATAAGAGACTAATTATGCACATTTAAAAACAAGAAAACAAGTTTCAAATTTCAAAAATCAGAATTTTATTAAAAATTATTTATAATTTAATTAATTTATTTAGTAATTAAATATATTTAAGTCACAGATTTATATAATTTGGTCAAAAATTAACGATTTAGTTCATCACTTGCTATTTTTTGATTACAAATCATAAATTTTATGTCACAAATTATTTTACGATCACAATACAAAAATTTTAAAGGTCACAATTTGTTCATCGGTCACAAATCGAAAAATTTATAAGTCGCGATTTATTTATTGGTCACAAATCACATATACTATAAGTCACAACTTATTACACAATCACAAATTATCAGTCAAAGTTTTTAGGTCACACATTATTTTTCGATCACAATTTATCTTTTTCATTGGTCACATATTATTTATTGATCACATATTAACCAATTTAATGGTCACAGTCAACCAAATAATTTGTGACCACTACCAACACTTACGATTCATAGTCATAATTTTTAAGTCACGTATCCAATTTTGAGTAACAGTCACAATTTTCGGATCATATATCCAATTGTGAGTCACGATCACAGCAACAATTTTCATCGTCACGACGGTTGTCGCCACACACCAATACCATAGTTGGGAGTCACAGTCACAGTCCACAACCAACCCAACCGTCCCAAATCATCGCCACCACCGCCCCCGCCACACACCAACACCACACTCTTCCATATCCATCACTCTTCCACAGATGGCCAACATGTCCACAACACCACATATCTCCACAGATTGCCACTGTCGTCACCACACAAACACCTCCACCAGATCGCTGCCACATACCATCACTATCACCATTACTGTCGCCACCACTACATTTTGCTTCACCACAAGCATCACCACCACCACCATCACACTACCATTTGTAAAATCATATCCACCTACACCCAGCCAATCAGGAACTCGCCATTGATCGCCCTATTCCACCGCAAACATTATTCACCTCGTCGGCACCCGCTCCTACACAGATCTGTCATCCTCATCAACAATCCCATCAACAGACCTCGCTGGCCTGCCGCTCCAATATTCTTCAAATCGTCGGCAGCCACTTGCCCAACCAACCACTGCACAACATTGCCACCAGATCCACCACAACCTGCACAGACCAACTGTAGAGCAACCATCATCACCGACCTGACCGATTTAGCTCTCGACGTTCCCATTGCGAGCTACGACGACACAGCAATAGTGATGTCGCTTCACATCGTGCACTGCTACTCGTCGTTGCGGGGCTCACACAAGAGGAGTTTTTGCAGCAGCATCCCTGACGGTGACGATCTGATGGTAGAGATGAGTGGTGGAGAGTGATGGGAGAGGAGATAATGATTTGGTCGGCTGTCGATGTTTGAAAAGGAGAGAGAAAGAGAGAGGGATGAGTAGGCGACTGTAGAGAGGGGGAATGAAAATTAATTAGGGTTGGATAATTTTGTATTATAATATTAATTTTTAAATATATTAATTAATTAAAAAAATTTCTGATTTGTGAAATACTAAACATGACATCTTATTTATGAATTGAGAATTTTTAATCTGTTAGAATCTGTAATTTCCACTTGGTAAAATGCTTCTCTACCGAATTTAGGCTTTTCGAATGAATATAATTATTTAATACTTTTATTTTGCACCCATTTATCAATTAAACCTTACCATAAATGAAAAATCTCTTGATTTAGTCTCCTTGCAATTCAATTTATTGAAAACCTACATAAAATTGTCATCTTTCAAAAACTCACATACTAAAACAACACTTTCCGGATCGAGTTAAGTAATAGCCGTAAAAGAAGCAACTTTATGCAATGTCACGTGTGAATATGGTACATTATCACATTGCTCCAAGTAAATTCACAGCTTGGAATGGTTGTCAACAAAATTTAAAGTACATAAAATTGTCTTGTCTATAATGACTTAAGCTTTACAATACGGTAGACGACTACTAATCACCTATTATCAGGGTTTTTGGTGGTGTTGGTCCAAAACTACTTATATGAGTGACATCACGAGTCCATGCCATTTTAAATTAATAACATTATTATTATTTTATACATGTGTGTTGGTCTATTAATGAGCACCATTTATTTTATAAATCTTTGCAAGAGCTCTACTACCTGGAGTGTTGCTTCGTGGACAGGGATGGGGGCGCCCCCTATTGGAAGGGCGCCTGTTCCGATGAAGCAACACTCCTGCTACCTATGCTTATCTGTAGAGGAAGTTTGACAGTGTCAGTCGATTTGAATTTCTAAAATTCAAGTGGACCTGCACAGATTATCTATACAAGAAGAATAATTTACCTTCACAATTAGATAGCAGTACTAAGCGGTGACTGAATAAAACTTACACTTTTCTTATTATTACAAAACCAAACATCAAACACTAATTATTTCTTATTACACTACAATCTAACGATGCCTAAAAACCAACTATGGTTAGAAATAACATTTAGTTGCAAACTTTTCTATGGACTGAAACACCTGGGCTTTCACTCATGTCCAAATCCTCTCCTTTTGCTCCATTAGGCAATTCCCAATCAAATTTCAGAATAATATTTGCCAACACAAGTTCATTAGTTGCCATTGTGTAAGAGATCCTTGGACAACCTCTCCGACTAGCCCCAAAAGGTATCAACTGGAAATCGAGTCCTTCGATATCTTTCTGTGAATTCAAGAATCTCTCTTGCCAATGCTTTTTTGGTTTGTCCCAGTAATTTGGGGCTCGGCAAATGACCCATGCATTGGTCATGACCATCGTCCCTGCTGCAATGTCATAGCTCATTATATTAACATCTTTTCTTGCTTCCCGAGCAATCACTAATGGGACGGGGGTGTGGAATCATAGAGTTTCCTTCACTGCACTTTCAAATAATGCATTTTTCCTAAGTCAGCATTTGTTATGTATGAGAATTCCCCTCACCCCGGTTTGCAACTTTTTTCATCACTCTTGGGTGCCTGAAGAGCTCTGTCATTTCCCATTCTAGAACTACGGATAAAGGGATCCGTTCCAGAGCAAAGATATCCTAAAATAATCAAGAATGTTGAAAAATGTAATCTCTTAATATTTAACATAAAGTTCATAGCTTTCAAGCATTTGCATCAATTTTTTTTGCAGCTAATTATAAACAAATCAGTTCTTTAGTAGTTAGTACTATAATATTCTTTACGCGAAACAACACTTCAGCGATTGAATTAACTAAAAACCCACAAAAGAAGCAATCCAATACAATTTAAACTCACAATAACTTCCAATTTAATAAGACCCATCAAATATTACACACACCCGAATGATAAAATTTTATGTATATGAATATACAACCCGTTTGGTAGCCATTTTCTTCAAAATGTATTTTTCTCTATCTTCTTTTCAATCACACATTCTTTATTAAAATAATATTACACGTAAATTAAAAATTTTTTCCTATTTTTCAACCACACATTTCACATCAATTTACTATTTTAAAATACATTTTTACATAAAAATACCTATCAACATCCCCATAAAAGGAGGCATAAAATTACCTGCTGGGCCTTCAAAATGGGAATGGAGATTTTCCTATTGGGAGTTTGACGGGGTCATTAGGTTCTGTTGTATAGGCCTGAAGAATGTAGGTTTTTTGAGAAATTGTTGAGAAGATAATCTGGGTTTTGCAGTTGAAGACGATGATAATACATTAAAATTTTCCATGTATTTAAAATCTATCCCGGAACTGAAACTGAAATTCACTATATGCGAGTCTCTGTGTGTGTGTGGAGTGTAATGTCCCGAAATTTCATTGAAAGGAATTTTTTAATTTTTTTGTACATTATATTTTAATGTTTTGAAAGTTTAGGGACTAAAATATATATAAAGTAAATTTCGATTTTATTTGGCTTAAATGTAGATAATGACGGAGCGATAATAAATATATAAATATTGGGCTCGTTGGATAGGTCATAATTAATTATGCATGTTAGGCTCGAGAAAAAGTTAATTTGGATTAGCGGAGCCTAAGTTATCAAGGTCGAAAAATATAGCTTTATAATTATATTTAAATTTATTATTTAATGAATTTAAGTCTCCCTTCTTCAATTCACGTGAATAGAGAAGATTATTGGTAGATTATGATTGAATATTTTTTTTATCCAAATAAAGATATAATAATAATAATAATAATAATAATAATAATAATAATATATAAAAGAAGAGAGGGAGATAGGACAATGTGAGAGAGAGAGAAAGAAAAGAAGAGAGCAAAGAGAGCGAAAGAAACTTTATTTATTCTAGTTTCAATTTGTTGGCCACGTGTGGGAAAGGTATTGCTTGTTGAGTGATAAACTTGGTTGACAAGATTTGGTAAATTATTTTATTTCAAAAAGTCCGTTTTCCAAATTTATCCATACTCCTATCCTACTACTAAACGTATCCCCAACTACACATCCACTTTGTTGGACTATGTAGGATATTGAGGTGCAGTATTTTTTTATTCCCATTTAAATATTTTTTTATGCTGATGAATTTTATACTCATGAAAGTTAAAGTTATGATATGATATGCTATGATGTGAATGATATAGTCACTCTGGTACAACAATATGATATGATATGAGCTCTTATCGGATTTAAAGATATGAGACGGTATGATATTCTGATACATGTTTTAAAATTATTATATGGGATCGCATCATAAATTTTTATATCCTACTGTGTATTTCCATGTACTCACCCTTTCCCCTACACCTCACAAGTTAGATTGGGTCGTGTCAGAGCGTGGTTGTTTGATTGAGTGGTTATGCCTCATCCCGCTGGACAAAAATCTAAAATTTTAGCACATAATTTTATTTCTTTACCATAGACATTTATTTTAAAATTAAACTATCGTTCATGTTTATTTGCTACATGGATATTTTTAGATTGTGCTGTTATTTAAAAGTGACTCGAATTATTTGATTTTCTTTTAGTGCTACTTATATTAATAAAAGTAAAATTTTATTTAGAATTAATTATATAGGATAAAACGAAATATACGCATGTACGATTATTGCAGAATGTGGTGGAATTGGTCATATACTCGTATCCATATATTTATTTACTTTATCAAAATTTTCTGCCATTAAATCTATCCTTTCAGTAATTAGTCCATATCAAGTAATAAATGTTTGACAAGACTAGATGTAGTGTGTGAATTTTCCCTTAATAAAATAAGCCAACTTTTGATTTTGTTTGCATTCTCATAATTTGGAACCGTGTTAAGACATTGAAGAAAGAGAAAAGTATGTCATGCCTTGATTTTGGATTATTTTGTCCTCTATATATTATTATATATATAAATAGAGAGAGTATTCATTACTGTATATGTATACAGATATATATAGAGTTAAATGGCAATTATTTTAACACGTGTAAAAAGATTTTGTTTGAAGCAGATTAAATTTACAAATTTAGTTGCCAGAAATTCTACTTTATTTGACTGTTAAGGATGTGTCAGTTAGAAATTTAAATTTACGAGCCATAGTTGTTTAAAATAACATTGACCATTTTATAAATAAATCTTTTGGTAGCGCTTGGGATTGGCTGGTTATTATAGGAGATTCATTGAATGCTTCTCAAAAATAGCAGGGCCGATAACTCAGTGGACGAGAAAGGGTGTGAAGTTTCAGTGGACAAAAAAATGTGAACGATGTTTTCAAGAACTCAAGCAAAGACTAATTTCAGCTCCTGTATTGACGATACCAGATGGCTCTGAGGGATTTGTGATTTATAGCGATGCCTCCAAACAAGATTTGGGCTGTGTATTGATGCAGCATGGAAAAGTAGTTGCTTACGCCTTGAGACAGTTGAAGCAGTATGAGCAAAACTATCCAACTCACGACTTGGAGCTTGCAGCAGTAGTTCATGCATTAAAGATATGGCGTCATTATCTCTATGGTAGGAGGTGTGAAATTTATACAGACCACAAAAGTCTCAAATACTTCTTCACACAGAAGGAACTGAATATGAGACAGAGGAGATGGTTGGAGTTAGTGAAAGATTATGACTGCACAATTCATTACCATCCGGGTAAGGCTAACGTAGTTGCAGATGCCCTAAGCAGAAAGACAGGATCACAGTTAGCAGTTCTACTCACGGTACAGGAATACTTGATAAGGGACTTTAAGAAACTAAGATTAGAAGTTATCATACCGTCGACTCAGACTACAACGATGATTAAAGCATTTATGATTCAAGCTACACTTCGGGATTGAATTAGAGAAGCGCAAGATAAGGATCCATTTCTATAGAAGATAAAGACTGAGAGTGGTTCAAATAAACGTGTAGGGTTTGAAATATCTGCAGATAACACGCTGATTTTCAAAGGAAGGTTATGTGTACCTAAGGATGAAAGTTTAAGAAAGGAGATATTGGAAAAGACTCACTCTACCCCATATTTGGTACATCCAGGTGGCACGAAAATGTATCGAGATCTTCGAGATACATTTTGGCGGAGAAACATGAAGAGAGGTTTGGTCTGTTCGTGGAGAAATGTGTTATCTGTTAGCAGGTCAAAGCAAAACATCAAAGGCCATCAGGACTACTGAAACTGTTGGATATTCCAAAATGGAAATGAGAGCACATATCGATGGACTTTGTGGTAGGCCTCCCGAGGTCAGGTAGAGGTCACAATGCTATTTGGGTAGTAGTTGATCGTCTAACGAAGTCAGCCCATTTTCTACTAATCAAAGTAAATTTCAGTATGGAACAGCTCGCACAATTATACATTAGGGAAATAGTCAGATTGCATGGAGTTCCTGTCACTATTGTTTCAGATAGGGACCCGAGGTTTACATCAAAATTTTGGAGTAGTTTGCAGGTTGCTATGGGGATAAAATTGAAGTTTAGTACTACTTATCATCCTCAGACGGATGGACAATCAGAAAGAACCATCCAAACTCTGGAAGATATGTTGAGGGCATGTATTTTAGATTTTGGTGGTAGTTGGGAAACACACCTACCTTTAGTGGAGTTTGCTTACAACAATAGTTTTTAGGCCACTATAGGTATGGCCCCATATGAAACTCTTTATGGTCAAAAGTGCAGATCCCCTATCCATTTGGACGAGGTCGGGGAGAACATAATTTTGGGTCTTGAAATCATTAAACGAACAGTTGAGGCAGTTGATAAAATTAGAACAAGAATAAAAGTAGCACAAGATCGTCAGAAAAGTTATGCTGATAGTATAAGAAAGGATTTAGAATTTCAAGTAGGTGACAAGGTTTTTCTAAAGGTAGCACCAATGAAAAGTGTATTGAGATTTGGAAAGAAATGGAAGTTGAGACCGCGGTTCATTGGACCTTTCGAGATCCTTGAAAGGATTGGTGTTGTGGCTTACCGGCTTGCCTTACCACTTAAACTTACAGCAGTGCATAATGTGTTCCATGTTTTGATGCTCAGAAAATATGTCCATGATTCCAATCACGTGGTAAGTTACCAAGCCTTGGAGGTACAAAAAGATCTATCATATGAAGAAATCCAAACAATGATTTTGGATAGAAAAGCACATCAACTCAGAAATAGAAAAGTCCCACTGGTTAAAGTGCAATGGCGAAATCATGGACGAGACGAGTCAACATGGGAGAAGGAAGAGGAGCTTAAAACCAAGTATCCAGATCTCTTCGATTAACTAAGGTAAATTTTTGAGGACAAAAATATTTAAGGAGGGGAGATTGTAATGTCCCGAAATTTCATTGAAAGGAATTTGATTTTTTTGTACACTATATTTTAATGTTTTGAAAGGTTAGGGACTAAAGTATATATAATGTAAATTTCGATTTTATTTGGCTTAAATGTAGATAATGATAGAGTGATAATAAGTATACAAATATTGGGCTCGTTGGATAGGTCATAATTAATCATGCATGTTAGGCTCGAGAAAAAGTTAATTTGGATTAGCGGAGCCCAAGTTATCAAGGTCGAAATATATAGCTGTAAAATTATATTTAAATTTATTATTTAATGAATTTAAGCCTCCCTTCTTCAAGTCACGTGAATAGAGAAAATTCTTGGTAGATTATGATTAAATATTTTTTTATACAAATAAAGATATAATAATAATAATAATAATAATATATAAAAGAAGAGAGGGAGATAGGACCACGTGAGAGAGAGAAAGAAAAGAAGAGAGAGAAGAGAGCGAAAGAAACTTTATTTATTCTAGTTTCAATTTGTTGGACACGTGTGAGAGAGGTATTGCTTGTTGAGTGATAAAGTTGGTTGACAAGATTTGGTAAATTATTTTATTTCAAAAAGTTTTTTTTTCAAAATTTATCCATACTCCTATCCTATACTACACGTATCCCCAACTACACACCCACTTTGTTAGACTAGATCATGTAGGATATTGAGGTGCAGTGTTTTTTTTATTCCGTTTAAATATTTTTTCATGCTGATGACTTTTATACTCATAAAAGTTAAAGTTATGCTATGATGTGAATGATATGACCACTCTGGTACAACAATATGATATGATATGAGCTCTTACCGAATTTAAAGATATAAGACGGTATGATATTCTGATGCATGTTTTAAAATTATTATACGGGATCGCACCATAAATTTTTATATCCTACTGAATATTCTCATGTACTCACCTTTTTCCGTACACCTCACAAGTTAGACCGGGTCGTGTCGGAGCGTGATGGTTCGATTGAGTGGTTATGTCTCGTCCCGCTGGAAAAAAATCTAAAATTTTAGCACGTAATTTTATTTCTTTGCCATAGACATTTATTTTAAAATTAAACCATCGTTCATGTTTATTTGCTACATGGATATTTTTAGATTGTGTTGTTATTTAAAAGTGAATCGAATTATTTGATTTTCTTTTAGTGCTACTTATATTAATAAAAACAAAATTTTATTTAGAATTAATTATATAGGATAAAACGAAATATACGCACGTATGATTATTGCAAAATGTGGTGGAATTGGTCATATACTCGTATCCATTTATTTATTTACTTTATCAAAATTTTCTGCCATTAAATCTGTCATTTCAGTAATTAATCCATATCAAGTAATAAATATTTGGCAGGACTAGATGTAGTGTGTGAATTTTCCCTTAATAAAATAAGCCAACTTTTTGTTTTGGTTGCATTCTCATAATTTGGAACCGTGTCAAGACATTGAAGAAAGAGAAAAGTATGTCATGCCTTGATTTTGGGTTATTTTGTCCTATATATATTATTATATATATAAATAGAGAGAGTATTCATTACTGTATATGTATACATATATATATAGAGTTAAATGGTAATTATTTTATCACGTGTAAACAGATTTTGTCTCAAGCAGATTAAATTTATAAATTTAGTTGCTAGAAATCCTACTTTATTTGACTGTTAAGGATTTGTCAGTTAGAAATTTAAATTTACGAGCCGTAAGTTGTTTAAAATAACATTGACCACTTTATAAATAAATCTTTTGGTAGCGCCTCAAATCCTTAATTTTTGTGTCGTTACAGTTATTTTTTTGGGTTGCTACAATCTACCCTCCTTAGGAGAATTTCATCCTTGAAATTTACCTGCGCTAGGATCTTCCGTGTTCCGTGGCCTGTCCTTGGGCTAAAGTAAAAACTCTGGCATTTCCCTTCCGTTCTGACTCATCATTCTTCTTCAAAAGGTCCTCTTTGCAATTTTTGGAAATATGCCCGATTTTACCGCATCTATAGCACATATGCTTCCCATACAGACATTCACCTCTATGCATTTTCTTGCACTTTGGACAAGGTAGGACGACTTGTCCAAGAACTGGTTCGAAATTAGCCTTCTTGTTCTGTTCTTCTCCTTTCTCTTTGTTGGACACATTCCATTTCCTCTTTCCTGAAAACTCGACCCTTGTTGGGGAGTTTCGTCTATTTCCAACCTATTTGAGATTGCTTGGGCAGTCTGCAATACTCGGCAATAGGTGGTGAATTGGTGGGATGCCAGTATTCTACCAATCTCAGGACGCAATCCCAATTCGAACTCCTTACTTTTTTTGCTTCAGTGTCCACTAGGTGTGGTGCATACCTCGATAGTTTTTCGAATTTTCTCTCATAATCCTCAAGCTTCATTTTTCCTTGTTTAAGTTGAAGGAATTCTGTCTCCTTTTGATCTCTCAGAGCTTGGGGAAAGTATTTTCCCATCACTTCGTCCTTAAATTGTGTCCACGTCAGAGCACGTTGTTGTGCTTCTGTTCTAGTGTGAGATGCTAACTCCCACCGGTGGCCTGCAGCGTCAACTAACATGAATTCTCCGCATAACACCTTTTGAGCATCAGTGCAAGATAGATATTTGAAGATTCGCTTCATTCCTCTTATCCATTTTTCGGCTGCTAATGAGTCTGCCTTGCCATCGAAGGTTGGGGGTTTGTAGCGACGGAACTGTTCCACAATTGAGCTGATGTTGTTAGCGTTTGCACCATGAGGACCAGCCTGTGCTTGTTGCCTACCCAAGTCTTGTACCGCCCTCAGCAAATCCCTGATGATCGTAACTTGATTTTGCTGTTGTCTTGACATTTTCTTAACACAAATAAAATTTTAATTTAGAAATATTTAATAAAACAACCTAATATTATTAATAATCTTTGTAATAATGAAGAACTTTAAAAATATAAATTTCCAAATTCTTACATATAGTAATGTGCTCTTCAAAATCAAATAAATAATTAAACAATTAAACTTTTCATAAGTAAATAAATAACACTTATTTCTAATCCCTGTGAGTCCTAAAAAAAATCTTCTTTTATGGCATCTCACCATCCGAAGTAATGCATGACTCTGACTCGGAATCTGCAACCAAATCAACAAAATTTTGTGGTTGGATTTTCTTGCTCAGGATCTTCCGGCTCTGGTTCGATATCTTTCTCTGGGTCCTCTTCCGGCCCCTCTTCCAGGTCCTCCTCTAGCTCTGGTTCGGGTTTAGGTTCGGGTTCGGGCGCTGGTGCTTGTTGTCTATGATGCCATAAAATTATGATATCTTCACAGTATCCTTTAAAATCAATCTTATCCCAATCTTCTTCCATATATAACTCATAATCCATATCCCTCACGAAGTAAGCCACGTCTCTCCATTGAGGTCACATAGTGCTTATAAGGTGGTATATCGAGAGGACAGTCCCTTCATTATATCCGAATGATCTTACTCGCTCCCACTTATAAAGGAATCTTCAACATGTTCAAGAAAAGTTCGCTCCCATCTTATTTCATAGTTTATGTGGTTCTCAATGGCCATTTCAACACACTGGAGGTATGTTGGATTATTCTTAGTTATCCTAATCACGTGACAAGTATAATTTCAATTATGTTTAATCTTGCATTATCAATATTATTTTTATTCTCAGTGCATACACGATATTCTAGTAAGATGTAAAAATAACAAATATATTATGCGAGGTGAACGTGCTTATACATTTTATGTAGAAATATGACACATAATCATACTAGAAATTAATAATGAAATGAATTTATTTCATACTCGGGATCAACTAGAGAGTAGTCGAATGGTTAACGCCACGTGCCAAGTGTTCTTATAACATTATTTGTTTCAAAGTATGTATACAATTTTCATGTAATCTCATTTTACATAAAATTTTTCACAAAATCTCACTTTATTATTATTATTATTATTATTATTATTATTATTATTATTATTATTATTATTATTATTATTATTATTATTTTAACTGTATATGTATATATCTTTTAATAAGATTTTCTCAAAATAGAAGTTTCAAAATTTTGAATTTTCTTAAATTTGAAATTGTGAAAAATATTGTCTTTCATCTTGTCGATTTGAGGCTTCCAGATGAGGAGGGGGGTCACAGTCGGACTGCTTAGATTCCAAGCTCTTCTTAGACAGTTTAGGTCTTTTTGACAAAACCTTTCAATTTTGCAATTACGCAATTCAACAAAATTCAAACAATAAATCGAATGTGAATTCTCTTAAAATATCAATTTTTCAAAGGTTCAGTTTTTTTTTTTTAAATCCCCAAATGCTACATAAAAGTTTATCACATGTAAGATTTAAACCATATGCATGAAACTATAACAATTTAAATTCTAAACTACTATTACTCGAAATCAATTTAAACAATCATTTATTCTTCAAAATAAAGAGACTAATGCATAATAGATGGGTATTGATGTTAATGATAATCCAAACTACTACAAATGAGACAAAATCTATATAAAAAAAATTTACAATATTCAAAGTATGTCACATCATAATTAAAAGGGAAAATTGCAGCCGAGGTACTAAACCTTTCGTTTATTAGCAGACTTTACCCAAACTTTTAGTTTGTGCCACCGGAGATATCAAACCTTTAAAAAATGAGTGGGGCCAATCCAAAATGACGGTTTCCATCTGTTTGACCGTCAAAACCGTCAGTTGACCCTCTAATGATATTTTCAAGAATTTTCCCCAAATAAGTGAAGGGCAACATGGGCATTACACATATTTCCCTCCTATTATATACTTTACTGTTTATTTCCCTCCATTTCTTTACCACTATATTACCTCCTACCTTCTCTCTCACAGGTAGTAAAAAAAAAATCAGCACGCACATGGAGTTGAATGTATGCAGATGTGGTTTCCCAGTGCAGATGAAGACCTCGTGGACGAACTTGAACCCGGGAAGAAGATTTCTCACTTTTCCTCGAAGCCAAGATGTGGGTAGATGCACCTTCTTTATGTGGTGTGACCCTCAGATATATGAGAGATCGAAGGAACTGATTCCTGGTCTATTACGAGCTAGGAGGGAAATGGAAGCTGAAATCAACACCCTTCAAGCAACAAGACCAAATGTGTGGAAGATCTGGCTCTTTGGCTTTGTGTGTGGAGTGTTTGCAAAATGGGTTTGTTCCTAGGTATGTAGCGTCAGATTGTAGGATTTTAGTATTTAGTTCCAGAAATTTGAGTTTAGGGTTTCGACATGGAGCCATGTGCTAGATGTTGTGAAATGCATATGTAAAAAGGAAAAATTGTGTTATACCTTTTGACTTGAAATTTAACGATCTTTTCCTGGCCTCTATGTAAAATGTGAAATTAAAAGAGCTGATTACACTTCAAACTTATCTGAAGAAGGTACAGCATAGGTACCAAACCTTATAACGATTCGCAGCCGAGGTACCAAACCTTTTCTAATGGGTTCATACAGAATACCAAACCTTTAAAAACATTGCAGTAAAGGTACCAAACGTTTGATAATACTTTCAGAGGAAGTATCCAACATTTTCATATATTTCCTAATCGCTTACACATCAGATTTTATGAATACAATTTCAGAAACCAACGACAAACAACAGAAACATAATGCAAGAAATTCGACATCAACATTATCATCACATTCAACAATTTCATCAAAAATTCCTGTTACATCTACAAAATAACAGCATTTGAAGCACATATTTTCAGTCCAGTTTACAAAAAACCACAGCATTTTCCCAAAAAAGTAACTATACAAGAAACCACATGATGTTCAAGATTTCGATCGTCTATTGTTGGACTTCTTTGTCTGTGACTTGGAGGTTTCCGTTGAATGTGTTTTTCTCTTTCCCTTTGCTGATCTGGTATGTGTATCTTCTTGGGACTCTGTTTGTGTGGTTGGTTGAGACTATTGCTGTGAACTATCTTCACCAGGCAGCGCTCCCTTACAGCTTCTTTTGTTATGTCCAGACCCTCCACGGCGTTTACACGTCATCTTAATGCCAGTCCTTCCCATCTTAACGGCTGCAGGTGGCTCTGCCTCTGACCTCTTCCTCATTTTTTTGGGTCTGCCAGCCTGTTTTCTCTTCTGAGGTTGATTGAGAGGATGCTTTCTCAATTCTGGCCACAGTTCAGGCCCTGACATCGGGTGGATCACTGGGGAGGTATGTTTCCTTGCTATACCATGGGTCGAAGTACTCATATATGCCAATGTCCCTTGAAAGCATGCCTGATATTGCATGGGGACATGGTATTCCAGTGAGCTGTCATTTTCTGCATGCACATGCATGTTTTGTCAAGTCAACGCTCCACCTCAAATCGTATCTGCTACTTATCTCAAATTTATGATTGCCTGTATAGTCTGCCTTCAAATACTTTGCCTCAGACTCAGCCTTCTCAATGATTTTCACAATTCTTGGCTCGAATGCATTATCCCACCTCTATGCTGCTTCACTTTTTGCGTTCATCCTTATCATTTGCTGATGTCGAATTTTCTCTAGCATCTAGATGATGGGCCTGTCTCTGGCAACAATGGAAGAATTGAATGCCTCACACAAATTATTAAGAAGAATATCACATCTCGAATGCTCTTCAAAATGGGATCTGGTCCACTGGGAATGAGGTTTTTCAAGGAACCAGTTGTAAGCCTCTTCACTTATATCTTTTAACTCATTCATTGCACTCTTCCACTCTGGCACTGTTGTTGCCCTTGCTGCAGTCCAAAAGAGGTTATTAAGGGCCAGACCTTTGTATGCCAAGGTGAAATTGCTGTAAAGATGTCTAGCACAACACCTATGCTCCGCTCCTTCAACGTATTAACTTATGGAATCCACCAAACCCTTTTGTTTGTGGGAAATGAATGTCCAAACTTGAGGGTTGTGCATCCATATGTCACGAACCAACATTTTTATAAACCATTATCAGTTTGTTTTGTTCTCTGCATCCACAACTGCCCATGCTAATGGGAACATACAGTTCTCACCATTGATGCCAACAGCTGCCAACAACTGTCCACCTTCTGCAGATTTTACGAAGCATCCATCCAACCCAACAACTGGGCTACACCCAGCTTTAAACCCTTCCTTACAAGCACCTATGCAGATGTACAATCTCTTAAAAGTATGTCCCGAACCTTCGATTTGCACTGTACTGCCTGGATTTGTTCTCTTCAATTCCTCACTGTAATCCCATAAAATTTTGTACTGCTCAGCTACAATTCCATTAATAACTTCTGTACATTTCGATCTTGTTGTGTAGAACTGATGCTTTGAAATCTCATATATGCAGTCCTCTTTCACATTCTCCATAAAACTACTCATTGGAATGTTGGGATCAGACCTAAATTTTCTCACGTATTTCTTTGCTAGAAAACCTGAATTAACCCTTTTATTTTTCCACACCATGGTACATGTGTGCTCATCTACCAATGCGTTAATTCTAAGACTCTTATTGGGTTGTTGGTACGCATACAGAACCCAAGGTCAATTATCTTGATACCGAACTCTCACCCGTGTCCTCATATTTTTCACGTATCTCAGTTGCCTGGAATTTTTGACTGAGTATTGAACTACTGCATTCCTCAGAATCTTGACGTTGTCAAATTTCATCCTTGGCAGAAATGAATTAAACCAGAATGCATTATCATCCAAATGAATTAAACCAGAAATGAATTAAACAAAACAAATGCATCACCTAGCTTGAACTGTGGATTATCCATATCAGTTGCAGGGTTAAACCAACACACATTCTTCCTTCTGGCAGATGATCCCTCAGCCTCCGTATCACTAGGTAAGCTTCTAAGCTCATTGGAGTCTTAGTAGTCCGTTCCAGATTCTTCCCCTGCAGCTGCCTGACCTTCCTGCTCATCCCTTATACCTTCCTGCTCAACACTTACACTAATGTCAAAACCTTCACTCACCCTGAAATATGTGTTTTCATCATTATCATCCACAACAATATTTTCTTCCTGCTCGTACTCCGAGTCATTGAATTCCTCTCCCAAAATACCCTCCTCATATTCATCATCCTGCTTAGGAACATCATGTTCCACATCATGCTCCATACCAGTTTCAGCAACCGGTACGTCAACATGCGGTTCATCAAGCTCCACATTAGTTTTAGCAGCCTGCACCTCTAGTTCGGCATCATGTAACTTATGTTCAGCAGCCTACACCTTATGCTAAGCCTGCTGCTGTGGTTCAGAAGCATGCACATCAATTTTAGCAGTCTGCACCTCTGCTTCGGCATCATGTTTAGCAGCATGCAGCTCCTGCTGAGCCTGCTGCTGTGGTTCAGAAGCATGCACATCAGTTTCAGCAGCTTGTACCACTGCTTCAGCGTCATGCAACTCATGTTCATACATCAACTGTGGTTCAACATCATGTGGTTTCTCTGGTTCAACAGCATGCACTTCTGGTTCATGTGAGTCTACTTCAGCCCCTATAAAATCAACCTCTGTATACTCATGCTCTGTTCCATGCACTGTAACATCTTCGATGTAATCTCCTGTAAGGAAAACTTCATCTTCATCTGCTTCCATGTCATCCACTTCATCAACTACATACACATCATCACCTTCTACTGATTCGTCATAAATCTCAACAGCATAGCATGTTTGCTGCTCATTCAATGCTTCACCAGACTTTTGAACCTTCACCAACTCCTCACCAGTCTCACAATCAAACACTTGAACATCCTTCTATTATGTTTCGTCCCAAGGCAACTCCAAAACCTCAATTACAGGCAAGCAATACAGTTCAGCTGTCCTATTATCACCAAGCCACTTCACTAAATTCATGAAATCTGAGTTTTTTACCAACCAAAATGAAGCTTCACTCATTCTTTTCTTCTCCATCTTGTACATATATCTAATTCTATCAGAATATCCTAATATCTTCATGGCATTGTCCAAAAGAAATCTATTGAAGAAATCAGGGTCGATAAAGTCTATATAACTTATTTTCCCATGCTCATACACAAAATTTCTCATCTTCTGAAATAAAATTCCACCATGATGAAGCTGTATGCTGAAGTACTTTGAATTTTCCCCTGAAAAAACACCGAAAAAAATGAAGTTAAGTTTCAGTTCGAGCAACGAACATGTGCAGAAAAGATAGTACACAAACATTACGCTCTAATACACCAAATCACTTAAAATTTTTGAATTTCCCAGTACATGAAGATAATCTAATAGGGGAACTTCATAATCATACAATTGTACACCGTAAATTGAAAAAAGGGGAACACACTTACCATACACGGGTTGGGGAAGAGAGCCTCGAATGTGGGCTGTAATGTCCACTGGATGTTCGTCTTCTTCAACGTACGTTTCGTCTTCTTCGTGGGTTGTCGCAGGGTCCATAGTGGATGGTGAGTTGAATGAAGTTGCAATTGACGTGTTTGATGTTGAGGAGGGAAATGTATGTAATGCCCATGTTGCCCTTCACTTATTTGGGGAAAATTCTTGAAAATATCATTAGAGGGGTCAACTGATAGTTTTGGCGGTCAAACAGATGAAAATCATCATTTTGGACTGGCCCCACTCATTTTTTAAAAGTTTGGTATCTCCGGTGGCACAAACTAAAGGTTTGGGCAAAGTCTCCTAATAAACGAAAGGTTTAGTACCTCGGCTGCATTTTTCCCTAATTAAAATCATAGAACTCTTTGCCATGTCATGAAAAATAATAATTATTTTTTTTGTCTTTACAGTTCACGTGAACAGTAATTGTACTGTTCTGTTCACGTAACACTGTTCAAATTATTTTTTTTACTGTTCACGTGAACTGTTCCAGAATTTTTTTTTCAGAAACAAGTCTACAGAAAAGTCAAACCGCGCTCTAATACCAAGCAGTAACGTCCCAATTTTTTATAAACTCTGGAACGTTACGAAAAACTCATTTTTCTTTATTTTAAGAGTGGAACTATAAAAATAAAATTCTTTATTAAACAAATAACTGCAACATTTAATAATCTAAATTTAAAACATGAAAATGGTAACTAAACATAACATAAACTCCTGGCTAATTCAAATAACACGTTTGGAACAAAATTAAACTAATTGCTAAATATAAAGATGACAAACTTATTTCTTTTTCTTTTCATTTGATCTACTTGACAGCCCGCATCACCATTCCACATCGTTCCAATCGACTCGAACTAACCTATAAAAATTTGTAAGAATCAGTATTCGAAAACAACCAGTAAAATACGTGCAATTTTCATATACAGATATATAACAATAAAAATTACAATTCATACCATCTGATCTTATGGAGTATATCGATGACCAAGCGACACACCTATCTTAGGTCCTCTTATAATCCCGTAGGATTTCATATCTCTCTAAAAACTAGTCGCTATCACGTGCATTGCACGAATTTTGTATTTATCGTATTTTTATTAATATATGAATTTTAGTTTTTTGAAAAGTTTTTGAAGGAATATATAAAAGTACTTCTATGATATAAGAAAATAATTACAAATTATTTTTACAATTGCATAACAGTATGTTATCTAGAAAAATATTCTTGTATATTTCATGTTTGAATAAGAAATATACAAACTATTAGTGTTGATATGATTGAATTGAATGTGAAGATTATATTTCTAAATTTTGTGTAATTCAATATTGTAAAATTGAAAAAAAAACACTTCGCATGGTGCGGAGACAGTTCAACCAAGTGCGGAGTAAAAATAAAAATTAAAAAAATGTGCGGAGAGAAAAAACTTTAGCATGATGCGTGTGGGGGAGAATATTTGTCAATCATGATAAAAAAATTCTTCACAAAATATAAAAAATAAGCTAATAAAATTACAATAAATTTTTTTTTACAAATAACATAAAAAAATCATTTTTATCTTCAAGAAAAAAACACATTTAAAAATTAGCAATTTCATAAATTTTTTTTTTAATTCTCGAAAATAGAATTATAAAAAATGAAACAATATTGAATTAAATATTTAATACTCAAGAAATTCAATATTAAATAAATTTTATACATTTATAACAAATTATAGATCAGCTTACCGTATTTGCAGGTAGCTTACCGTATGTGCTGCCTACCGTATTTGCAAACAAGTTACCGTATTTGCACCTTACCGTATTTGCTGCCTACTGTATTTACAACTTACCGTATTTGCTGCCTACCGTATTTACAAACAAGTTACTGTATTTACAGCTTACCGTATTTGCACCTTACCGTATTTGTTGCCTACGTATTTACAACTTACCGTATTTGCAGCCTACCATATTTGCAAATAATTTACTGTATTTTCACCTTATCTATTTGTAGTTTACCGTATATGTTGTCTATCGTATTTGTAACTTACCGTATATGCTGCCTACCGTATTTGCAGCTTCTCGTTCGAACCTCCGATCCATTCAGTAAAAGTGTTACTTGCTTTACTTCTTTGTTTCGTGTCATTGCTACTATTGGTAGTACGAAATTAGGTATTTAATTTAAAAGATATATACCGTTCTATTCTTCTGATGTCCAATTTTGAGCCCCTATTCTTTTTGTAATGAGAGAATTGGATGAAGCTGTTTTAAGGATTTTTTTTTTAATGTAAAGAGAGCACTAAACGACGTTGGCCAATCCATTATTTAGCGAGAAACTCCAAACATGGAATGAGAATTAGAGCTAAAATTATGTATTAATAATGGAGAATGAATATGTCCAGACAAATTGGAATATTGAGTCATACAACCTACCTAGTCTCAATATGTCCCTAAGTACAATGTGAAAAAAAAAAAAAAAAAAAAAACTTAGCCCAAAGATCTGTTGAAATTCAAATAATGTAAAAAATTTGCAAAATATTCGTTGATAGACTTAGTGATTTACGCATTTTAAGTGACAATTTCCTGCACGGGCTTAAAGTCTTATATGGCCAGGCTAGGTTAGTATAAATATGTTGTAACCCTATTTTTCACTACTGAAAAAAGAAATCTCCGCTTCGCTCTCGTGGACGTAGGCACAATTCTTGTGTTGATTTTCTTTTTCATCGCTTTAATATTGTGCATAAAATCTAACAACATAAAATAAATATTATATATATATATATATATATATATATATATATATATATATATATATCAAGTTGGGTGGTATGGCATTATCAATATCACCTTCTTTGAAATTGTCATCTATAGATTTTTAAAAGTGTTGTCCCAAAAAAAAAAGAAAAAAAAATTTGGTGTGGAGCTGTGCGGACATTCCGCACGCTTGCGGGACCCTCGCACGAAATTGGTGCGGGAAACCCGTCTGCAAAATCATTCATAAAGTGTATATTTTGTTATGGACTGATGAAAAAGAAGAAATAAGGAGAATGCAGAGAAAAGGGGAAGAATCTCACAGTAACGAACCCAAAAATGTGTTGCCTGTGCGCACAGCAAAGCAAATTGCACCCAAGAATAACTTGTGTTGGTGCAGCAGTGGCTCTAAAATTCGTTGCTCGATGACACCAGCCAATACTTGGTATCTGTTGGAGAATAAAAAAAATCAGCAGATATTTTTACATCTTGGTTTTATCTTAAACCATAGAAGCAGCCCTTCACGTTATATCGAGCAATCAAATCAGATTTTAATAAATCGTTTGTGAAACTTTATACTTAGTATAAGTATGCCAAAAAAGGGTAATATGCTGATTCACATACCGAAGATTGCTGGATACTGCCATATAGACACCATATGCAACACTTGTTGAGAGTATGGGGACATTTTACACCTCCTCCGCGGCAGTGTGATCGACAACCGTTTGAGCATTTATCAGTGTATTCGTCACAACCGTGCCAACCTAGACATGAATGAAATAATTTATGTTCCTCAGCTTTGACTTAATTATTTATTCATCTGTAATTCTAAGAAATAAGAGTAATAATTACGAAAACGAACTATATACCTCCTTCATGCAGAGATAATTAATGCATGTAGCAGCTAGAAGTTACTGAGAGTAAAATTACTGTTTGGTAAGGTTGATTCCACATTACCAAATAGTATCAAATAAGAAAAAAAATGGGTATGTTGTGCTATATAGTACTATCTAAGTTTACTTTTAAGTAATAAGTTCATTTTAAAATGAATTAACATTTTAACTGGTCACTTTTTTTGACTGTGGGAAAGAGCTATTTCCAAAATAAGTTACTTTTTTTTACTTAAAATAAGGAAAAAGTAACATATCCAAGTATGTTTACAAATGAGAAGTCATAATCCATGATGGACAGCAAACTGAAACTCTAATTACATCAAGTCCCCCAAAGAGGAAATTTACCAAAGATGAAGTGGTCCCAACAGCAAAGAGCTTTGCTCCACTCACACCCATTCCCCTTATTTTTTGATTGAAAATGTTGATTAGTAAGAAATTGAAAAAATAGGAAATTATAACAAAAAATGCATTTGAAAAGTTATATTATATAAAAAAAACACCACCAAAAAAAAAAAATATATCTCCAAAGAGTTCGTAGAGATGAATTCATCTCTGCGAACTATGCGGAGAGATCACTCTTTCTCCGCACTCTTCGCACACTCTCCGCACAGTGAGGAACTTCAAAAAAATTTCTCTAACAATAACAATAACAAATTAAACTAAAAACTAAACATAATTATTATATAAAAAAACAACTACAAAATTAGCCTGTTCAAATTGCCAAAAAAATTAGTAAGTTGAACTTTCGCAGAGAGTTCTGAACTCATGCGCTATCTGGCACCTTTTTTTTTGTTTTGACAAAATCTAATCAAAATAAATACAAGCACCAAAGAAGCATAAACACTACTAAATACAACATGTTAAGCTGAAGGTTCTTAAACGTCGATCTGCAAAACAAGGTTGCACTTCATGCATCAGATTTTTGAGTTGAGGATTCTCAATGCACGTGTGCTTTCTCTTTCTTTCACACGCTCGTCTATTCTTAAACCAATCACCAACATTTTTTTCCAGAAATAACAAGATTGTGTAACGATAAGGTGAAGACCATATGTAGAATTTCTGCATTATTTGGACTTTTATTTCTTCCATCAAATATGGATCAAAGAACATGTAAGTATCCAACGTTGTTATCTTCCCATGCCTATAGCAAGCTTAAAAGCCAAGAAAAAAAAAGAATCAAAGATGAAGTGAGAATATGTGATCCAACAAGAACAGATTTCACGAAAAAGTAGGAATGAAAATATCAATAAAAAGGAATAAAAAGGGAAATAAGGAGCATGGTCGTGGAGTATGGTTAGCATGGTTGTTGACATGGTCGAAGTAAAGAATTTTTTTTTATTCACAACAAAAAAAAAAAGAGGGAAAAGAGCGTGAACAGTAAAACGGGATTGGTTTACTATTGTGTTTACAGTGTCATCCCATTCACGTTTTTAATAGAAGTTAGAAAACGAATGTCTACTGACAATCCATGCATTTTTTATTGAACATAAACGCACAAGGAAACAAAATCACGTGCACCTAAAGTATCTTACCTCGTTTATTTAAGAGTTGCAAAATAGTTTCTTGTCTTCTAGTTCCCAAAAGTACTCTCTCTCTCTCTTTCTTTTTTTCTTAGTGTGTATGACTCTTGGTGTGTGAATTATGGAATCAATGTATGGTATTTATAGCAATAAAAAGTAGTTGAATTATACTAGAAAACATGTACCATATTGGATAAAACCTAGTTTTGGATTATTTTTTAATAACAATTTATAGCTATCCAATTATGATGCTAGCTATCACATCAAATTCAATATAGATTAATATTAATCTTTAAATTAAAATTCAATTATCACTTTACACATTTTTGGAGAGAGAAAATGAATTGATTTATAAATAGGATAAAATTCCATTTATCCTATTTTCTTTCAGTTGGGTCTAACTTAATGCGTTCTTATCGAAAATAATTTTTTTCTCGAGTCAAAGACTTCTAATTAATTACGAGCTATTCATCGAGTACAATATTGATATACTTATAATTGCTCTATCAAAATTTAATTTATTTGACCTAGATAAAATTGGGGCGTTACAGCTTGGTATTAATCTACGTCCCAATTTTCTGTAAACTTTGGAACGTTATGAAAAACTAATTTTTTCTTTATTTTAAGTGCGGAACTATAAAAATAAAATTCTTTATTAAACAAATAACTGCAACATTTAATAATCTAAATTTAAAACATGAAAATTGTATCTAAACATAGCATAAACTCCTGACTAATTCAAATAACACGTTTGGAATAAAATTAAACTAATTGGTAAATATAAAGATGGCAAACTTATTTATTTTTCTTTTCATTTGATCTACTTGGCAGCCCGCATCATCATTCCACACCGTTTCAATCGACCCGAACTAACCTGTAAAATCTTGTAAGAGTGAGTATTCGAAAACACCCAGTAAGATACGTGCAGTTTCCATATACAGATATATAACAATAAAAATTACAATTCATACCATCTGATCTTATGAAGTATATCGGTGACCAAGCGACACACCCATCTTATGTCCTCTTATAATCCCGCAGGATTTCATATATCTTTAAAAAAACGAATGTATATTGGCAATCCATGCATTTTACGCATAAGGAAACAAAAAGACGTGCACCTAAAGTATCTTACCTCGTTTATTCAAGAGTTGCAAAATAGTTTATTGTCTTCTAGTTCTCAAAAGTACCCTCTCTCTCTCTCTCTTTTTCTTTTTTTCTTAGTGTGTATAACTTTTGGTGTGTGAATTATGAAATCCAAGTACGATATTTATAGTAATAAAAAGTGGTTGAGTTATACTAGAAAACATGTACCCTATTGGATAAAATCTAGTTTTGGATTATTTTTTAATAACAATTTATAGCTATCCAAATAGGATGCTAGGTATCACATCAAATTCAAAATAGATTAATATTAATCTAAAAATTAAAATTCAATTCCCACTTTACACGTTTTTAGAGAGAGAAAATGAATTGATTTATAAATAGGATAAATTTCTATTTATTATATTTTCTTTCAATTGGGTCTAATTTAATGCGTTCTTATCCAAAATAACTTTTTCTCGAGTCAAAAACTTCTAATTAATTATGAGCTATCCAACGAGTACAATATTGATATACTTATAATTGCTCTATCAAAAATTAGAAACAAGTTGAGGACTAAATTATTTTGGAGAGAGAAGATGAATTAATTTATAAATAGGATAAAATTTTATTTATCCTATTTTCTTTCAATTGGGTCTAATTTAATGCGTTCTTATCCAAAATAACTTTTTATCGAGTCAAAAACTTCTAATTAATTACCAAGCTATAATGTTCCAATTTTCTATAAACTCTGAAACGTTACGAAAAACTCATTTTTCTTTATTTAAAGTGCGGAACTATAAAAATAAAATTCTTTATTAAACAAATAACTGCAACATTTAATAATCTAAATTTAAAACATGAAAATTGTATCTAAACATATCATAAACTCCTGGCTAATTCAAATAACACGTTTGGAACAAAATTAAACTAATTGGTAAATATAAAGAAGTCAAACTTATTTCTTTTTCTTTTCATTTTATCTACTTGACAGCCCGCATCACCATTCCACACCGTTCCAATCAACCCGAACTAACCTGTAAAAATTTGTAAGAGTGAGTATTTGAAAACACCCAGTAAGATACGTATAGTTTCAGTATACGGATATATAACAATAAAAATTTACATTTCATACCGCTCTGCTCTTATGGAGTATATCGGTGACCAAGCGACACACCCATCTTAGGTCCTCTTATATCTCGTAGGATTTCATTTATCTTTTTATAGAACTCGAAGATCCACTAGCAATCCATACATATTTAATTGCATATAAAAGCATATAGAAATGAAAACAACTTGCACATATCTATCTTACCTTGTTTACTTAAGAGTTGCGAAATAGTTTATTATCTTCTAGTTTCCAAAAGTTCTATCTCTCTCTCTCTCGCTCTTACGTGTGTATAACTTTTGGTGTGTGAATTATGGAATCCATGTATAGTATTTATAGTAATAAAAAGTGGTTGAATTATAATAGAAAACATGTACCCTATTGAATAAAACCTAGTTTAGATATTTGAATTATATTTTAATAACAAATTCATAGTTATCCAAATAGGATACTAGCTATCACATTAAATTCAAAATAGGTTAATATTAAACTAAAAATAATATTAAAATTCAATAACCACCCACACGTTTTTGGAGAGAGAAAATGAATTGAATTATAGTTTATATAAAATTATATTTATCCTATTTTCTTTCAATTGAGTTTAACTTATTGTGTTCTTATTCAAAATATTTTTTTCTCGAGTCAAAGACTTCTAATTAACTATGACCTATAAAATGAGTCAAATATCGATATACTAAATCTCGCTCTAACAATATCTAATTATTTGGATCAAATAAAAGAGGAATTTAAAACATTTTTCATTTTAGTCCTCAACTTAAAAAAATTGTAAATATATAATATATAAAATAAATAAATTTTATTCTAAAATTTTCGGGGCATTACAGTCTCCTCTCCTTAAAAGAATTTCGTCCTCGAAATTACCTCAATTAATTGAAATATTTTGGATACTTGACTTTCACATACTTATAATATTTCATAACATGAAGCAAGGAAACTAATAATCAGCGATAGAATGAAATTTCATTTCATACCTTGGGTCCATCGGAGAGTGGTCGGAAAAGTGAGCATTGCATACCAAGAATTTTTTTATATCATTACATCAAAGTGTGCTAAAACTTTACAAAGTTATCCTTTAACTCGTAAGTCTCATAAAAATATTTTATTTTTTTATATACATCTTCTTCTTCTTCTTCATAGATTACTAAAAAATAGAGCTAAACATGTAAATATGCTTAGTCTAAAACATGGGCAATAACTCAACTGCAATTTAGATATAAACTGTCATCAATTCAAAATCCATCCAAAATATTATTATTTAACATCAATTTGAATTCAATTTAAAACTATTATTTAGTTATTTAAAACAATAGTTAATATCAATCCTCAAACAACAGAAAAGAAAAAGGAAAATCTAATTATTATTTTTTTTGAATGTTTGAAATATTTTTTTCGCCTCGTCGATTCGAATAACGCGCAATCAAAAGGCTTCTAGATGAGGAGGAGGGGTCACAGATGGACCGCTTAAATTCCAAACTCTTCTTAAACAATTTAAATCTTTTTTGACAAAACCTTTCAATTTTACAATTACACAATTCAACAAAACTCAAACAATAAGTCTCACATGAAATTTCTTAACATATAAATTTTCAAATTGGTACATTTTTAAAACATCCCCAAATGCTAAAGTGAAAACACACAAAAATTTATTACGTGTGAACTTTAAATCATAGGCATTAAACCATAACAATTTAAATTCTAGACTACTATTACTCGAAATCAATTTAAGTAACTATTTATTCTACAAAATAAAAGAATTCTTTTTTTTTTTTGTCTACCGAATCGATTTTATAAACCTGAGCTCTGATATCATACTATAACGCCCCAAATTTTATAAACGCTGGGGGTATGTTGGTTATTCCTAGTCATCCTAATCACGTGATAAGTATAATTTCAATTATGTTTAATCTTGCATTATCAATATTATTTTTATTCTCAGTGCATACACGATATTCTAGTAAGATGTAAAAATGACAAATATATTATACGAGGTGAATGTGCTTATACATTTCATATAGAAATATGACTTATAACCATGCTAGAAATTAAGAATGAAGTGAATTTATTTTATACCCGGGATCAACTGGAGAGTAGTCGAATGGTAAGCACCACATGCCAAGTGTTCTTATAACATTATTTGTTTAAAAAAAATTTACATTATCCTTTAAACTCCCTATTTTCTTCCTCTTTTTTTTTTCTTTTTAAATAATTGACTATAATTATTTATGAATTTCTTGGAATAGAAAAAGTCAAGAAATAAAAGTTCCAAACAACAGTATCATTATTTAAAACCACGTTATAAATGGTTATTTAAACACAAACATATAATACATACATATACATTATTGAAAATAAAATCATAGTAATAACACATAAGTACTAATAAAGCATATAACAACCACGTAGTATTTTAAGAAATTAACTTATATTATAAAAATTAATATTTACTTAAAGGTAATTGGGCTAACATTTGAAAGATTGGTTTCAAAGTATGTATACAATTAAGCGGTCCGTCTGTGACCCCCCTTCTCAACTGGAAGTCTTTTAATTGTGCGTTATTCAAATCGACAAGATAAAAGACAATATTTTGGACAATTCCAAATTTAAGAAAATTCAAAAATTTGAAACTTCTATTTTGAGAAAATCTTATTAAAAGATATATACATATACAATTTAAAATAATAATAATAATAATAATAATAATAATAATAATAATATATTATAATAAAGTAAGATTTTGTGAAATTTTTTATGTAAAATGAGATTGCATGCATGTAATTGTATACATACTTTGAAAATTTAAACCATAACAATTTAAATTCTAGAATACTATTACTCGAAATTAATTCAAGCAACTATTTATTCTACAAAATAAAAGAATTCTTTTTTTTTTTAAGTCTAAAGAATCGATTTTATAAACCTGGGCTCTGATACTATACTATAACGTCCCAAGTTTTATAAACACTGGAGTGTTACGAAAAACTCAATTTCCTTTATAATAATTGTGAAACAATTTATCCATAAAGAAAATTCATTTTTTTTTCAACCATAAATATCAATTTAAAATAAACAAACGAGTCTTTGAACAAATAAAACTAACAAATAATTTAGAAACATAAAAAAGGACAAATTAAATGTTAAATTTCTTTTTCCTTTCTTCGATTCATTTGGCAGTCTGCATCACCATCCCGCCACAATTCCAATCGATCCGAACTAATCTGTAAAAATTTGTAAGAATGAGTATTCGCAAACACCCAGTAAGATACGTGCAGTTTCCATATACAGATATATAACAAGAAAATCTACATTTCATACGCTTTGCTCTTATGGAGTATATCGGTGACCAAGCGACACACCCATTTTAGGTCCTCTTATATCTCGTAGGATTTCATTTCTCTTTTTTAGAACTCGAATGTTCACTAACAATTCATGCATATTTAATTGCATATAAAAGCATATAGAAACGAAAACAACTTGCACATATGTATCTTACCTTGTTTATTTAAAAGTTACAAAATGGTTTCTTGTCTTCTAGTTCCCAAAAGTATCATCTCTCTCTCTTTTTCTCTCTTACGTGTGTACAACTTTTGGTGTGTAAATTATAGAATTCATGTATAGTATTTATAGTAATAAAAAGTAGTTGAGTTATACTAGAAAATATGTACCCTATTGGATAAAACCTAGTTTAGGTATTTGGATTATATTTTAATAATAATTTCATGGTTATCCAAATAGGATACTAGCTATCACATTAAATTCAAAATAGGTTAATATTAAACTAAAAATAATATTAAAATTCAATACCCACCCACACGTTTTGGAGAGAGAAAATGAATTGAATTATAGTTTACATAGAGTTCTATTTATCCTATTTTCTTTCAATTGAGTCTAACTTAATGTGTTCTTATTCAAAATAACTTTTTCTCGAATCAAAGACTTCTAATTAATTAAGACCTATAAAATGAGTCCAATATCGATATACTAAATCTCGCTCTAACAATATCTAATTATTTGGATAAAATAAAATAGGAATTTAAAACATTTTTCATTTTAGTCCTCAACTTAAAAAAATGTAAATATATAATATATAAAATAAATAAATTTTATTATAAAATTTTCGAGACATTACAATCTCCCCTCCTTAAAAGAATTGAAATTACCTCAATTAGTTGAAATATTTTGGATACTTGACTTTCAAATATTTGTAATACTTCGCAACATAAAGCAAGGAAACTAATATTCATGCTAAAAGAATGAAATTTCTTTTTATACCTTGGGTCCATCGGAGAGGTCGGAAAAGTGAGCATCGCGTGGCAAGATTTTTTATTTTTTTTTATAAATTATATCATTACATCAACATGTGCTAAAACTTTACAAAGTTATCCTTTAACTCCTAAGTCTCGTAAAAATATTTTATTATTATTATTTTTATACACATCTTCTTCTTCTTCTTCATAGATTACTCAAAAATGGAGCTAAACATGTAAATATGCTTAGTCTAAAACATGGCAATAACTCAACTACAATTTAAATATAAACTGTCATCACTTCAAAATCCACCCAAAATATTATTATTTAACATCAATTTGAATTCAATTTAAAACTATTATTTAGTTATTTAAAACAATAATTAATATCAATCCTTAAACAACAGAATAGAAAAAGGAAAATCTGATTTTTTTCCATGTATGTAAAATCTATCCCGAAACTGAAACTAAAATTCACTATATGTGAGTCTGTGTGGGTGTGTGTGTGGAGACTGTGATGAATTTTAAAAATCATTTCCTCGATCAAGATTTTAATGGAAAATTTAGGTGTTCATTGGGATTTTAATTAAATTTAATGTATAGTCAATAATTAGTGAATTTATAAAGATTTTATTAATAGAGGGATTTTAAAAGATTTTGATGGATTTCAAACCTAAAAATATATAATCAAATCTTTTGATATTTCATCATATTTATTGAGATTCTTATGAAATTTGTGGAAATCTATTTAAATTAACAAAATTCATTAGAATTATAAATTTTTAAAATTCATCATAATCTTAGTTGAGAACACCCCGTTATAATTAAAGGAACGAAATAAAGACTATTTTTCTTCTGGCAGCAATAGGGTGGTGTCAATGCATTACAATTGCATTGGTCCAAAAATTATGACAAGGAATCGAAGTTTTGGTAAAAAACCAGTCGAGAAAAGGTTAAGACAAAATCGCAAGTTTAGGCAAAGGATAGAGACCGAATTTGCAATTTATGTTAAACAAAACTTTACTATAGTTATAAGAAACTCCCTTTTTGTGAATTACTGCGTTTATCCGAGTGATCCACAAATGATGAAAATTTCTCTTTTGTTTATCCATATCTCGGTGAGCCGAAACCAAAGCTCTTATTTTCTGTTGAGTGATAGTTCAAGTAAGTTTTGAAAGAGCCCTCGAAATTAAACTTGATGCAAATAAACGAATTTTTGTTCTCTGTATCTAAGCTATATATCAACGTATAATTCTAGTCATTAATAAATGTTAAAAATTTGGACCCAAACAAGTGCTAAAACACATGATTCAGTAAGTTAAACACGAAATAATCGGAGTCTCACATCGCTCATTGAGTGCCACCGACAACCAGGAATCACTATTATCAGGGTTGCTTTGGAATGGCATTCGACAAATAGTTAATTTTATAACTATATACATGTTTATTTGCATAATATATAAGTCTATTCTGATGAATTATATATTTCATAAATTTTCAATGTAATATTAAGTAATAATGGAGTAAAAGTGATTACATTGTCCTAATTGAAGAACCAAACTATAATACGATACAAATATTCAATCCCAGCATAAAAACGATGGTTCCCCAATTTATTTACTTGTGCGAGTGCGTGCGGGGGTGTGTAAAAAGCATAAAAAATTATAAATGTTTAGTTTATGGTAGAAATTGTTGTTCCCATCACACTGCATGAAACTCAAATGGATTAGAGATGGCATTGAGTCGCAACAGCAAAAAGAGGAACTTTTCTATGGATTGAAACACCTGGGCGTTCACTCATATCCAAATCCTCTCCTTCTGCTCCATTAGGCAATTCCCAGTCAAATTTCTGAACAATATTTGCCAGAACGAGTTCGTTAGTTGCCATTGCGAACGAGATTCCTGGACAACCTCTTCGACCAGCCCCAAACGGGATCAACTGGAAATCGAGTCCTTTGAAATCTATTGACGAATTTAAGAATCTCTCCGGCTGAAACTTCTGTGGTTCTTTCCAGTAAAGAGGGTCTTGGCCAATGGCCCATGCATTAGTCATGACCATCGTCCCTGCGGCGATGTCATAGCCCATTACATTGACATCTTCTCTTGCTTGCCGAGCAACCAGTAGTGGGATTGGGGTGTGGAATCGTAGAGTTTCCTTCACTACAGCTTTCAAATAACGCATTTTCTCCAAGTCAGCATCTGTTATGTCATGTTTGCCATTGAGAATTCCCCTCACCTCATTTTGCAACTTTTTCATGACTATTGGGTGCCTTAAGAGTTCTGTCATTGCCCACTCTAGAACTGTGGATGTGGTATCAGTTCCAGCAGCAAACACATCCTAAAGTAATCAAGAAAGTTAAAAAACTTAAGGCTAAGAAAATTAATAGTCACTTAGGAACTTGTAGGTATAAGTTTCCTTCAATAACAGTTTTAGCTTTTAAATGAAGTTGTTCGATTGTATTACGGTTATATGGGAGGGAGGGGTGCTTACCAAAATCATGGCTTTGATACCATCCCTATCAATGGATACACCAGTGGTATTGTCCTTGTAAATCTTAAGCAGAATGTCTACAAAATTCTCTCTACTTTCATCCTTTCCGCTCGAATTTTCCATATCCCGGTGTTCTTGAATCACTCCTTCAAGAAACTCATCAAGTTCTTTAGCAACAAAATCTACTCTGGCATCGAAACCATTAACACGATTAATCCACGCCAGCCATGGAATGAATTCCCCAACACTGATAGTCCCCAAAAGTCCCAAAAATTCAGTAATCAGCTGCAGAAATTTCTCCCCAGTCGCCCCGTCCCTGTATTTCCTACCGAAAGCCGACCTACATACAACGTCGTTTGTGATTGCCGTAAAAAAATCACTCATATTCAATGGAGATGAAGAAAGACACGATTCCTTAATTTTTTCCATCATCAAGGCCGTTTCTTCTTCCCTTATAGCATGGAATGATTGTACCTGTTATGGACAGAAATGCACTGTTAGAAAATCTTATCAAGTCACTCCATGCAATTCTAAACTCTTTAAGTACTCTCAGTTCATGTACTATGAGCATATTTGGCCTAGAATAACGTCGTTTTTGCTTATTTCCGGCTGTATCAAGAGTGGTATTGCCGAAATAAACAGCTTCTTGTACAAAAGGAGCAAGGGTCAATCATGTTGTAAGAGGAACGGGAAATAGTAACAGTACCCTTTTGTTACTCAGAAGCTGGAGTACAAATATGCTTTTCAATTGCCTCCAGTATTCTCCATATGGGGCAACTGACAAATCCTTCATGTCGTAAAGAAGCCGCCTGGAAACGCTAGATTCGGGCCTGTCAGCGAAACTGACATCATGGGTTTTCATAATTTCCCTGGCGGCGTCCGCCGATGAAACGATGAGCGTCGGAACATTTCCAAAGTGGAGAAGCATTAAAGGGCCATATTTTTTGGACATGGATTGAAGGGACTGGTGTGGGAGCGTGCCGATTTGGTGGAGATTTCCGATAATCGGGAGTTTCGGCGGCGATGGCGGCAGATTTTTGCTGTTTGTAGTGGCCGCCACCCTTTTGACGAATTGCCATACAAGAAATATAGCGATAAAAGTGAATATAAATGGATTTTGTAAAAGAAATTCAGCCATTTGGTGCTTAAAACTAAACATACTTTCTGATTGTCTGTACTCTGTTTTCTGTCCCTAAACTGTACGAGGCTCTTCTATATATACAGACAAGAATGCGCGTAATGAGCGCCTGTAACATAACTTAGTGGTGCAAAGGATAGGAGTGAGATTATCTCACGCCTTGCTGACAGTCGCAGTGTACGGGTTTGATTCCCGAAACATGGAATTGGACTTCTTGTAAGCGCAATGTAGAAACAGCTTGGAGCACATCCCGTGATTTAACTCCCTCACAAAATTCTAGGGGCGGGGTGATGGAACCCTCAAGGTTGGGGTTCAACCTTTTTTTTTAGGAATGCGCATAATGAGACTGCATGCTTACTTTGCTATACACTATTACACTATTTTAATATTTTTTTTTACAATTTTTCAATTACACATTTATCAAAATCTATTTAAAAATTTTGTTTTAATTCACAAACGGAGACTTAATATGCCTTTTAAGCCTATTTTATTTAGACTGGTTTGATGTAATTTTTTTCTTTAAAAGTAAAATTTGAATAATGTGCTATTAAAATGTAAAAAGAAAAAAAAATTATTAATTTATATCCATATTTTATTGTGATAATGTGTCGTAAAAAATGATTATTAATTATAATAGGTGCCCAATTTAACTTATTCTATTGGGTCAAGCCCCCACTCTAAAATGTCCACACGTATTTATGAAAAAATTGTCGCAAAAACCTAACGTTGTATGTTAAGTGGTAAAAGATGAATAAATAGATATTTGGGCTAACAGTTTAATTACACTCAGGCATGACTTGTAAACATCGAATGACAAGTCTATTTATACAATTATTTTGTACAACATTATTCACGGTGTTGTAATTGTCAAAAAAAATATTGATCGAAAAGATGAATTATTTTTAAAATTATCCAATGTGGCATATTGTCAATAATGTTGTCAAAATCATTATACATCAAGCATGATTGAACATCGAATTGGTGAATGGCAATAGAAATTAATTTATCTGAAAAAGTAAACCACTTATTTTCAATCACATATTTTTGTTAGGTTCCATTTCTTCTACGAAAATATCTTTATTAGAAATTTGTCTTACAAAAGGAAGAAAAACTATGTATATTAATATTTATATAACTTACAATTTTTTCAAACTTTGTCCAACTAACTATTTAAGATTTCGAGTTAGTTCCTGTTTGGTTTTGTTATCACATTTTTATTAGGTTTTGATAAAGTCTGGACTTGTTAAAATTAATTTTTGACCCTAATTTAAATTTGTATTAATTTTCTAAAAGTAAATTAAACATGGACTTATCATAGAAAGATAAGTTCATTTATTTAAATTTCATCATCCACACGACCTTCTCTATTATTATTATTACTGCTGCTGCTACTAATATTATCGCCGTTGTTGTTATTATTCGTATCAAAGATCTACACAATTTTTATAACAAGAAAATGATATTATGCTTAATTCTATTCTTTAAAAACTCAAATTATCAAAAAGGAAATCGTCCAATTTCTTGAAAAGACAATATGTAACAAGAAAGTAGCTATAGCTTCTTAAAAGTTCATTATCAATTAATATTTTCCTAATTTAACCAAACTATTAATTCATCTAGAATTAATGACGAATGAATGGCTAGTAACACGCAAAGAGTCCTCTACGTCTATTACAATGGAACTAGTCCATACTTGATTGCATTTGATTAATATTAATATTTTTATTTTTATCATGATCGGATATGTCGAAATTGTGGTTTAAAATCCAAACTTCCCTACCTCTCCTACTGTCGAAATTGTGGTGTACAATCACCCCCCGGGGCGTAGTGTAGTGGTGTAAAGGACAGGAGTGAGGTTATCTCACGTCTTGCTGGAAGCCGCAGTGTAGAGGTTCGATTCCTGAAACATGGAATTGGACTCCTTATAGGCGCAGTGTACAGGCAGCTCTTGTTCCCTGGCTTGTTGGGGCACATCCCGTAATTTACCTTCCTCACAAAATTCTAGGAGCGGGATGAGGCGGTGAGAACCCTCAAGATTGGGGTTCAACCTTTAAAATTGTGGTGTACAATCTTTTTGCAAGGGGCTGTACGGGGCAGTACGCAGCAGCCTAATTCAATAAAAATTCCACATATGGACAAAGAGTACCATAAATCAAGGAGTTGGGGGCCTGAGGTGGTTGGAAAACAAATAGAAGAGACATGGGAGTTGGGACCTGATATACAAATTTATGGAACATAGACAAAAGGGGACAAATTATTTTATCAGTATTCTCAAGGAAATAGGATGTTGACTGAATCACAAATCCCCCAGTTGATTTTAAGAATTAAAATTTCATCACACGCTTTCTTGGTTGATATTTTTCTTAAATCTTTTGCCACCTAGTGTTTGTTCACTTCTGTGTCCGGACGGCTCAATTTGCGTCTCAGTTGACTTGATAGCGTCCCTCTTCGGGCAGCTGCTTCTTTATTTGTCCGTCCGAACTTTTCTCCAACTAACGGAAATAAAAAAAGGAGAGGAAGAAAAATGAATCGATTAAGAAACATTAAAAACACGGACTAGAATTTGCCATGCATTTCAGACTTTAGATTAAAATGTTTTAAATCTTGTATGAATCCTTCAAACATGGAGTGTAGATGTTAGTTCACATTTACATCTAGCCCATGTTTTGAAAATTTTTATTTTTATTTTTACTTTTATTATTATTATTTTTCAAATCTTACGCATTTTATGAAATCTATAACTATAATCAATTTCTCAATCATACATTTCATCATTTTTATTAAAAATTTGATTTTATTTTATCTAAACTTGTTAAGTTCGCAATTAGTTGGGTCATTTCATCTCACCTTTCTATCCTTAATTTGAACTTACAAGACAGGTCCATGGCCACCTCTATCAGCTTACTCCCTGCCCAGAATCATTAAGAGCTGGTTTTGCTGATTCATTTTCTTTAAGTTACTTATTTCATATAGCCTGTTTAGTACACATGCGATCAATTATTGACGAGGCGTTATATCCCAAAGTATGATTTCTCTGGGTGGAATTTGTGATGTCATTTTATAGAACTTATCGTTTTTCTAATTTCTTCTTTAATCGAGTGTGAGAGATTATCTTTTGATTTACCACAAGCAGAAGAGTATTTAATAGCATATTATCAAACTGACAACACCTCAACACAAACTAATATTGTCCAAATCAAGAGGGAAGGGAGAGTAAACATGCTATGCCTCGTCCTACGAAACTCTTGTTATTTACCATGTGGAATTCATTTAGGAAATAACAAAAGGTCACTTAACGGTCGCACTCCAAATCACTTTGCTTACGTGGCCTAATTAACGGAGACTATCAAGAAAGGAGGAAGGGAAGTGAACTGTCCCTCAGCTATCTAACCTCCATGTCCGAAACGAAGCGCCACGCGCAGTTGCAACGCATTTTCAAAGTAAAGTGCCTTCGTTCTAGAAGGCATCTTCCATTGCTTCGTTCAAAATATCAAAAATGATTGGTGTAAGGAATTTTTTTTTTTTTACAGAATGTGTACAATCTCTCACAAAGATATGGGCCCCACATGAATAAATAATGTTAAAAAATTAACTCACCCTCCTCCCCCCACCCCCTATGTGAGGTGTTGGTAAGGGTTCTACTCTGTACACCTATCATCACCCTCAAAAGATCTTTCATACAAGAACTTTTGTACAATTGATTATTGATTGATTTGACATTTTTGCGCAGACATTTCTAAATTAACTTTTCAGCCTACTTTTTAGATGATAGATCTAGACTATAAGGTGACCATTTTTAAGATCATCTAATTCACTTCAACCATAGGACAGTAGAGGTGATGATTGTGAGGCTGATGCATTGATCACCAAGACGAGGACATGTATCATTCATCCAATGATATTGATATCTCATTTTCTAATATAAAGCTCACAATTGGTATCATGTGATTTACATGTGATACTAATTTACACCCTCCACATTCACTTAGCTTGGTAATATTATTTCTCTTAAAATTTGATTATTGTACACGTGACTCTTGTTCATTGTCCATCCTACATCCAAATATATCCATATAGTTGACTAACTTGATCGTCGTAGTGTCCGTGATCGTATCCCCCACCGCTAGAGAAGGACACATGCACTTAACGATATGTCCAAGTATGCAGGAGTTTGACACATTTACAAGAATGAAATCGAGATTTATTGATCACGCTGTCCAAAAAAAAATCGAGGTCAACAAAACATATATCCGCAAATTGTCTTTTTGAGCCCTATTTTTAGCAAAGAATGCATTTTAGAATAATAAATTGATAGATAATGTGCAGTTAAAAAATTTAAAAAAAAAGTGTGTGTCCATTTTGCCTTGGTTTTTCTATGCATTTTAGTGATTGCCTTAGTTTTTTGGACTATTATTTTTAAATTATTTTTCACTTTATCGAACCATTGACACTTATTTGCAAGACAAATTTTAATTTTGTTAATTTGTTTGATTATAAACTTTTTAAGATGGTTTGTGTATATTATGAGCATATTTTCGTATTTTTAATTATTCAATTAGTTGTATCTAGGCTTACACCTCATGTCACATTGGTAAAAGGGAAAATTTCATAAATAAAAGATTAATTATGCACATTTTAAAAACAAGAAAACAAGTTTCTAATTTCAAAAATCAGAATTTTATTGAAATTTATTTATAATTTAATTAATTAATTTAGAAATTAAATATATTTAAGTCACAGATTTATATAATTTGATCACAAGTTAACGATTTAATTCGTCACTTATTATTTTTTGATTACAAATTATAAATTTTATGTCACAAATTATTTTACGGTCACAATTCAAAAATTTTAAAGGTCACAATTTTTTCATCGATCACAAATCGAAAAATTTATAAGTCGCGATTTATTTATTGATCACAAATCACATATACTACAAGTCACAACTTATTACACACTCACAAATTATCAAATTATCAGTCAAATTTTTTAAGTCACACATTATTTTTCGATCACAATTTATCTTTTACATTGAACATATATTATTTATTGATTACAGATTAACCAATTTAATGGTTATAGTCAACCAAATAATTTGTGACCACCACCAACACTTATGATTCATAGTTACAATTTTTAAGTCAGGTATCCAATTTTGAGTCACAGTCATAATTTTCGGGTTACATATCCAATTGTGAATTACAATTGAGAGTCATGATCACAGTAACAATTTTCATCGTTACCACGGTCGTCGCCACACACCAATACCATAGTTGGGAGTCACAGTCACAGTCCACAACCACCCCAACCGTCCCAAATCATCGCCACCACCGTCCCCGCCACACACCAACACCACACTCTTCCATATCCATCACTCTTCCACATATGGCCAACAGATTCACAACACCACACACCTCCACAGATTGCCACCGTCGTCGCCACACAAACACCTCCACCAGATCCCTGCCACTTACCATCACTATCACCATTACCGCCACCACCACTACCATTTGCACCACCACAAGCATCACCACCACCACCATCACACTACCATTTGTAAAATCATATCCACCTACACCCAGCCAATTAGGAACTCGCAATCGGTCACCCCATTCCACCGCAAACATTCTTCACCTCATCGACACCCGCTCCTACACAGATCTGTCATCCTCATCAACAATCCCATCAACACACCTCGCTGGCCTGCCGCTCCAATATTCTTCAAATCGTCGGCAGCCACTTGCCCAACCAACCACTACACAACGTTGCCACTAGATCCACCACAACCTGTAGGACCAACTGTAGAGCAACCATCATCATTGACCTCGTCGAATCCGCTCTCGACCTTCCCATTGCGAGCTACGACGGCACAGCAATAGTGATGTCGCTTCACATCGTGCACTGCTACTCGTTGTCGCGGCACTCACACAAGAGGAGTTTTTGCAGCAGCATCCCCGACGGTGACGATCTGATGATAGAGACGAGTGGTGGAGAGTGATGGGAGAGGAGATAATGATTTGGCCGGCTGCCGATGTTTGAAAAGTAGAGAGGAATAGAGAGGGACAAGTAGGCGACCGTAGAGAGGGGGGGAATGCAAATTAATTAGAGTTGGATAATTTTGAATATTAATTTTTAAATATATTAATTAATTAAATTTTTTTTATTTGTGAAATACTAAACATGGCATCTTATTTATGAAATGAGAATTTTTAATCTGTTAGAATCTGTAATTTCCACTTGGTAAAATGCTTCTCTACCGAATTTAGGCTTTTCGAAAAGTTGAATATAATTATTTAATACTTTTATTTCGCACCCATTTATCAATTAAACCTTACCATAAATAAAAATCTCTTGATTTAGTCTCCTAGCAATTCAATTTATTGAAAACCTACATAAAATTGTCATCTTTCAAAAACTCACATACTAAACCAACACTTTCCGGAACGAGTTAAGTAATAGCCATAAAAGAAGCAACTCTATGCAATGTTACGTGTGAATATGGTACATTATCACATTGCTCCAAGTAAATTCACAGCTTGGAATGGTTGTTAACAAAATTTAAAGTACATAAATTTGTCTTGTCTATAATGACTTAAGCTTTACAATACGATAGACGACTACTAATCAACTATTATCAGGGCTATTTGGTGGTGTTGGTACAAAACTACTTATATGAGTGACATCATGAGTCCATGCCATTTTAAATTAATAACATTATTATTATTTTATTCATGTGTGATGGTCTATTAATGAGCACCATTTATTTTATAAATCTTCGCAAGAGCTCTGCTACCTGGAGTGTTGCTTCGTGGACAGGGATGGGGACAGGGTTTGGGGGACGCCCCCTATTGGAGGGGTGCCTGTTCCGACGAAGCAACACTTCTGCTACCTATGCTTATCTGTAGAGGAAGTTTGACAGTGTCAACTGATTTGAATTTCTAAAATTCAAGTAGACCTGTATAGATTATCTATACAAGAAGAATAATTCACCTTCACAATTAGATAGCAGTACTAAGCGGTGACTGAATAAAACTTACACTTTTCTTATTATTACAAAACCAAACACTATTTATTTCTTATTACACTACAATCTAATGATGCCTGAAAACTAGGGTTAGACAAAACTCCCGAACCGAACTGATCGAACCAAACCTGAACCGAACCCGATGGTTCTTTTCAAGTTAAATACCTGAACGGGTATTTGAATCAAGAACTGAAGGGTATGGTTCAGTTCTCGGTTCTAGGCCAAGACCCGAAGAACCGAATAAAAATCGAATCTCCGTACTTTTTTTAATTAATTTATTTTAAATAAGTAATATTATTTTATTTTTACTAAATAAATTTGTTAACTAGTTAATTTAATTCAAACCACAAAATATGATTTTCCTATTTCTAATTTTCAGTTCAAAATAAACTTAATCAAATTGACCTCAATTTTATCCAAATCTGTTATTCTACTGTAGTGTCATTTCTACCAGAGAAAATCGAATTAAAGCTCTACAATATCTCTCTTAATTATTTTGAGCTCGCTATCTTTTTCTTTCTGTGATTTTAATAATCAAATTTATGAAGAATTCAGCGAAGAGAGACGTGAAACACATAAGATTAAACTACGTAATTTTGTAAGAGCTAATATTGAACATATCATTAATTAAATTAACATAACTTTGTATATATTTAAAAATTTAATTATAATACGGAACCGAATGTAACCGAACCGAACCGACCCGAATGGAACCGAACTCGAACGGTTCCACTTACTAAATATCCGAATATTTCAGATCAGTTCGATTCTCATTAGAACGGAACTGAACCGGACCATGTCTAGCCCTACTGAAAACCAGCTATGGTTAGAAATAACATTTAGTTGCAAACTTTTCTATGGACTGAAACACCTGGGCTTTCACTCATGTCCAAATCCTCTCCTTTTGCTCCATTAGGCAATTCCCAATTATATTTTAGAATAATATTTGCCAACACAAGTTCGTTAGTTGCCATTGTGTAAGAGATCCTTAGACAACCTCTCCGACCAGCCCCAAAAGGGATCAACTGGAAATCGAGTCCTTCGATATCTTTCTGTGAATTCAAGAATCTCTCTGGCCGACGCTTTTTTGGTTCGTCCCAGTAATTAGGGGCTAGGGAAATGACCCATGCATTGGTCATGACCATCGTCCCTACTGCAATGTCATAGCCCATTACATTGACATCTTTTCTTGTTTCCCGAGCAATCACTAATGGGATTGTGGTGTGGAATCGTAGAGTTTCCTTCACTACACTTTCAAATAATGCATTTTTCTAAGTCAGCATTTGTTATGTACTGAGAACTCCCCTCACCTTGGTTTGCAACTTTTTCATGACTCTTGGGTGCCTGAAGAGCTCTGTCATTTCCCATTCTAGAACTACGGATAAAGGGATTTGTTCCAGGGCAAAGACATCCTAAAATAATCAAGAACGTTGAAAAATGTAATCTCTTAATATTTAACATAAAGTTCATAGCTTTCAAGCATTTGCACCAATTTTTTTTGCAGCTAATTATAAACAAATCGTTCTTTAGTACTATAATATTCTTTACCCGAAACAACACTTCAGCGATTAAATTAACTAAAAACCCACAAAAGAAGTAACCCAATACAATTTAAACTCACAATAACTTCCAATTTCATAAGACCCATCAAATATTACACACGCCCGAATGATAAAATTTTATGTATATGAATATAAAAGGAGGCATAATTACCTGCTGGGCCTTCAAAATGGGAATGGAGATTTTCCTATTGGGAATTTGACGGGTCATTAGGGTCTGTGTAGATTTTTTGAGAAATTGTTGAGAAGATAATCTGGGTTTTGCAGTTGAAGACGATGATAATACATTCAAACTTTCCAAGTACGTAAAATCTATCCCGGAACTGAAACTGAAATTCACTACATGTGAGTCTGTGTGTGTGTGTGCGCGTGGAGACTGTGACGAATTTTAAAAATCATTTCCTCGATCAAGATTTTAATGGAAAATTTAGGTGTTCATTGAGATTTTAATTAAATTTAATGTATAGTCAATCATTAGTGAATTTATAAAGATTTTATTAATAGAGGGATTTTAAAAGATTTTGATGGATTTCAAACTTAAAAATATATAATCAAATCTTTTGAAATTTCATCATATTTATTGAGATTCTTATGAAATTTGTGGAAATCTATTTAAATTAACAAAATTCATTAGAATTATAAGTTTTTAAAATTCATCATCATCTTAGTTGAGGACACCCCGTTATAGTTAGAGGGACGAAATGAAGACTATTTTTCTTATGGCAGCAATAGGGTGGTGTCAATGCATTACAGTCCCATTGGTCCAAAAATTATGGCAAGGAATCAAAGTTTTGGTAAAAAACCAGTCGAGAAAAGGTTAGGACAAGATCACAAGTTTAGGCAAAGGATAGAGACCTAATTTGCAATTTATGCTAAACAAAACTTTTCTTGAATTATTGGGTCATGATTTAGCTGCAGAGTGCTTCTTTTCTTTTTCTCCCTCTCTCTTCACTATTTCACCGAGGGTTCAAACCCTTGGTTAAAGTCTTACCTCTACTAATTTATAAGAAAATTGTTGCATCCAGTGAATATGTTGAACACCAAATGAAGCCCATGTTTGGTTTGGGTAAAAATTGATTGTTTTAGTAGAATTTTATAAAGATTGATGAAATGCGTGATTGAAAATCTGATTAAAGTGATGAGCATCACAAAATCTGTGAATAAAAATGAATTTGACTAAAAAGCAACTATCTCTTGTATAGATCATGTATTGATATACTATAACTATAAGATACTCCATTTTCGTGAATTACTTCGTTTATCCGAGTGATCCACAAATGATGAAAATTTCTCTTTTTTTTATCCATATCTCGGTGAGCCGAAACCAAAGCTCTTGTTTTTTGTTGAGTGATAGTTGGAGTAAGTTTCAAATGAGCCCTCGAAATTAAGCTTGATGCAAATAAACGAATTTTTGTTCTCTGTATCTAAGCTATATATCAGCGTATAATTCTGGTCATTAATAAATGTTAAAAATTTGGACCCAAACAAGTGCTAAAACACATGATTCAGTAAGTTAAACAAGAAATAATCGGAGTCTCACATCGCTCATTGAGTGCCGCCGACAGCCAGGAATCACTATTTGGCTTAACTCTCACTATTGTCAGGGTTGCTTTGGAATGGCATTCGACAACTAGTTAATTTTATAACTATATGCATGTTTATTTGCATAATATAAAAGTCTATTCTGATGAATTATATATTTTATAAATTTTCAATGTAATATTAAGTAATAATGGAGTAAAAGTGATTACATTGTCCTAATTAAAGAACAAAACACAATATTATTTTTTACTTGTAAACTATAATACATCGCAATACGATACAAATATTCAATCCCAACATAAAAACGATGGTTCCCCAATTTATTTACTTGTGCGAGTGCGTGCGGGGGTGTGTAAAAAGCATAAAGAATTATGAATGTTTAATTTGTGGTAGAAACTGCTGTTTCCATCACGCTGCATGAAACTCATATGGATTAGAGATAGCATTGAGTCACAACAGCAAAAAGAGGAACTTTTCTATGGATTGAAAATCCTCTCCTTTTGCTCCATTAGGCAATTCCCAGTCAAATTTCTGAACAATATTTGCCAGAACGAGTTCGTTAGTTGCCATTGCGAATGAGATTCCTGGACAACCTCTTCGATCAGCCCCAAACGGGATCAACTGGAAATCGAGTCCTTTGAAATCTATGGACAAATTTAAGAATCTCTCCGGCTGAAACTTCTGTGGTTCTTTCCGGTAAAGAGGGTCTTGGCCAATGGCCCATGCATTGGTCATTGTTGGAATTAATTGAATTTGATTTGAGTTTGATTTGGGTTTAAAATATTAAATGTAATATTTAATGATGTGGGCCATTGCAATTAATTTGGGTGAATTGGAAAAGTCTCCAATATAGGCCCATATGTTGATAAGCCCATTTTAAGTGTTTTTTATATGGAAACGAGTCTCACATCGAAAGTTTACAAAAAAATAGTCTTGTTTATATAGTGGGTTGTGTGAATAATATATAATTTAATAAGTTACCTACAACTTGGCTAACTTTAGCTAGCCAAAGGCTAGTCACCAAAAGCACCACTCGCACCGCTCCCCGGACCCGGACCCGGTCCCGATCTCGGCACGCGCACATCGCAAAGTACGCATTGGGCGCTTTAGAGGTGCACTTGGCACTTCGCATGTATGCATCGTTGCGAGGAGCTGGTGAGCCTTATAGTTTTCAAAAATAGACTCGTGGTTCGATGACGTGGCAGCGCAAGGCTCGGTGATTTGGCATTCTAGGTGGCGCACGTGTGGTAGGTCGCGTCCCTTCGTCCTGCGTGGCGTTAGATGTACGCATGGAATCCGCATGGCTGTGACTGTTCAGAAATTGGTGAATAGGCATGATGAATGGACACTTCACTTCATGGTTTAATCTGAGTCGTCAGATCATGAAAATAGTGCGATCCAATGGCTAAGACGAATCAGACCAAGTGGTGCACCAGTTCCTGAAATGTCATACACTTGTTCCATAAAACACTTCAATCTCTATAAATAGAGACCCCCAGATTCGTTTTTTGATACACCAAATCAATTACGAATTCAATTGATTTCTAAATTTTTCTCTCTCCATATTCTGCTCTAAAAATTCTCTTATATTTCTGTGGTTATTCCGTTCAAGTACTATCTTTCATTGGTTCGACCGACAAGGTTGGTATTGTGCAGTATCGATTTTGGAAGGAGCGTTGTATCTTGGGAGACAGACGTCCATAATCCCGTTTGCACTTCATTGGGGGGCGAAATCTGTCTTAAGGAGATTTGCTTATTTTATTGGCATACCTCGCTTCATTTACTGTTTTCTATTTTTTTGTTTATTTTATTTGTTCTTTTGATTGCGTTAGTCGAATTTCCGACAATAGTCATGACCATTGTACCTGCTGCGATGTCATAGTCCATTACCTTGACATCTTCTCGTGCTTGCCGAGGAACCAGTAGTGGGATTGGGGTGTGGAATTGTAGAATTTCCTTCACTACAGCTTTCAAATAATGCATTTTCTCCAAGTCAGCATCTGTTATGTCATGTTTGCCATTGAGAACTCCCCTCACCTCATTTTGCAACTTTTTCATGACTATTGGGTGCCTTAAGAGTTCTGTCATTGCCCACTCCAGAACTGTGGATGTGGTATCAGTTCCAGCAGCAAACACATCCTGAAATAATCAAAAAACTTAAGAAATTTAAGGCTAAGAAAATTAATAGTCACTTAAACTTTCGGATGAAATGGTTCAATAAAAGTAGACAAAAGTCTTGACTTCAAAGTCCATTACCACCTAGTATGTTATGCTCGTGTCAAACCTCCGAGGGTCTTAAGCACGAGGAACTTGCATGTATATGTTTCTTTCAATAATAGTTTTAACTTTTAAATGAAGTTGTTCAATTTTATACGATTATTTGGGAGGGAGGGGTGCATACCAAAATTATGGCTTTGATACCATCTCTATCAATGGATACACCAGTGGTATTGTCCTTGCAAATCTTAAGCAGAATATCTACAAAATTCTCTTTAATTTCATCCTTTCCGCTTGAATTTTCCATATCCCAGTGTTCTTGAATCACTCCTTCAAGAAACTCATCAAGTTCTTTAGCAACAAAATCTACTCTGGCATCGAAACCATTAAGACGATTAATCCACGCCAGCCATGGAATGAATTCCCCAACACTGAGAGTCCCCAGAAGTCCCAAATATTCAGTAATCAGCTGCAGAAATTTCTCCCCAGTCGCCCCGTCCCTGTATTTCCTACCGAAAGCCGATCTACAAACAACGTCGTTTGTGATTGCCGTAAACAAATAACTCATATTCAATGGCGATGAAGAAAGACACGATTCCTTAATTTTTTCCATCATCAAGATCGTTTCTTCTTCCCTTATAGCATGGAATGATTGTACCTGTTATGGACAGAAATGCACCGTTAGAAAATCTTGTCAAGTCACTCCATGCAATTCTAAACTCTTTTAAGTACTTTCAGTTTTTTATGTACTGTTGAGCATCTTTTGGCCTAGAATAACGTCGTTTTTGCTTATTTCCGGCAGTATCAAGAGTGTTATTGCCGAAATAAACAGCTTCTTGTACAAAAGGAGCAAGGGTCAATCATGCTTTAAGAGGGGGCATGGGAAATAGTGACAGTACCATTTTGTTACTTAGAAGCTGGAGTACAAATATGCTTTTCAATTGCCTCCAGTATTCCCCATATGGGGCAACTGACAAATCCTTCATGTCGTAAAGAAGCCGCCTGGAAACGCTAGAGTCAGGCCTGTCAGCGAAAATGACGTCATGGGCTTTCATGATTTCCCTGGCGGTTTCCGCCGATGAAACGATAAGCGCCGGAACATTTCCAAAGTGGAGAAGCATTAAAGGGCCGTATTTTTTGGACATGGAGTGAAGGGAATGGTGTGGGAGCGTGCCGATTTGGTGGAGATTTCCGATAATTGGGAGTTTCGGCGGCGATGGCGGCAAATTTTTGCTGTATGTAGGGGCCGTCACCGGTTTGACGAATTGCCATACAAGCAATATAGCGACAAAAGTGAATATGAATGGATTTTGTAAAAGAAATTCAGCCATTTGGTGCTTAAAACTCAACATGCTTTCTGATTGTCTGTATTCTGTATCCTGTCCCGCCCTTGTTATACACTCTAATTTACAATATCTTAACTTATTTAATATTTTTAATAATTTTCGAACAACATATTTATTAACTTTTATCAAAATTTATTAAATATCTTATTTTGATTCACCAAACGGAGGCTTAATATGCCTTTCAAACCTATTTTATTTAAGGCCTGTTTGATGTAATTTTTTTAAAAAAAAATTATGAATTCATATGTAAAATTATTTTATTGCGAGAATGTATTGTTAAAATGATTATTAATTATAATAGGAGATTACTTTTAACTTATTCTATTGGGATCAAGTCCCACTTTAAAATATCCACGTGTATTTAAGAAAAATTTGTGGTAATAACCTAACATTCGATGTGTATGTTAAATGGTAAAATATGAATAGATAGATTTTTGGGCTAACAGTTTAATTGCGCTCAGGCTTGACTTGTAAATATCGAAGGATAGATCTATTTGTACAACAACAACATTGTAGTTGTCAAAAAGGCGTTGGTGTGAAAGATGAATTATTTTTAAAATTGTGTAATGTGTGTCATGTTGTCAAAATCATTGTACACTCAGCATGATTGAACATCGAATTGGTGAATAGCAAGAGAAATTAATTTATCTAAAAAAAGTAAGACCACTTATTTTTAATCACATATTTTTGTTAGGTTCCATTTTTTCTACGAAAATTTTTTAATTAGAAATTTCTCTTACAAAAGGAAGAAAAATTATATAATTAATATTTATGGTCTTGTTTGATTCACATTATTTCAAAAAAAAAAAAAACATTTTTCAATAGTTATTTGACATCATTTTAACTACATATTTTTCAATAAAAAATTATTACACGTAATTTCAAAATTTTTTCTTATTTTTTAATCACATATTTTTCATCAATACACTATTTTAAAAATACATCCTTATGGAAATAATGTGACTTAAACAAAGTCTATATATCTTACAAAATTATCAAACTTTGTAAAACTAACTATTTAGGATTTCAAGTTAGTCCATGTTTGGTTTTGTATCACATTTTTAATAGATTTTGATAAGGTTTGGACTTGTTAAAATTAATTGTTGATTTTTATTAATTTTTTAAAAGTAAATTAAACATGGACTTATCATAGAAATATAAGTTCATTTATTTAAATTTTATCATCCACGCAACCTTCTCTATTATCATCATCATCAAAGATTTGCAAAATTTTTATAACCAGAAAATGATATTATATATATATATATATTTATTTATTTATTTATTTATAAACAAGAAAGCAGCTATCACTTCTTAAAAGTCCATTATCAATTAATATTTTTCTAATTTAACCAAACAATTAATCCATCCAGAATCATTGACTAGTCCATGCTTGATTGCGTTTGATTAATATTAATATTAATATTTTTTATTTTTATCGTTATCAGATAAGTCGAAATTGTGGTTTAAAATCCAACCATCCCTCCGCCTCCCCCTAGTTCATGCTACTTGTACAAAATTGCTTGATAAAATTAAGCCCTTGTTTGAACCATATTATTTTTTTTAGAATGCATTTTTGAATGGTGTATTGATGAAAAATGTGTGGTTAAAAAATAAAGAAAAATTTTAAATTTACATGTAATATTATTTTATGAAAAATGTGTGATTAAAATAATGTTAAATAACTGCTTAAGAATGTATTTTTTTTTAAAAAAATGTGGCTTAAACATGGCCTTAACAAAACAACATCTACACTAATTATTTCTAAAATACTTTTTAAAATTATTTGAAATCAAATGCCAAAATTCTCAATACTTATTTTATCAACCATTTTGGTCAACTTATTTTGTACAACTAGATTAATTGCTCCAATTTAGATAGTGTTGTTAATAAAAATTAAGAAAAATTGCAGCAGAGATCCCAAATCTTTAAAATATTAGCAGACTTTTCACAAACTTCTAATTTATTGCAACCGTCATCCCAAATTTTTAGAAACATTGCGGCGAAAGCCCTTTAGGACGATTTTCATCCAAATGTTAGTTGATTAAGAAAGTAGGCTTTGACTATATTTTTAATATTTTTGAAAGGGTAAAATAAGAACTTTCCATTTATTATATTAAAATAAGTTAAAAATTAAATTAAAAAAATAAGAAATAAGAAAAAAAAACCATCGTCTTCTTCCAGACTTCCTCTCATCCTCACCCTTACCCCCATCTCAAACAAAAAATCAGTTACCGACCACCATTGCCGCCACCTCCAATTCCATTAGTCATGTAAAGTTGCATTCATGATAAAAGAACTCCATTAAACCCATAGAACCAAAACTCCCTGTATTTCTGCAAATGGCTAGCAACATTCTCTCTTGTGAGTCCATCCACACTCATCAGCTGCATTATAGTCTTGGGCACAACATTCTTGATTCCCAAATGAGCCACAGCATCCACGAATCTCTTATGCAGCTAAGGAGTTCAAACAAGTCGTGGTCGCTTTAGGGTCCAAGCCAACTCGTCCGACCCCACACCACATCCCGCACCGGCTACTCCACCATCACCACCCCTCCTGACCCAACTAACTCAACCGAGTCGAATTCCACGGAAGAGTTAGGTTGAGAAGAGTGCACGGTGGTCTGTGGCGGCAACGGAGTGCTCTGATGGTTGTGATTTGGTGGTGGGTTTCAAATATCAAAAGCTTGTGCTAGATCAGGGGTTATTAGGGTTTGTGATAAAGGCATCAACTATTCTAGTGATGGCAATTCGTCTTCCCATTTTGCAAACCAATTCGAATCTTCCTCCCTCATCTTCCACTCAAAATTTTCTTGAAATAGGTAATTTATTGAGAATCAAACACTATATGAGTTGATTTTTTTTTTTCAAGATTTTGCCAAGAAACATACAAAAATTCAAAGTGGGAAGCAAAACCATAAATTTGAATGAATTCGCAAAGAATTTTTTCAAGAAAAATTTGTTCTTTCTCCCTCTATCAAAAAATACGATGGCGGTAGCGGCAGTAGTAGTGATGGTGGTCGGTAACTGATTTTGGATTTGACGTGGAGGTGGGGGTGGGTGGGGTGAAAGGAAGAAGACGATGTTTTTTTTCTTATTTTTTTAATTTAATTTCTAACTTATTTTAATGTAATAAATGAAAAGTTACTATTTTACTCTTTCAAAAATATTAAGAATATGGTCAAAATCAAATTTTTTAGTCAACTAACAGACATTTGGATAAAACCGTCCAAAAGGACTTTCGTCACAATGCTTCGAAAGGTTTGGGGTGATGGTTGCAATAAATTAAAAGTTTGAGAAAAATCTGCTAATATTTTAAAGTTTGGGGCCTTTACTGCAATTTTCCCTAAATGTTAAATCAAGAACTTGGGGCGGGGGGCGGGGGGTCGCCGGGTCGGAAAACAAATAGAAGAGACATGGGAGTTGGGACCTGACATACAAATTTAAGGGAAAAAAGACAAATCTTGAGTTCATTATTCCAATTTGTTGCCAACTTTTCAATTTTTAAACAGTAAATTAATTGTTAAAAAATGCAAGTGGACAAAACTGTGTCAGGCAGTGTAACGTTGAAATACAAAAGGTCAAAAACATCCTCATTTTTCGTAACAAATTTCCAAAAATAAACATGTTATTCCATAACTTTTAAATAACCCCACCATTTATTTGAAGGGTGAACTGGGAAATCAGATTTGGGCACCTGCCACAACTCTCCAACAGTTAACCATGGATGGTTTTGTTCAATTTAATTATAGTCATGCTAAGAATCAAGAATCACTACATAATAAATTAATAAAACGAATTCATACCTGCGGAAGTCATTGTTGATATGAATTATACTTATAATAGCAGCCAAAATCTTCCCCTCCTTACTCCTCACAAAGTAATAGCTATCAATGGGGCAAGCTAATGAAAACATATGGAGAGAAGAGGGGACCTAGCCTTTATATATATAGGAAATAATTGAGCCGTCCCATTACGACTAGAATTCTAATTAGGGTTTATTTCCGGCCCACATACTTTAAATTATCACATCAAATTAATTACAACCTGTAAGGTGTAAAAGGCCCAATTGATCACTTAATAAATTTGGCCCAAACACAAATATCATTATGAGCCATATATCTAACCCGTAAAATTTTGCAATCGAATGTGAAGCCCACATATGGAATTATTAATTATTCCAACATTCTCCCACTTGGGCAAACATTTGATTGCCATATCAAAATTTTAACACCTGGGTTAGACTACATAGGCGGCCACAAAAGTATAACTCCAATGATGACACCTTACGTAACATGATCCGGTCCAACGAGAATATTAACACCGAACATGGAAGTCATTACACCAATTTAAGAGATGTAAGACCATTCCAAAGCTACAAATGTCAACATCCTTATCGACATGGATCCCCATCCTCCAACCAATGTGGTAGTATGTAGTATGAACTTAGCACCAAATGTGATCAAAAAATTATGCTAACTCATATCGGTTCTCATAATGCTTCGAATCAAAATGAAGCCACATGTCTCTAAAAGAGACTCATCTTATGTCTTTATACGTCATATTTCAAGATGTCAATAATATAAAAGACATAAGTCAAATGCATGCTTAAAAATAGTTCATGGATAGGGGAAAAATTATTTTTATTATCAGAAGGGACTGTACCCGAAAACATATGGGTTGCCTTCGTACCCCGCAAGGGATCAAGCCCAAACGTAGTTCTTTACATAAATAACTCCCACTAACCAAAAATATCAAATGTTTCCACAATACTCATATTAGTAACATGTGTCTTAAAGGAGTGAGTCCCTTAGTCAAGGGATCTGCAACCATCGCCTCTGTATTGATATGCTCTATTTTCGTCTGCCCTTCTTTGACTCTGTCTCTAACAACCAAGTATTTGATGTCAATGTGTTTTGATCCACCAGAACTTTTATTATTCTTTGAAAAAAATACTGCTGCACTGTTATCACAGTAGATGGTGATCGGTCTTGAGATGGAATCAACAACTTTCAAGCCAGAGATAAAATTTCTTAACCAAACGGCTTGGATTGTAGCCCCATAACATGCCATAAATTCAGCTTGCATAGTAGAAGATGCCACTAGAGTCTGTTTAGCACTTTTCCAAGAAATGGCACCACCAACTAATGTAAAAATGTAACCTGAGGTTGATTTCAAATCATCTTGACATCCAGCAAAATCAGAATCTGAATATCCTACCACCTCAAGATGATTTGTACGCTGAAATGTAAGCATATAACTTTCAGTTTTCTTCAAATATCTCATAACTTTCTTAGCTGCTTTCCAATGCTCTTGTCCTGGATTAGACTGAAATCTGCTAAGAACACTTACTGCGTAGGCTATATCCGGTCTAGTGCAAACTTGAGCATACATCAAGCTCCCCACAGCACTAGCATATGGGATCATCTTCATAGACTCCCTTTCCAACTCATTCCTTGGACATTGAGTTTTGTTAAACTTATCTCCTTTTATGATAGGTACATCACCAGGTGCACAATTCTGCATATTAAATCTTTTTAGAACACGTTGTATATAAACTTTCTGAGAAAGTCCCAATAAACCACGATTTCTATCACGATGTGTTTCAATGCCAAGTACATAGGAAGCTTCTCCAAGATCTTACATCTCAAAATTAGCAGACAACATTTTCTTTGTCTCATGAAGCAGCCCTAAGTTACTGCTAGCAAGTAGAATGTCATCAACATACAATACAAGGAAAATAAAATTTCTCCCACTGGTTTTAAGATAAATGCATTGATCAATAGTATTTTCGACAAAATCAAGAGATGTCACAACCTCATCAAACTTCAAATACCACTGTCGAGATGCTTGCTTGAGT
>NC_036237.1:28199605-28199780 GCF_002742605.1 Olea europaea var. sylvestris
CCTCTCGTTGAGTGAAACCTTTTGCAACCAATCTTGCTTTCTTTCGTTCAACATTTCCTTTTGAATCTAATTTACTTTTAAAAATTCACTTATTATCTACAGCCTTAGCATCTGAAGGAAGTTCAACAAGATCCCAAACTTTATTCCTTTCCATGGAATTCATTTCATCTTCCAT
>NC_036237.1:28199793-28201155 GCF_002742605.1 Olea europaea var. sylvestris
TCTCAATGTGGAACTCCCACTATCTCCAAAATCGTTCTCCAGAAATTTAGCAGTAATGGACTCCACAATTCTAGTGCCGCGATTTGGACAGTAAAACTTATATCCCTTTGATCTATCTGGATACCCAATAAAGTAGCCAGGAGTTGATTTAGGGTCTAATTTTTTTTTATAAATGGATTATAAATCCTAACCTCAGCTGGACAGCCCCAAACTTTAAAGTGGGCCATACTTGGCTTACGTTCTGTCCATAATTCAAAAGGTGTCTTTGCAACAGCTTTACTTGGAACTCTGTTCAAAATATACATAGCTGTTTTCAAGGCTTCACCCCACAAATATTCAGGCAAATTTGTTCTACTCATCATACTTCTAACCATATCTTTTAGAGTTCGATTACGTCTTTCAGAAACACCATTCTGCTCAGGTGTCCCTGACATGGTGTATTGGGGCACTATTCCACACTCTTGTAAAAATTTTGCAAAATCACCCATATTTTGACCAGACTCGTCATATTTCCCATAATACTCACCACCTCAGTCAGATCTTACAACTTTGATACTTTTCCCACATTGTTTCTCTACTTCCAGTTTGAAAACTTTGAATTTCTCAAGTGCATGTGATTTGTCGTTAATCAAATAAACATATCCATATCGTGAGAAATCATCAATGAAAGTTATGAAATATTTATTCCCACATTTAGTGGAAAGCAAAGGTCCACTGATATCAGTGTGAATTAAGTCCAAAATTCCATTACTCCTAGTCGAACCCTTCCTCGTAGACTTAGTTAACTTTCCTCTTATACAATCTATACAGGTGTCAAAATCGGAGAAATCTAAGGAAGAAAGTATCTCATCTTTTACTAAATCTTTCCATTCTATCTTTAGAAATATGACCCAATCGCTTATGCCACAGCATAGAGGATGATTCACGAATTAAAGCTCTTTTCTTTGATACATTTGTAACACACGAGACATCACCAAAAGAAGCCAAAGATAATTTATATAAACCATCACATAAAATGTCATTCCCAATCAAATGAGAATCATTAAATAACTTAACCATTCCATTACCAAAATTAAATGTAAAACCACAAGCATCAAGTTTTGGTATAGAAATTAAATTCCGTCTTATCTGCGGTACATAAACTGTATTTTCCAAAACAAGATAAAAATCAGACTCTAAAGTTAACTTCGCTACTCCTATGAATTCAACCTTCACTTGGAATCCATTTGCAACGCTCAAGCTTACTTCATTCTCACTTGACCTCCGTTTGCTTATGAATCCCTGCAAGGAATTCGCAATATGAATACTAGCTCCCGAGTCTAACCACCAAGAATTCAAAGGTACATCTACTAAAGAAGACTC
>NC_036237.1:28201255-28213653 GCF_002742605.1 Olea europaea var. sylvestris
AACTGAACACTCAGTGAATAAAATATTGAAAAGAATTAAAAAACGATTTTGAAAACTTGTTCAATCTCATTCTGAGTTGTTTTCCTTAGTCTGCACTTAATTTCTGTGTTCGTGGTGTTTTTCCAACCAATCTGTATTCTAGTAATTTCTTATGGTTGCATAATGTACAAGGCGTCACATAAGATTCCAATTGAAGATATACGAGAATAAATATTTGCTATCTATCGAGACTATTGTGTTTTGATCAATTTTGCATTGGGCATTAACAAACACGCTACAACCAACAAAGTATAGCGATTATATATTATTCACTCTGCGTTAAAATGATGGCCAACCTTAGTTTAAAAGATTATATAATAATCACTCCGTGTGATTATCGTCATATCCAGTTGAAATTGTATTAATAATTCTAAATAGGGTTGCATCCTATACTATCAAAATATGATGATCCTCACTAAGATACGACGTTTCTCAAGTCGAATGATGAATTACAATCACCATTGAGTGATAATCCATTAACATTGAGGTAGTCATCCATGTAGATCTCCATATATTCGTTCAAGAAAAGCTTCATGTGAAATTACGGTTGGATTTCTCGTGTGAAATTTGCCTTCCAAGGTATGTAACTACCACAAGGCTGTGAGAGCCTTATCACCTATGATTCCTTTTCCATGTTCAGAGTAGTGGTGATTTCTGGGTATTACAGTTAGAACATGCAAATAGGAGAGCGTCACAGACAAATTCTTTGTTGCTGGTTAAAATTGAGATTGCTTGTAAACATTAACTCAATGATTCAGGTTTTCACAGAAGTCTATGTTTGCTCTAGGTTTGTTGTCTCCTATTTGATTATTGGGTATGGTTACGGATATCAAATCTTTGGAGCTGGGGATTTGATCAAAAGTGACATGGTTACTTGTTATTCATAAAATTAATCTTTGCACGTGCTCTAGAAATATAAAAACATTAATTCGACAGTACAAAGAACAAAATTAGTACAGTATACATATGAGATTTCTAATTGAAAGGTGAAAAATGATTCTAGAAAAGTCAAATCTAGTCACTTCAGTAGTAAACAGTGGTAGTGGCATGGTATTTGTGACCCGTATCTGAGTTGGAGAGCATTATCCCATTTGTAGTAATCAATTGCTCTTTGCTCCCATGCATGCTTGCTATTGAAATTGTCTTTCAGATTGTCATGTATATCACATTTGTATGAAATTATGCAGTGTTGTCAAATCAGAGGCTAGCATGGTAAGCGAAGTTATACCTCATATATCATTCTTTCTTTTCAAAATCAAGAATAGACACGGGTTGAAGTGAAGCTAAAGCTGCAGTATCATTTTGAAACAGAATTTTTTTCTTTAAATGAGAAATGATTGGCATTTATTTCTCTCTCCACTTGAAAGCTTTTGAGTTTCTAGTCTAAACGTTTCCTCCCTAACTGCCCACCTCACATGACTTTCCATTCTGAATAGCACTGGTGGAGATTTTTCTGCTCTTCCATTTTTGTTCCGTAAGATTATATGTTATTGACGAGAAAAAGTCTGCTAACCGCAGGAACCATTGAAATTTAACGAAGAAAACCACCCCTTAAGTTTAGAACTGTAATATGTAGATAGAAACTTTGCAGAACTTTTAAGGTCCGCGTCCATCTAACAAATTTTTTGCTTTTGCTTCTACTTCTTGTAGAAGAGCTTTATGAGGAACTATTTTAGGTTAAATTTCTCTAAAAATTTCCCCATGAATTTGCTTTTCATAGCTATGGCTAGATTAAATAAGTGAAGCATTTTTAAGAGTTGGCAGTACTGTAGATAGTAAATCATTTGCTGGATATAGGTAAGTTAAATCTTAAAAGAAATTACTATTATACTGAGTAACCTGAACATAAGTTTTTAACCTCCAACTTAAAAGAAATATTGAGTTCTACAGCTTTACGGTTTTGATGGTGGACGACGATTCCCAATTGGATTTGGTCCAGATGGTGCTTTACGAATTTTCTTCTCTTTTTCCCCCTTGACATTGCCTGCCTGTTGGTAAAACATGAGTCATGTATCTCCATTTTATCACCTTAGACCAAAAAACAACAAAATGAAAGATAAAATTTATTATATTCTTACCAAAGTTCTCATAATGTGTCCAGCTGCTGTCCTGTATTCTGCAGGTTTGATCTTGAAATCAACTGTTGTGAAGATTTAGAAGGTAGAGGCTTCGTTATAAAATTGAATTTTCAAGAACCAAAAAATTGTTTGATCCAATGGTAAGCATTATTTTATATTGAACCACTTCATCTAAAAGTTTAAACTATTAAAGAGGCAAAAATGCCTTGAAAGTGCACAATTTCTATAAATGGATGGATAGAGAGACTTGAACATAGAAAATTCCTCAAATTTGACACTACGATAAACTACTAAAATTACGACTTTTGAGAATGTGGTGTGTGTATGTTTATGTATGTATCCAAGCAAATCACCTCAAAATATGAGAAATGTAGTAGCTTGCCTGATTCTGTTGCTCGAACGTTAAAACCAATAGCCTGATGTTGTTGAAATGCTGCCGAGATAAGCCATACAATGAGAAGATAAACTAGAATCCGTGTTCTTAACATCTTAAACACTAGCCAGGGAAAGAAGATTTGTGAGCAGAAGGCTGGAATTGAAGTATGGAGACTAGTTTTCAATTGTGGAAGAGAAATGTGTTTGGTGCTTTATTTTTGCTAATGATATCTTGAAAATTTTTGAATGTTTGTAAAATGTGGTAGGGATCCTATGCTATTTATGTAATAGGCGACAGGATTGGGAATCTGGCTTTTTGCTCATTGTGAATTGACTTCTTTTCATTCATCATTGCATCCATTATGAGTTTTGAGTTGAATTCAATTCAGTCATGATTGTGTGTTCATGATAAATGATTAGTGTAGCTTTATTCCTTTTGGAGTAGTCAAAGCTTTCTGTCTGCATGGGATTTCAGCCTTATGAGTCATATCTGAAATATCAAGTGTTTTGTATGCACCTTTTTCTTCAGTCTATCCACTATTCTAATGTCAAAGAATGAAATGATAAGCCCCTCATGGGGTGGTGGAATAGGTGAGCGCGGAAGCTTTTGATCACGAATTAGATTCCCCTTACTAACACTTTTTCGGTCGAGTTTGTCGCACTGAACTTGTCGAGTGCGGTTTATCTGGCTGGCGTGGTTTGCAAGCTATTGCGTTAGTCCGAGAGTTTACCTAGTGCGCGCCCACAGGGTAGCGGGCTAGCAGCTGCGAATTCCCCCGTCATAAAAAAAAATGAAAAAAAAAGAATGAAATGTTAAATTGTCTTGATATTTTCAATTTAGAGCAAGCCCACTTTTGCATGGATTCATGTAACCGATCCCAAGTTTATTTGAATTAAAATGGAGTTGTTGATCAATCACTAAATCATGTCACCTTTGAAATTGAGGTCCCTTTTTTTTTTTTTCTTTTTTTGTAGTCTCAAGAATATCCAAAAGTTTAGTTGCTATGCAATGAACTTATATATTTTATTCAGACACTTAGTTAAGAAATTGTAAAAATAATGGAAAATAAAACGAAGAGATTTGGAGAATTAAATTGAAATCATATTTACTCATACACATAAATGAAAAAAAATGAAGGCATACATGTAGGAAAGTATCAAGGTCATTCCTCACGAGCCTAAGCATAAAAGAGCGTTACCTTATTTTTAATATTATCTTCACTATTCTATGATCATTAAGTATACTTAATGAAGTTGTATATATCAAATTATTAAACTCATATCTATTATATTTACTTAATAATTCCTACAACTAGACAATTGAAAATTGAAAGGAGATGTCCGTTTTGAGGTAAATGGGATCAAGAAATTGTATGCATAAATTTAGTATCTATATCCACATTAGCCATTATATCCAAAAAAAGGGCTTCACACAAACAGGAAAAAAATTAATTTAAAAATTAAGAAAATAATAATAATTTTATAAGAAAGACGTGTCTTTCATTTTTACATATAGGCCCCCCATAAAGTGGTCATCAGCTAAGTTGATTGTCTTTTGTGTCCTTATCCTCATACGGAATGATTTAAAAGCATCTCACGCCAAAACATCATGAGACAGCTTTTCACGTCTTTTGACATTGCACATAAGACTTCCTTCCAAGTCCACTGTAAATATATTTTCAAGTAATGGATTCCCCAGGGAAATAATACGGTAATAGACCGTGGAGAAGCAAAAAAAAAAAAAAAAAAAAAAAAAAAATAAATAAAAAAATCTTCCGCTACAACTGCCAGGGGACGGATTTCATTGCAAAATATTATCTTTCCAGAAAAATTCTTAATAAGTTGAACGCCAGAGATGTGTACAAGCTTAGATACATCTAAACTACATGAAAGACACGTTATCATGATTGTTCTTATTGAACACCGATTCTTGGTAGAGATGGAAATGTCTGCATTTCAAAAAAATGTTGACTTTCAAAAACAGACAAGTCCCAAATCAACTTCTCCGATGGGTGGAATGGTTTTCTAACTTTGACTTTGATGTCAAACATAAAAAGAGATAGAACTTCTTCTATATCTTTGTTCAAGGCCAAAACTTTCATAGATCAGTCCCATTCACATCCCCATCACGAGCATCATTTGTATGATGAATCCATTTTCCTCTCATTCCTTACCATATGGAGTGGGCAATATGTAACGAATGACATAGGATTTAAAGTTGAGACCACTAGGAAGAGGAACCACTCTTTTTGCTCATAATTTTTTTGATGATGTCGAGCATGAATGGAGATTAAGTCTTGTGCACTTTGTACACACAGTATGTTTAAATTATTGATGTACTGAGTACATCGCTTTGTAAAAAGGCATATTCCATGCTTTTGAACAAGTCAAGCCTCATACTCCTCGTGGGCACAGTTAATGTGAATTATTGAAGGGTGCAAGGACGATTTTTCCTCCATAAAAGGAGATTTCCTCTTTGTAAGATCATCGAAATTCAAAAATGAAACACCCGTTTCAATATGTTCTCTCCAAGTTTCTAAACAGCCTTTTCCTTCTCTCCAGTCTTTTGAAGTGAGGTATATATGATCAGAAAAAGGGTTTAGTACGCTTTGAAGTGGCCTTCTTAGGATCCTCCGTATCAGAAAGATCACATTGCTGAACAAAATATCCAGCTTGAGTGAGCCATAATCATAAGACTAATACCGATGACATATTGAAATGATTGCTTCCAGTTTACAAGGCCAATGTCTCACCCTGCATGAAATAGCAAGCACAGGAGTGAAAAGAGAAGTGATACGCTTCTAAAATATAGAAACTAATTTACAGCACTGCACGTTTACATCGTCTCTCCCTATGTGAATTAAAAAGTGCTAAGAGCTAAAAGAGAAGTCAATAAATATACATTTCCAAATTATAGAAACCAAATCAATTGATGGTAATCCAGATCCAGAGATTTCATAAAAGATCAGAGAAGAGAAGAATGACAGAATCTGTTCCGGACAGAGACGTGACTATGTGATAAAATTTCAACATCAGACCAATTCACGGCTAGCCAGGTGTCAGTTTTTAGCAAGTAAAAAACACAGAATTTATCGTTCTTTTCTGCAAATTTGAACAATTTGATTTAATTAGCACGACTTTTGAACACGTCAAGCCCCATCTCACTTGGATCAGTTGCTTGCAGCTCTACCTGAATGCCATCTAATTCCCTCTTGAACCTGTCTTTGGAGCTAGCATAAATCATTTTGCTTCTCACCCTTGCTGTGTCAGGGGACCTTAGCAAGGAGATAGCAGTTACTAGTTAGCAATCCAACATAAATTTGGGGGGTATACACTTGCTATGTTCATGGGAAGAAAAAAAATTACCAAGCAATGAAAAAAATCTTGCTCTTTTGGCAATTCTCTTGAGTCACAAAGTCAAAATCATAGACAGCATATCGGCACTCATCAGCTGGAAGGCTTGCAGTGAAGTCTTCATAAGTTAAAGTTGGTTCACCAAGCTTTTCCACAATTACCTGCTTTTGCTTCTCCTCGATCTTGAATACTATGAAACGGTATGTTCTTTTTGCTTTCAATTCCAAAAATTTTAGCTTGCAGTCATCATGCACTGCCATTCCTGATGCTGCGTTAGCCTACACATAGTGATTGAAAAACTATAACTAGTGAAAATGTTGAAATTCCAAGAATTATGTATGCTTTAGAGAGTATTACACTAATTATTATGACTTCTGACGAGATACAAACAACTTTGCAATGGACGACAATCTAAAAAGGCAAATTTGACACATAATTGAGGGATGGGGTTTGCCATTACAGGGCAGTTATATATACTAACAAAATTATATTAGAAATTTTAAAGGAAACCATGCCCCCAAAAAAATATTGTTCTCAATTTAAACGAAACTAGGAACCTGTCTTTCAAACACAACCTTATCAGTTCTTTACGTATCTAATTGACTCTAGGTAGTCAATACATGCATTCCAATTGCATTGCAAAACCCTTGAATTAATGACAAACGAGCAGAAATGGGACTAAACTGGCATATCTAAATCCAACTGATCCAGCTACCTAACAGCCAGAGCTAGAATCTAAAATATTGCATAGTTAAATGTCAAAAAATAAATAAATATATTGTTTTAAGATACCAAAAGGAGGAGTTTGTATTTGCAATTGTGCATTTAAAAGAAACCGACACATAAAATATTACAGCAATTCATTTAGTGTCAAAAAATCGGATAACCAGATTTCTAAAGAAGCGTCACATTATTAAGTAAATTAGGTCAAAATAACAGCAATTCGCATTGCCAAGAATATTCCATGAAAGCTGTTCTGGAGTCTGTGGACAATGTCATTGACTCCTAGAGTGGAAAATAAACTTAAGCACTTGTTTGGTTTGGATTAAAATCTGATCTTAATCTATGTCAAAGTCAAACAATTAATATTAATAACATCTTTTATAGGTCCCACAACTTTTTAACCATACATTTCAAAAATTTATATCACAATCTACTAAAAAGTCTGATTTTAATCCCAACCAAACATCCTCTAAGACCAAAACAGAGAATTGTGCAAGTTCTGAATATTGGTTAAAAACACTTCTTGATGCTTCAACGTTTATTCTCCAGACTCAATATTTAGGCTTCAGATCACAAAATTCAACTTGTAGAAGCATAAAGTGCATCTCTGAGTAACTTATCTACGTCAATAAGCACATAGTGCAAAATTTGTAATTTGATTACAGAAAGCAGACACAAGCATTTGTTGATTTGCCAGGGTACATTTTCTCAAAAGGATCGTGGTAGAATTAGGGTTCTTGACGCAATGCAAGTGTAAGAAAAACAGACACAAGATCAACAAACTTGTTGATGCAAAAAAGAAAAAGAAAAAAGGACCTAGAAAATGTAGTCCCAATTTTGTCATTTTTAACCGTCAAGTCACTAATGATTGTAGATTTAATTAGTAGTCAGCCATACGTAATTCAAAATATTGATTATAAAAGTTGAGATACTCAAATAACCTTTGGGTCTTTTCAAATTTGACGAGTATCTGAAATAACTAGTGAATTACAATTCTATTGTACCGCAGTTTATTCATCTACGCTGATAATTTTTTGACTTTTATTTTCTTTATCCGAATCAAGAAACTCAGTTGGGATTGAATCGAGGAAAATATAAAGTTCTTGGTAAAAAAAAAAAAAAAAAGACACAAAAAAAGGGGCCCCCCCCCCCCCCCCCCAAAAGGCCCAAGATTATTTATTTATTTATTTTTGGTAAGGTATTTTTCAATTATTATTATTATTAATTTTTTTTGTAAAAACAGTTTTTTATGTGTAAAATATTTTTTTTTTCTCGTATTAGCCCGATCTTGGATCTAACCTGATAGTGTTAACGTTGAACTGAACACTCAGTGAATAAAATATTGAAAAGAATTAAAAAACGATTTTGAAAACTTGTTCAATCTCATTCTGAGTTGTTTTACTTAGTCTGCACTTAATTTCTGTGTTCGTGGTGTTTTTCCAACCAATCTGTATTCTAGTAATTTTTTATGGTTGCATAATGTACAAGGCGTCACATAAGATTCCAATTGAAGATATACGAGAATAAATGTTTGCTATCTATCGAGACAGTTGTGTTTTGATCAATTTTGCATTGGGCATTAACAAACACGCTACAACCAACAAAGTACAGCGATTATATATTATTCACTCTGCGTTAAAATGATGGCCAACCTTAGTTTAAAAGATTATATAATAATCACTCCGTGTGATTATTGTCATATCCAATTGAAATTGTATTAATAATTCTAAATAGGGTTGCATCCTACACTACCAAAATATGATGATCCTCAAATAAGATACGATGTTTCTCAAGTCGAATGATGAATTTACATTCGCCATTGAGAGATAATCCATTAACATTGAGGTAGTCATCCATGTAGATCTCCATATATTCGTTCAAGAAAAGCTTCATGTGAAATTACAGTGGGAGTTCTTGTGTGAAGTTTGCCTTCCAAGTTCCAAGGTTAGCCATCTGTTATGGAACTTGTTTTCCCGATTCAATAATAAACCCGAAAATTGATTTAATGTTCCCAAGTATGTAACTACCACAAGGCTGTGAGACCCTTATCACCTATGATTCCTTTTCCATGTTCAGAGTAGTGGTGATTTCTGGGTATTACAGTTAGAACATGCAAATAGGAGAGCGTCACAGACAAATTCTTTGTTGCTGGTTAAAATTGAGATTGCTTGTAAACATTAACTCAATGATTCAGGTTTTCACAGAAGTCTATGTTTGCTCTAGGTTTGTTGTCTCCTATTTGATTATTGGGTATGGTTACGGATATCAAATCTTTGGAGCTGGGGATTTGATCAAAAGGGACATGGTTACTTGTTATTCATAAAATTAATCTTTGCACGTGCTCTAGAAATGTAAAAACATTAATTCGACAGTACAAAGAACAAAATTAGTACAGTATACATATTAGATTTCTAATTGAAAGGTGAAAAATGATTCTAGAAAAGTCAAATCTAGTCACTTCAGTAGTAAACAGTGGTAGTGGCATGGTATTTGTGACCCGTATCTGAGTTGGAGAGCATTATCCCATTTGTAGTAATCAATTGCTCTTTGCTCCCATGCATGCTTGCTATTGAAATTGTCTTTCAGATTGTCATGTATATCACATTTGTATGAAATTATGCAGTGTTGTCAAATCAGAGGCTAGCATGGTAAGCGAAGTTATACCTCATATATCATTCTTTCTTTTCAAAATCAAGAATAGACACGGGTTGAAGTGAAGCTAAAGCTGCAGTATCATTTTGAAACAGAATTTTTTTCTTTAAATGAGAAATGATTGGCATTTATTTCTCTCTCCACTTGAAAGCTTTTGAGTTTCTAGTCTAAACGTTTCCTCCCTAACTGCCCACCTCACATGACTTTCCATTCTGAATAGCACTGGTGGAGATTTTTCTGCTCTTCCATTTTTGTTCCGTAAGATTATATGTTATTGACGAGAAAAAGTCTGCTAACCGCAGGAACCATTGAAATTTAACGAAGAAAACCACCCCTTAAGTTTAGAACTGTAATATGTAGATAGAAACTTTGCAGAACTTTTAAGGTCCGCGTCCATCTAACAAATTTTTTGCTTTTGCTTCTACTTCTTGTAGAAGAGCTTCTTGAAAAACTATTTTAAACCAACTCCCTCCAAAAGCTTTTCTTGCTGATGAACACTTATTAAAAAATTATTCAAACTCGTTTAAAAGTAGTTTTTAAGTCTCATAAGCAGTCTTTAACTTTTCAAAAGTGGTGTCCAATGGGGCCTAGGTCTCGGATATATTATACAGAAAATGATTAATATATTATGGTTTCCATGCAATTTTTTATTTCCGCATGAATTTGCTTTTCATAGCTATGGCTAGATTAAATAAGTGAAGCATTTTTAAGAGTTGGCAGTACTGTAGATAGTAAATCATTTGCTGGATATAGGTAAGTTAAATCTTAAAAGAAATTACTATTATACTGAGTAACCTGAACATAAGTTTTTAACCTCCAACTTAAAAGAAATATTGAGTTCTACAGCTTTACGGTTTTGATGGTGGACGACGATTCCCAATTGGATTTGGTCCAGATGGTGCTTTACGAATTTTCTTCTCTTTTTCCCCCTTGACATTGCCTGCCTGTTGGTAAAACATGAGTCATGTATCTCCATTTTATCACCTTAGACCAAAAAACAACAAAATGAAAGATAAAATTTATTATATTCTTACCAAAGTTCTCATAATGTGTCCAGCTGCTGTCCTGTATTCTGCAGGTTTGATCTTGAAATCAACTGTTGTGAGGATTTAGAAGGTAGAGGCTTCGTTATAAAATTGAATTTTCAAGAACCAAAAAATTGTTTGATCCAATGGTAAGCATTATTTTATATTGAACCACTTCATCTAAAAGTTTAAACTATTAAAGAGGCAAAAATGCCTTGAAAGTGCACAATTTCTATAAATGGATGGATAGAGAGACTTGAACATAGAAAATTCCTCAAATTTGACACTACGATAAACTACTAAAAGTACGTCTTTTGAGAATGTGGTGTGTGTATGTTTATATATGTATCCAAGCATATCACCTCAAAATATGAGAAATGTAGTAGCTTGCCTGATTCTGTTGCTCGAACGTTAAAACCAATAGCCTGATGTTGTTGAAATGCTGCCGAGATGAGCCATACAAGGAGAAGATAAAGTAGAATCCGTGTTCTTATCATCTTAAACACGAGCCAGGGAAAGAAGATTTCTGAGCAGAAGGCTGGACTTGAAGTATGGAGACTTGTTTTCAATTGTGGGAGAGAAATGTGTTTGGTGCTGTATTTTTGCTAATGATATCTTGAAAATTTTTGAATGTTTGTAAAATGTGGTAGGGATCCTATGCTATTTATGTAATAGGCGACAGGATTGGGAATCTGGCTTTTTGCTCATTGTGAATTGACTTCTTTTCATTCATCATTGCATCCATTATGAGTTTTGAGTTGAATTCAATTCAGTCATGATTGTGTGTTCATGATAAATGATTAGTGTAGCTTTATTCCTTTTGGAGTAGTCAAAGCTTTCTGTCTGCATGGGATTTCAGCCTTATGAGTCATATCTGAAATATCAAGTGTTTTGTATGCACCTTTTTCTTCAGTCTATCCACTATTCTAATGTCAAAGAATGAAATGATAAGCCCCTCATGGGGTGGTGGAATAGGTGAGCGCGGAAGCTTTTGATCACGAATTAGATTCCCCTTACTAACACTTTTTCGGTCGAGTTTGTCGCACTGAACTTGTCGAGTGCGGTTTATCTGGCTGGCGTGATTTGCAGGCTATTGCGTTAATTCGAGAGTTTACCCAGTGCGCACCCACAGGGTAGCGGGCTAGCAGCTGCGAATTCCCCCGTCATAAAAAAAAATGAAAAAAAAGAATGAAATGTTAAATTGTCTTGATATTTTCAATTTAGAGCAAGCCCACTTTTGCATGGATTCATGTAACCGATCCCAAGTTTATTTGAATTAAAATGGAGTTGTTGATCAATCACTAAATCATGTCACCTTTGAAATTGAGGTCCCTTTTTTTTTTTTTTTTTTTTGTAGTCTCAAGAATATCCAAAAGTTTAGTTGCTATGCAATGAACTTATATATTTTATTCAGACACTTAGTTAAGAAATTGTAAAAATAATGGAAAATAAAACGAAGAGATTTGGAGAATTAAATTGAAATCATATTTACTCATACACATAAATGAAAAAAAATGAAGGCATACATGTAGGAAAGTATCAAGGTCATTCCTCACGAGCCTAAGCATAAAAGAGCGTTACCTTATTTTTAATATTATCTTCACTATTCTATGATCATTAAGTATACTTAATGAAGTTGTATATATCAAATTATTAAACTCATATCTATTATATTTACTTAATAATTCCTACAACTAGACAATTGAAAATTGAAAGGAGATGTCCGTTTTGAGGTAAATGGGATCAAGAAATTGTATGCATAAATTTAGTATCTATATCCACATTAGCCATTATATCCAAAAAAAGGGCTTCACACAAACAGGAAAAAAATTAATTTAAAAATTAAGAAAATAATAATAATTTTATAAGAAAGACGTGTCTTTCATATTTACATATAGGCCCCCCATAAAGTGGTCATCAGCTAAGTTGATTGTCTTTTGTGTCCTTATCCTCATACGGAATGATTTAAAAGCATCTCACGCCAAAACATCATGAGACAGCTTTTCACGTCTTTTGACATTGCACATAAGACTTCCTTCCAAGTCCACTGTAAATATATTTTCAAGTAATGGATTCCCCAGGGAAATAATACGGTAATAGACCGTGGAGAAGCAAAAAAAAAAAAAAAAAAAAAAAAAATATAAATAATAAT
>NC_036237.1:28214184-28226102 GCF_002742605.1 Olea europaea var. sylvestris
ATAGAACTTCTTCTATATCTTTGTTCAAGGCCAAAACTTTCATAGATCAGTCCCATTCACATCCCCATCACGAGCATCATTTGTATGATGAATCCATTTTCCTCTCATTCCTTACCATATGGAGTGGGCAATATGTAACGAATGACATAGGATTTAAAGTTGAGACCACTAGGAAGAGGAACCACTCTTTTTGCTCATAATTTTTTTGATGATGTCGAGCATGAATGGAGATTAAGTCTTGTGCACTTTGTACACACAGTATGTTTAAATTATTGATGTACTGAGTACATCGCTTTGTAAAAAGGCATATTCCATGCTTTTGAACAAGTCAAGCCTCATACTCCTCGTGGGCACAGTTAATGTGAATTATTGAAGGGTGCAAGGACGATTTTTCCTCCATAAAAGGAGATTTCCTCTTTGTAAGATCATCGAAATTCAAAAATGAAACACCCGTTTCAATATGTTCTCTCCAAGTTTCTAAACAGCCTTTTCCTTCTCTCCAGTCTTTTGAAGTGAGGTATATATGATCAGAAAAAGGGTTTAGTACGCTTTGAAGTGGCCTTCTTAGGATCCTCCGTATCAGAAAGATCACATTGCTGAACAAAATATCCAGCTTGAGTGAGCCATAATCATAAGACTAATACCGATGACATATTGAAATGATTGCTTCCAGTTTACAAGGCCAATGTCTCACCCTGCATGAAATAGCAAGCACAGGAGTGAAAAGAGAAGTGATACGCTTCCAAAATATAGAAACTAATTTACAGCACTGCACGTTTACATCGTCTCTCCCTATGTGAATTAAAAAGTGCTAAGAGCTAAAAGAGAAGTCAATAAATATACATTTCCAAATTATAGAAACCAAATCAATTGATGGTAATCCAGATCCAGAGATTTCATAAAAGATCAGAGAAGAGAAGAATGATAGAATCTGTTCTGGACAGAGACACGACTATGTGATAAAATTTCAACATCAGACCAATTCACGGCTAGCCAGGTGTCAGTTTTTAGCAAGTAAAAAACACAGAATTTATCGTTCTTTTCTGCAAATTTGAACAATTTGATTTAATTAGCACGACTTTTGAACACGTCAAGCCCCATCTCACTTGGATCAGTTGCTTGCAGCTCTACCTGAATGCCATCTAATTCCCTCTTGAACCTGTCTTTGGAGCTAGCATAAATCATTTTGCTTCTCACCCTTGCTGTGTCAGGGGACCTTAGCAAGGAGATAGCAGTTACTAGTTAGCAATCCAACATAAATTTGGGGGGTATACACTTGCTATGTTCATGGGAAGAAAAAAAATTACCAAGCAATGAAAAAAATCTTGCTCTTTTGGCAATTCTCTTGAGTCACAAAGTCAAAATCATAGACAGCATATCGGCACTCATCAGCTGGAAGGCTTGCAGTGAAGTCTTCATAAGTTAAAGTTGGTTCACCAAGCTTTTCCACAATTACCTGCTTTTGCTTCTCCTCGATCTTGAATACTATGAAACGGTATGTTCTTTTTGCTTTCAATTCCAAAAATTTTAGCTTGCAGTCATCATGCACTGCCATTCCTGATGCTGCGTTAGCCTACACATAGTGATTGAAAAACTATAACTAGTGAAAATGTTGAAATTCCAAGAATTATGTATGCTTTAGAGAGTATTACACTAATTATTATGACTTCTGACGAGATACAAACAACTTTGCAATGGACGACAATCTAAAAAGGCAAATTTGACACATAATTGAGGGATGGGGTTTGCCATTACAGGGCAGTTATATATACTAACAAAATTATATTAGAAATTTTAAAGGAAACCATGCCCCCAAAAAAATATTGTTCTCAATTTAAACGAAACTAGGAACCTGTCTTTCAAACACAACCTTATCAGTTCTTTACGTATCTAATTGACTCTAGGTAGTCAATACATGCATTCCAATTGCATTGCAAAACCCTTGAATTAATGACAAACGAGCAGAAATGGGACTAAACTGGCATATCTAAATCCAACTGATCCAGCTACCTAACAGCCAGAGCTAGAATCTAAAATATTGCATAGTTAAATGTCAAAAAATAAATAAATATATTGTTTTAAGATACCAAAAGGAGGAGTTTGTATTTGCAATTGTGCATTTAAAAGAAACCGACACATAAAATATTACAGCAATTCATTTAGTGTCAAAAAATCGGATAACCAGATTTCTAAAGAAGCGTCACATTATTAAGTAAATTAGGTCAAAATAACAGCAATTCGCATTGCCAAGAATATTCCATGAAAGCTGTTCTGGAGTCTGTGGACAATGTCATTGACTCCTAGAGTGGAAAATAAACTTAAGCACTTGTTTGGTTTGGATTAAAATCTGATCTTAATCTATGTCAAAGTCAAACAATTAATATTAATAACATCTTTTATAGGTCCCACAACTTTTTAACCATACATTTCAAAAATTTATATCACAATCTACTAAAAAGTCTGATTTTAATCCCAACCAAACATCCTCTAAGACGGGACTAAACTGGCATATCTAAATCCAACTGATCCAGCTACCTAACAGCCAGAGCTAGAATCTAAAATATTGCATAGTTAAATGTCAAAAAATAAATAAATATATTGTTTTAAGATACCAAAAGGAGGAGTTTGTATTTGCAATTGTGCATTTAAAAGAAACCGACACATAAAATATTACAGCAATTCATTTAGTGTCAAAAAATCGGATAACCAGATTTCTAAAGAAGCGTCACATTATTAAGTAAATTAGGTCAAAATAACAGCAATTCGCATTGCCAAGAATATTCCATGAAAGCTGTTCTGGAGTCTGTGGACAATGTCATTGACTCCTAGAGTGGAAAATAAACTTAAGCACTTGTTTGGTTTGGATTAAAATCTGATCTTAATCTATGTCAAAGTCAAACAATTAATATTAATAACATCTTTTATAGGTCCCACAACTTTTTAACCATACATTTCAAAAATTTATATCACAATCTACTAAAAAGTCTGATTTTAATCCCAACCAAACATCCTCTAAGACCAAAACAGAGAATTGTGCAAGTTCTGAATATTGGTTAAAAACACTTCTTGATGCTTCAACGTTTATTCTCCAGACTCAATATTTAGGCTTCAGATCACAAAATTCAACTTGTAGAAGCATAAAGTGCATCTCTGAGTAACTTATCTACGTCAATAAGCACATAGTGCAAAATTTGTAATTTGATTACAGAAAGCAGACACAAGCATTTGTTGATTTGCCAGGGTACATTTTCTCTCAATATGAATTCAGGCTTTATTAAAGACCTATTATTTTCAATATGTATTTATCTGTTTATATTTTTGAGAAATAACTTCACCAATCTTCAATGCAGCAAAGTTTTTTGTAATATACCAATTCCAGCAAGAAATCATAGAGAAAGAAGAAAACGAAAAATATATTGCCCAGCAAATGACACACAAGTCGACCAGCATGGGCTGGGGGGCCAGATATTTTTGTGCCAGCTCGGAGTAGGATATTTCCCATGCCGATATAGAAGGTGGGTCGGCTGGTGCCAGGTTGCACCAATTCACCCCACTTTACACCTCTAAGCTGAGTTGTGACTCTCATGTGAGTACTACAGGTGCTAGCTGTTTGGCTGGAGGGTTGGGTTGCTGTTACTGGGCTGAAAGGCTGGAATAATGTTGTACGCTGATGGGTCATATGGCCTGTTGATTGGGCAGGACAATTGAACTTTCAGAATTTTCTGACTGAAAGGTCGAGACCAACTGCAAGAATTGGCTGAGATCTGATTGGGCTCGTCTTATGGATGAGTGACGAACCAAATTGACACAAAGAATACTAGTGGGCCAAGTAGGATTCATTTGGGCGGCTACCGTGTTGATGAATTAAGTCTGTCAACCTATTAATTTTGTGGGGAAATAGCGTAGCAGTTCCTCTATCAAATGATGAAAGATACTGATAATTGTGGCTTTAGCAAGGGGTTTAGTCTCAGCAACGAGTAGCGTCTAAGTAGAATAGTAAGGAGAAAGTGATGAGGACATCCAATTATTTATTTTAAGTGACATCCAGTTTATTTGTTTCATTTTAGTTGGACTGTTATTTTGTTTATTTTAGTTGGGTTATTTATTTATGGACTTGTGTAATGGGCTTAGCCCTCTCTCTTTAGATTTTTGTTATTTAAATCTTTTTCGCCATGTAATGGAGAGTTGATGAATGAATAAAACTTTTGGTGGCTTGTGGCGAATTCTCTCTTCCTACATTCTTCTATTTCTTCTAGTGATTCTTCTATCGTTCTTCCTATAATCTCTTCTTTCCCGAACTATTTTCTTTCTCCACTAATCGTGTCATTCTATCTTGCATCAAATTTGGTATAAGAGCCGAAACTTGGATAAGTCCTCTTCTAAAATCCAAAATTTCTTCCCACCCTCTTCCCAAAATTTTGTAGATCCCAAAACTTGTGGAACAACACAAAAACAATGGCAGTAACAATTTTTTTTAGTTTTTCCCATTTTGTCATTATTTGTTCCTCGTAAAAAAAAATGTACTGTTCCCGGGTACTGTTCACCCGCGAAAAAAAAAATAAAAAAAATCCGATTTGTTATGTTACTGTTGCTGCTTCCTACAAACCCTAATCCATACACACAATCCATTATTAATCCAAACAGCCCATTATAACACCCAGTCAAATATTCTAGTCTCCAAATCATTTAACCCGTTACTCAAGCCCAATCTACATCCACATAATCATAAGTAGCCCGAGTCCCAGAGACCATTATCCACATCTCATATTCAACCCAATAAGGCCATTACATCAACCCCATTATTGGAGTACATGGATCTCCAGTGAGCCGCTATAGCAATTGGATCCAGATTTATTGGAGCTTTATCGGAGTCAGCAGGATCTTCCTTTACCCAGATCGCCTCCCGTTCACCCAAGGGGAGTTGGTTAGGACACCACATTCAGACCTCCACTGACACATTTCTACAGACGTCGGAAGAAGCTTGCCCAACCACTCAACTTATGGTTGGGAGATTAACTGCAACCTATATTGATATATCCACTCGACAGAGTCAAGTTTTCTCCCACTCCGAGAGAGTTGATGAGGACATCTAGTTTATTTGTTTCATTTTAGTTGGACTGTTATTTTCTTTATTTTAGTTGGGTTATTTATGGACATGTGTAATGGGCTTGGCCCTCTCTCTTTAAGTTTTTGTTATTTAAATCTTTTTCGCCATGTAATGGAGACTTGATAAATGAATAAAACTTTTGGTGACTTGTGGCAAATTCTCTCTTCTTACTTTCTTCTAGTGATTCTTCTATCGTTCTTCCTATAATCTCTTCTTTCCCGACCTATTTTCTTTCTCCACTAATTGTGTCATTCTATCCTGCATCAGACAGAGAGAACATAGAAGAGAGAAGAATAATTGGAATAATTAGAGAGAAGTGCTGGAATCACTAAAAATTAAAAATCAATTATCTACATTATCAAAAAATCTATAAGGCTAATAGTTATGTAAAGAAATTAAATTAAATTACAAAGATAAATCCAATCTACTTTTACTAGTACACCTAAATTAAGTGTGCTGTAGGCATTTCTCCGATTAAATCTCTGTCTTAATGCTCACATAGGGTATGTTTGGCATAATTTTTGCTTTTGCTTACTATAGAACAACTTTTGGAGGAAGTTATCTTAATTTTAGTTTGGACACTAATTTTTAAAAGAGTGTCATATTCCGAAAATACTTTTAAAGGGAGGCATATTGGACCAACTTCCTCTAAAATCCTCTAATTAGAAGAAGTACATTTATAAAATTAGTGAAATGGTCCAAAAGCAAATTTTGATCTCAAAAACTCTTTTCGCTTTTGAAAGTCATGTCAAACGAATCCATAGTCATCTTATTTTTGCTTTCTCAACAATTTAAGAAATATAAAATCACATAAGCCATATTCAAGAATTATAAGCTCTTCACAGCTGCAAAGCTTCTGCTCCAACAAATTTGAAAATAAAGATTTTGTGCTTGCTTGAGTAAGCTTAAGCTTTTAAGTACTTACATGTTAAAAATTAATTAAAAAAAAGGGTAAAAGTTGTGGGCCTATGGAATGTGTGCATAAAAATAAAGTTGACTAGCTTATAAGCATTGATAAGTTTTGTAAAATATGCATTTAAGCCCTTATAGTATGCTGTCAGTTTTTCATTCACATTTAAGTATAAGGTTCTCCATCTTAACAAAGGGAAGAATATTCACTAAAACCTTACACGGTAATTTGGTACATTCTTAAGCACATGAACATATCGACCAAAATCTTTCTTCACTTTGCTTATGGCATTATAAAGGTCATTCCAACTCCAATAACTGTCTCTCACTTCTATTACACAAAAGAAACACTGGAGACAAAGGTTTTCGATTAAGACCCACATCATTTACTACAAAAGTCAAGTCATAGCATATACGTGATGTATTTATAATCTAACATGTACAGCTTGTCACATCAAGAACCCAACAATTGCAGCAAAAAAGTTTCAGTTGTTATATGTGACAATAAGACGTGGAAATGAACCCATGGAGATGATTGCCCTACCATTTATTTAAGGACAAATGTTGCCACATGCCCACAAAATGAATCCTGCTCCAGAAGACTTTTATAAATCTAAAATCCAACATATAAAGAGTACAGTGCAAGTGATGTCTTAGTCTTATGTGCAATTGCCACGTGTGGTAATAAAAGTTGTTATGATAACACTTATTTAATATAGGATAACACATTGATCCTATTCACTGAAGAAACTAAAGCCCCGTTTGGGAGGGATTTTGAGAATTGATTTTTTGATCGTTAGAAGAAAATTGGGGTCCACCTGTGAGAAAAGAAGTCAAAATTACTGCTGAAATAGTGATATAACGGTCAAAAAATAAGTTTTTTGGGGTAAAAAATCCCTCCCAAACAGGCTATAAATTTTATAAAGAAGCTAGAATGGGAATATTGCATTTTGTGTCTTCTTCCCATGCAATAGATCAGTACACATGAGCAGGAACTTGTACAAAACTTCTCTTTCTTTGCATTTCCATACAACACGCCGACTCCATTAAAAGATTTAGCCACCTCATTTCCCCAAATTCATTGCTACAATATACATAAGCTACCAGTATAACCCAGACTCCAGACCAGCCACACCCAAGAGTGAAGAAATGACATATTGCATGAGTTCAATGGCAAAAAAATTTCTTTAAAATAATTCTTCCATATATTATATCTAAACTTCAAAATGTGGTCAATAACAAATTACAGTAATTTAACTTACTAGTCAATCTCAATCAAACTATTTTGGAAAAGAGTTATCCCAATTAAAGAATAGTTCTATATTTATTCCAATTCAAATTAATCAGATTAATTGTCTTTACATAATCAAACTTATGTTCATATCATTTCAGAGTAATTGCAATTCAACATATTTAGATAGCACCCCACCCCCACCCCCAACCCAAACAAAAATCGACTTATTTCATCATCATCTAATGTGAGCTAACATACCAAACTAAAATAATAATATTTTTCACAAGAAAAATCTAATGTAAGCCAACATACCAAACTAAAATAATAATATTTTTTTTTACAAGAAAAAGAGCACAAAAATTTTAGTCCCATTAATGTAATCTCATTAACATATCCAAAATCAGACCATCAATAGACGATCTAAGATCAGAGGATTACGCAAATGTTAGTCGCTAGATCAACAACCAAAATAAAACCTAAACTCAGATCCATAAGCTCATAAAACAAAACAAAACAAAAGCTCAATCAACCTGAGCACAAAAAGTACCCAGCATTTCTACTTTTAACTGCACAAACTATAAAGCTCGCAAATCAAACACCAAATAAATGCAAAATATAATAAAAGAGAACTTTGAAAACTATCGAGAAAAAGGATATATAAACAAATGATCTAGCATTTCTCCTTTCTACAGCATAAACTCTTAAGATTGCAAATCAAGCACCAAAAGAAAATGAAAAATAGAGATGGAAAAAAGACTACAAGAAAATCACTGTGTAACAGAAAAGTACCTAGCACGAGTGTAAGAAATAAGGATAGAGATGTAAAAAGCGTCCGGGAAAAAATTCGTACCATGGCAGAAAAATGCGATCGGAGAAGATCGAGGAACTTTGAGCGACAAAATTCAGTCCTCAAAATAGACGTGCGTCGCTTTTATAGTTGTACTTGAAGAAAGCGTCAAGTATACGGTGGAGACTGGAAAACTGGGAACAGAGAAATATGTTCTCTATGTTCGGAGTGTGCTCAAAATTCAAATGTTTAGTGTGCCCCTGAAGTTACAGGCGTTCCCACCAACGATGTAGAATTTCATGGGCAAATTAGTCTTCTTGCGACTTCAACTTTTTCTTTGTTTTTATTCTTTTCTATTTTGAGCTTGTTTGAGAGTGATTTTGAGAATTGATTTTTTGATCGTTAGGAGAAAAGTGAGGTCCACTTGTAAGAGAAGAAGTCAAATATGACGACTGGAATAGTGAAATAACGGTCAAAAAATCAATTTTTTGGGTGAAAAATCGGGCCCAAACAGGCCCTTTTTAAAGATTAGAGTGTAGAGTTAGACTTAGAGCCGTGTGATTCCCATTTTGATAAGAATGAAATTGAAAAATATAGTCGTTATATAATTCACACAAGGTATAAAAAGTCAAATACGATGGTTTGATGTGATAGATTACGATCATACTTTTCATTTTTGTGCTAAAAGAATGGGAATTAAACGAGATCTTAACTGTTCATTAGTCACTGAATTTTGTACCACGTCACGACTTAATCATCGAACTTTCAAACTTGTCATATTGACCACTGAACTTTAATTCATTACTGTTCAATACTCACGGTCTGAAATCTGTTACTTGACGCTTGTACATGGCGGATGGAAAGTCTAGCTAGCCAATAAAATCCTTCCAAACGTTAAAAGTTTTGCCAATCAACCTCCATGTCGTCATATTAAACACGTCTTTGCCAATTTTAATGCACGCCTTTCACTTTCAATAGAGCCTAAACAATACTTTGGTTATCTCCTCCCAAATCAAGGTTTCTTTGTGAAATTGAAACTCAAAAACCCTAGGTTCACCTGAAGAAATCATCTTTTCCAAGATCTCTCAAATCCTAACATTTTCAAATTCATTTTCTTCCAAATATTACGCGAAGTCTGTGTGTTCCGAGAATCCATTCAATTCTTCTAGGTAAACTGGGTATCCTAAATCAAGTAAAATGTACTCAATTACTATGTTTCAAAATTACATAAATGGAAATATAGTGGATCAGTTAATTGGTTTACATATAAAAAGCCATGCAATGAACTATTTGTTATACTAGTCAAGAATATTATTCTGAAATTCTTTATGTGTTATGAAAGTAATATTTGAAGTTACGTGAATATGAAAAATAATTAATAAAATTTTATGAACTTTTTATTTAATGAAAACTGTATATTTTTTGTGAGATTAAGGGTATTTGGCTTAACTAAAATATTTTTAGTTGCTACAGAAATTCCTCTTGAAAGTGCAACGTATAACTGTCAATACGAGAATACATGTAAAGAAAGATATATGCTGGCATGAAGTATTATCTATCTTTGGTCTTGTTTATTGTCATTGCAAAACCCAATTCGGCTAAATACCTCTCCGTTGCCGTGTTAGGAAGAAAAGCAAAATGATTAATGACTAAAATGAAATAACAACCAATTTGTAAAAATAATATAAATAATTGAGGAAGTCAATTGAAATAGTCCCTCCATTAACCATTTTGATCTAAATAGGAGAGAAATACAAGTCCCTAAAAGTAAATGTTAATTAGTATATATGCATGTAAAATAGTGAAATGCATACTCAATGCCGGCCCTAAGATTTTTAAGGCCCTAGGCGATTAATTTATATAAGGCCCTTCAACATAATATTTTATTTTACAAGTGTAATAATATTTAATATTTAAATAGTTAACACTTTTATATTAAAAAGAAAACTTTATACAATCAAAAGATAGAGTAGCAAAATAAAACTTCTCTCGCAATCTTACATATTAGGCTAGCATAAGATTTAACCTTCTTGCATTTTGAGATGTAAAATTAGTAATCAAACTACTAAAATCAACTTTTTCCAAACTTCTCCAAAAAGAAAGGATTCAACAATAACAAATGACCTGCAAATATGTAGTTATAGAGGATAAGTGAAAGACCGCGTTGAGCAAATAACTAAAGGATAAAAAAAGTCTATTACAACACATTAAGGGGGTTTTTTTTCTTGAAGGTTCAATATTAAAATCATCAGGTAAAATCGGATTAATTTATTACTAAATAAAATTTAAAAATCAAAAGTGAAATTCTCAAATATTAACACTAAAACCGCATCTGCTCACTTACAAAATGCCCTCCCTTATCCTTATTGAGTTAAACTCGTGATCTTTAGTCCCATCACAGTTCACACAATCAAAATCTGCGAAGACACGAGTTAAACTCTTTTCTTCATTTTATTAATATAATATAATTAATATTAATAAATTCATTCTCTTTCTTAGTGGGTTGGATTTTAATTGAATTTTGTTGATTACGGTAGTTCGAATGGATTAATGGAATGCCCCTATTATGATTATTGCTTCTTTCCATCACTAATGGCATATCAAATTATAAAAACTTGGTGCAGTGAACTCACAAATTTTGGAACAATGAATTTATGCCAGTAGTTTTTACGTGTTTACACACTTGGCTGATCCACTGGGGCCCATGACCCACTTCTGTTGAACCACGTGGCATCTTATCTAAGGCCCCTATCCCAACAAGAACACCAGCATATTATAACAGCACCAGGCGTGGTCCAAGTGCTGCCACCAAAGCTAATACGCCGAGGAGATCTCCTAGCCAATGCCCTTCTTAGCCGAGGCCATTCTATCTGAAGTCCTGAGGCTCTAAGCAGCGCTGCTTCCCAAAGATCCGGTCTTACACAAGAATCCTCCCTGAGTGATTGATGGGACACCCATCATAGAGCACAAGTGCCTTGTTTTGTCAACATAGTGGCAGAGCCGCCAATTAATTAATGTGTAGCAGGCTAGGAAGTCAAATGTGACACCTATAATTGGACATGTAAACTTCCGAAATGAAGCCACGTGTACTCCTAACCAAGGGCCACGATCTAAGTTGTAATACTATAAATACTCTCCATGTATCTCTCACAAGGGTAATGTAAGAATCAATACAAGGAACAACACTTTACTCAACTCTCTCTTATTATCTTACAACACAATACGAGTTTACACATTTTTACATTCACATTTACAAATATCGATTGGTAATTATTATACAATCGGTCTACAAACATCTCGTCAGATTTCAAACGTTCTCATCCCGCGCCGTTGAGCTACTCCCACGCCCTTGATCTGTCCGTTTTAGACCATCCACGTGTCTTAGCGTGTTGGACTTTCGCTTATGTGTGCATGGGTGGGTCCGGCATCTGTTGAAAACATATTCTGAGGTCAACAGATTGACACCGTCTATGGAAAATCATACTATAACCACGAGCAACCGTGTGGAAGAAGTTTATCGAAAAGAATATTTGGGCATCCCCCTTGAAAAAAGGATTTGTTCTTGCAGAAGAACAAGTGTAAGCACCACAACTTAGTAACGATCTGAGATCGGAACAGAAGAGAATGAGTTCAGACGAGGATGTACTCCCTAAGAGGGTAAGAGAAAATGTTGAAATGTCCCCACCGACAGCTGCCCCTGCAGCTCAGCATCAGCCTCACCACCACCACAGAAAAGGTGAGATGCCGATGGCCGCTCAATTGTCAAGGGAAATGGTCACCATGGCCGCAAACATGAGGGACATTGCTAGTCAAAACATGGCCATGAGAGAACTCATGACCCAAATGCAGGGCCAGGGAGGTTTTCCCATTCCTCCCTATGC
>NC_036237.1:28226640-28297211 GCF_002742605.1 Olea europaea var. sylvestris
TTGCCCCCCCCCCCACCTCCCAAGAACATTACGACCAAGAGAGAAAGTTCAAAGTCAAAGGGCTATACCGGCAAAATACAGTCAAGGTAGGAGCCCCATGGAGAGGGAAGTAGAAGTTTATGTTTCCTCCAATTATGCTGCTGGCCAACCCATCGAGGCCCGGCATAACCAGGATAACTTTCCACCAACATATGAGCTAGAACAAGGACCTAGGAGGTCTAACGGCGTTTTTGACAGAATTAGCCCCGCAGTACCGAGGCACAAGCAACAACAACAACAATGCGAGCTTCGAAATAGACCACAGCCCCCACCTCCAATGTCTCACCAGTCGGAGGAAAGGCATGAGAATGCCCCCCGTGCTACTTCGCCTAGAAATAGGCGCCAAAGGAGGGAAGAGGAGGCTAGGACCTAGGCTGGACCCTGTCACCAAATACCTAGGTATGAAGCCAATGAAAATAATGTCTCAGATGAGTAGTAGAGGTCCTGTGACTTAGACGATGATGATGAAAATCTGTCATTCTCAAGGGAACTAAGAAATGCCCAGGTTCCGGGCCACTATGTGATGCCCAAGATACCAAAGTATGACAGGAGAGGTGACCTGAAGAAATACCTAAGCGCTTATAAAACCCATATGAGCCTTAGAGACGCCACCCCAGCCGTGAAGTGTAGAGCTTTTCATTTAACACTTAGTGAAGTGATTGAAATCTGGTATAGTCGACTGTCGCCTGGAAACATAAGGAGTTGGCCAGAATTCAAGACCGCTTTCCTAAAAAGGTTTGCAGTGAGCAAGGAGGGAGAGACCTCCATCCAGCGTCTTCAAGACATGAGGCAGGGACATGGGGAATCCCTAAAAAGTTTTTTTATCATGCTTTACCGACGAAAAGACGTATTGCGTGCAAATTACCGATCGTGAAGCTTTGTCAACTTTAAAAGGAAGTCTGAATATGAACACCCTGTTCTGGAGGGACATGCAAAACCAAGATCCCACCACCTACGACGCCCTGTTGGAAATGATGAGGCGAGAGATTATTAATGAAGAATTAATTGAGCACCTCAACAAAGACTGCGTGCCAGGGGACCAACCTCCCACCTGATGGACACCAGATGAACCCACCTGGTGGTGGAAATTCAGGGCAGGCATTTGCCACTACCACTTTGAACGCAGTTCCAACGTTGGCATATAAAGATGTCAATCCAACAACTACCGACCCGCAAGCAGGGACTTCACTACAGGCCCCCGGTAGAAGAAGAGGTCGGGGTGCGGTTCAGGACCTAGGAATAGGCCTAATCAGAACCCCCCCCGATTATCATACGTACCACAGCTCCTGTGGTCATGACACGTCTGAGTGTCGCGAGTACGCATACTGCAATACGTGGGAAAATCCCCAAAACAGGAGGAATGATTTGCCGCATGTGAACAGGCCCCCGCCTGGGAACGATCAGTGACCTAGGCATGAGGAGGCTGCCTCCTACCAGAGAAATGTCTCCCCCGACTGAAGGGAACATGTCGCGGATAGAAATAGGAAGGGACACAGGCATCGGGAGAACCGCCATGTACGAGAGGAGGCCCCTACGTGGGAGGGAAAACTCAGAAAGCAAAACGAAATTACGCCTGAGAGGCAAAATGCCTCCCACTAACCAGTTATATCGTAGACCGAAGAAAACAAGTACAGCCCATCGTCTTCACCCATAAAGAATCTGAAGGAGTTCACTACGCCATTGTGATGCACTTGTGGTAGGGGTCGTTGTGGCCAGAAATGGACTCAAGCGAATGCTAATAGACAATGGCAGCTCCGTTAACATCCTGTTCGGGTCCACCTTTGACAAGATGATCTTAGACCACAAGCTGACGCCCATCACCACTCCTCTATATGGATTTACCGGAGATAGTATCACTCCGAGAGGAAAGATAACATTGGCGGTAGAGATGGAAGAGTCCCCCCAAACCACCATGAACTTCATGGAGTCGACCTACCACGGAGTCTTGGGTAGACCAGCTTTGAAGGAGTTGGGAGCCGTAACTTCCATCCACCACTTATGCATGAAACGTCCAACTGAGAACGAGGTGATAACAGTGAAAGGTGACCAAACGGGATCCAGAGAATGCTACCCGAGCTCTATCAGAAAGGTCGAGCCCCGAGACGTACATGTTATCCTGACTGATGTGGATATGGTAGACGTCCCAAATGAGGCCCCTTTCGAACGAGAAGATGTTGAGATGATTGACGCACCTCCCGAACAGGAAGAACTCTCCATGATCGATGAGATCGATCCTCATGTGATTGAGTACGAGCCCCAAACCACTCCGATTGAGGAGCTAGAAAGTTTCTCTATCGACCCCCGGGATCCCGCAAAAGTGTTGAAAGTAGGCATAGGCCTGAGCAATGACATGAAAGAAAGATTGAAAAGCTTTCTTTGCAACCTTGACGTCTTTGCCTGAAGGCATGAAGACATGGTGGACATAGACCCCAAGGTCAACTGCCACCACCTAAAGATAGACCCTAAGGTTGCCCCGCACCGATAGAAGAGAAAAGCCCTCAACCCTGAAAGATATGAGGCTCTGAAGGAAGAGTGATGCCCTTCGAGTTGAAAAACGCTGGGGCCATCTACCAAAGACTTGTCAACAGAATATTTGTAGACCTCATCGGCAATATAATGGAAGTCTACGTTGATGATATGCTTGTGAAAATCCTGAAGGTAGACAACCATGTGATGCACTTGGATAACACTTTTCAAATGCTCAGGAGGTACATGATGAAGCTCAACCCCCTCAAGTGTGCCTTTGGCGTTGCCTCTAGCAAGTTCCTAGGGTACATGATCAACCAAAGAGGAATCGAAGCCAACCCTGAAAAGATCAATGCCTTACTCGAGATGAGATCACTCCAGAAATCGAAGGAAGTCCAAAGCCTAACGGGACGGGTAGCAGTCCTCAGCCGCTTTATCTCCAATGCCACCGATAAATGCCTCCCATTCTTTAATGTATTGAAAGTCAGGAAGAAGTTCGAATAGAATGATGAGTGTGAAGAGGCCTTCTAGGACCTAAAAAGGCACCTAGGGCAGGCCCCCCTTCTCTCCAAGCCTAAGCCCGGCGATATCCTCCAACTGTACCTAGCCATTTCCAACAAGGCCATCAGTGCGGTCCTAGCCCGACAAGAAGAAATCGCCCAACTCCCCGTTTATTATACCAGCAAGGCACTCTTGTCTCCAGAAACTCGCTATCACGATATGGAGAAGCTAGCCCTAGCCTTGATCACAGCCTCTAGGAAGCTGAGGCCCTACTTCCAAGCACACATCATCCCTTTGAGGCAAGTGTTACAGAAGCTAGATGCCTCAGAAAGACTACTAAAATGGGTAGTGGAGCTAAGTGAATTCGACATTGTCATTAAAACAAAGGCAGCCATCAAGGGCCAAGTTTTAGCTAATTTTGTAGCAGAGTTCACCAATGTACTTGAGGTGAAAGAGGTTATGGAACCTGTTAAGCCCCCACGTGGAACTTGTTCGTGGACGGTTCGACTGGAGACACAGGTTCGGGAGCTGGAGTAGTCCTTGTCAGCCCGAAAGGTTACAAGTTGAACTCAGCTGTGAAGTTCAAATTTAAGGCCACCAACAATGCTGCTGAATATGAGGCACTCCTCGTAGGCCTCATATTAGCCAAAGAAATACAAGTAAGGAGGCCACATATCAACAGTGACTCCCAGCTGGTGGTAAGCCAAGTGAATGGCAGTTTTTTAGCTAGGGATAAAACCATGGCCTCCTACTTGAAGATGGTGATGAACCTCCTCCCGTCTTTTGAAAAATTCGAAATAATACAGATCCCTCGCCTCGAGAACGCATATGCAGATGCACTCTCTAAACTCGCGAGCAGTAAGGACCTCGAACTACTGGCAATAGTACCAATTGAGCACCTCCTTACGCTATCAACCGAGGCTCCTAAGGTGATGTGGGTCGGAGGCACCCCCACTTGGATGTAATCGATCATAGCCTACCTGAGGGACCAGGTCCTGCCCACTAACAAAGATGAGGCCTACAAGCTAAGAAGGAGGTCAGCTCATTTTCCTTTTCATTGATGACGTACTCTACAAAAGAAGCTTCTCCTCCCCACTTCTTCGATGCGTGGGAGGAAACGAGGCCACTTACATTCTAAGGAAAATCCACGAAGGTGTTTGTGGCAATCATTCAGAAGGACTAGCCTTGGCACAAAAAGTACTGAGGCAAGGGTATTACTGGCTTACCTTAAAAAAGGATGCTCTTCAATTTGTGCGCAAATGCGACAAGTGCCAACGGTTTGATGTGAACCCGCGTAGGCAAACGCTACGGAACCTACGAACAAGATAGAAATCTTCCTAAGAAAGCCAAAGCAAGGTTTTGAATTTGAATTCAATAAATTTGGAACCAAGCAATCCGAATCGCTGACGGTGTGCGGATCTCTTGATTACGCAAAATTATGGAATCTCACCCTGTTGATTTGAATGCCACAAGAATTAGATCTTGATAAGTTCAAAAATTGTTCAATTGGAAGAACAAAGAAAAAGCAATTAAGCCTTTCAATTAATCAATATGTCAAAAGTCTTTTTTACAATGAAAATAATAAAAGTATTTATATTAGTCCTAAGAATCTAGGTAATTTTGTGCATAATCTTCTAAATTGGGTAAGAAATCAATAAAATATAGAATTCTCGTAAAACTAGAAAAATCGCAAAAAAAAAAAAACGCTTCTGAAAATAACCATGCGGTCGCATGGTTCAATTCCATGCGGCCGCATGGAATTGAAGTTTGGCCTCCTTCAACTCTCAGCCTAGGTCCGTGTGACCGCAGGCCATTTGTGCTATGCGGTCACATAGCTTTGGCTCTCCACTCCATTTTCGTCCGCCTTTAACACGTTGATTCAAGTCTCTTGGGCCTTCGACCCCAACATGAAACTTGTCCCATTTTGAGTCTCAAACATGGTTTCATCAATAGTTGCTTTGACGAGCAATCTCATCGCCTCTTTTACTTGCTTTGTCCTTGCTCGAGTCATCGGACCGCCCTCGACTATCAACGGATCTTTCTTAAGGCTTGACGTTGGACTTGACTTTGACGCTTGCGGCCCCTGGCTCACATCATTCCCTCCCTCTTCAAAAGGATTCATCCTCGAATCTGTACTCGCATCAAAGAGAGAAAGATCAGACACATTAAAAGTTGTTGAAATGTTATGCTCACCCGAAAGATCTAATTTGTATGTGTTGTCATTTATCTTCTCAAGCACTTGAAATGGTCCATCTCCCCGTGGCAATAGTTTTGATTTTCTTTGTCCTGAAAACCGCTCTTTCCTGAAATGCACCCAAACCCAATCTCCTGATTCGAATGTAACGATCTTCCTCCCCTTGTTTGCTTGCTCCGCATAGTGCTTACTCTTCTTCTCAATTTGCTCTCGTACCTTTTCATGGAATGAGGTCACCAGCTTGGCCTTCCTCTTCCCATCCAAGCTATCTCGTTCATTCATAGACAAATGTATTAAATCCTAGGTATTATAGGATTAAAACCATAAACAATTTCAAATGGAGAAAACGATATAGTAGAATGTGTGGCCCTATTATATGCAAACTCTATGAAAGGTAAGCACTCTTCCCAATTCTTCAAATTCTTATTAACCACAGTGCACAATAGTTGTGTCATGGTCCTATTTACTACTTCAGTTTGTCCATCGGTTTATGGGTGACAAGTTATAGAAAATAGTAATTTCGTGCCTAACTTATTCCACAAGACCCTTCAAAAGTGACTAAGAAATTTTACATCCCTATCTGACACAATACTTTTAGGTACTCCATGCAAGCGCTCAATTTCTTTAAAGAACAAGTCTGCAATGTTAGTGGCGTCATCAATTTTGTGACATAGAATGAAATGTGCCATCTTACTAAACATATCCACCACTACAAAAATCAAATCCTGACCCTTTTTTGTCCTAGGCAAACCTAACACAAAATCCATTGAGATGTCTACCCAAGGTTCACTAGGTACTGGCAAAGGTGTATAAAACCCATGAGGTAAGACCCTAGATTTAGCCTGTTTACAAGTTATGCATTGACTACAAATTTGTTCCACATCAACTTTCATTTTAGGCCAATAGAAATGCTCAGTTAATATTTCTAAAGTCTTTGCTATCCCAAAGTGACCCATTAGACCTCCACTAAGTGCTTCTCTAACCAATAATTCACGCATAGAGCAATTAGGAACACATAATTTGTTTTCTCGAAACAAGTACCCATCATGCTTAAAGAACTTATCTACAGTTCCCTTATGACATGAATTGTAAATGTTGAAAAATTCAGAATCATTAGCATACATGTCCTTAATGTACTCAAAACCAAGCAATTTTGCACTTAAAGTAGTTAAAAGCACATACCTTCACGACAATGCATCTGCTATTGCATTTTTCTTACCTTGTTTGTAACGAATGACATATGGAAAAGTTTCTATGAATTCCATCCATGCATGTCGCTTGTTTAACTTACCTTGACCCCGCAAATGTTTCAATGATTCATGATCAGAATGAATTACAAACTCTTTTGGCCACAGGTAATGCTGCCATGTCTTTAAGGCTCGAACAAGTGAATAGAGCTCATTGTCATACGTAGGATAGTTGAGAGCTGCTCCACTTTGCTTCTCACTAAAGTAAGCTATAAGTCTCTTATCCTGCATTAAGATTGTTCCAATACCTATTCCTGATGCATCACACTCAATTTCAAAAATTTTGTCAAAGTTTGGAAGTGCTAAAATCGGTGCTTTACACAAACAATCTTTGATGATGTTGAATGTATGTTCTTGTTCTACCCCCCATTGAAATCCCAAATTCTTCTTGACAATCTCAGTTAGTGGTGTGGTGATTGTACTAAAATCCCTGACAAAACGCCTATAAAAACTAGTCAATCCATGAAAACTCCTGACCTCGATTATGTTTTTAGGTATCGGCCAATCTTTAATAGCTTTTATTTTCTCTTCATCTATCTCTACACTATTAGCACTAACCACAAAACCTAGAAACACAACTCTATCCATGCAAAAAGTACACTTCTTAAAATTGGCATAAAGTCGTTCCTTTCTCAAAACCACAAGCACACATCTTAAATATACTACATGCTCATCAAGATTTTTTATATAGATTAAAATGTCATTAAAATAAACTACAACAAATTTTCCAATGAAAGCACACAAAATATGGTTCATGAATCACATAAAAGTGCTTGGTGCATTTGTGAGTCCAAACGGCATGACTAACCATTCATACAATCCATATTTAGTTTAAGCCGTTTTCCATTCATCACCCTCCTTCATGTGAATTTGATAATACCCCACTTTTAAGATCAATTTTACTGAAAATGCATGCATCATGTAGCTCATCTAGCATATCATCTAGCCTAAGAATTGGGTGACGATACTTTACCGTAATGTTGTTGATGGCTTTGCAATATATGCACATTCTCCAAGTTCCATCTTTCTTTGGCACCAGCAACACAGGGACTGCACATGAACTCATGCTTTCCCGTACATATCCTTTGCTCATCAATTTCTCAACTTGTCTCTGAAACTCCTTTGTCTCCTCTGGATTACTTCAATAAGCTAGTCGATTCGGAATGACTTTGCCAGGTGTGAGATCAATTTGGTGCTCAATTCCTCTAATGGGTGGTAGCCCACTAGGCACATCCTCCGGAAACACGTCTTCAAATTCCTGCAACAAAGAAATAGCCAAACTAGGGAGGGATGTCTAATGCTCCCCAAAATTGAGGAGTGATTCCTTGTAAACCAACAGTATCATTTGTTGCCTCTCAACTATTGCCTTTTTCAATTCACTCCCTCTTACAAAGAAATTTTGTTTCGGCTTTTCTCTTCTCTCGGAAGACTCTCTTTCTTTTCTCTCATGTGGCTCTACTCTCTTTTCCTCTCTATTGGCCACCTTACTATTTTCTCTCCTTTTCCCTAACTCTCTCACTCTCGCGTCTTCATTTTTCAATTGAATTTGGTTCTCATATACTTGTGCCGGTGTTAATGGCGCAAGATTGACAGACCTCCAATTTTTCACAAAGCTATACTTGTTTTTATACCCATCATGCATTGCTTTCCTATCGTACTGTCATGGTTTCCCCAACAAGATATGCCCCGCATGCATAGGTACAACATCGCACATTACCTCATCCTGATATCTACCAATGGAAAAATTAATCAACGCCCTTTTTGTCACCTTAACTTCCCCACATTCATTTAGCCATTGTAATTTATAAGGCATGTTTTAACAGTGTTAAACCCAATTTTTCCACCATGTTAGTGCTAGCCACATTAGTACAACTATCGCCATCTATTGTCACACTACATACCTTACCATTGACGTGACATCGCGTGTGGAAGATATTTTCTCACTGTTGCTCCAAGTCATCCGCTTTGATTTGAACACTAAGAGCTCACCTCATGACCAATAACTTACTGTTAACTGCATACTCTATTGTATCTTCTTCATAAACATCCTCCAATTCTGGTCTATCTGCGTAATCACTCTCACTTTCAGTTTCCATTTCCCCGCTATCCCGCAGAATCATGGTTCTCTTGTTTGGGCATTGAGAAGCAATGTGCCCCACTCCCAAGCAATGAAAACATTTGATGTTTCTATTTCTTAATGACTGTGACTCTCCCTTTGGCACGGCCTTGCTAGCACTCTCCTTCTTGCCTCTTGGTACCTCAGTTCTTCATCTTGCAACATTTCCTTCTCCTTTGTTATTGTCCCACTTTGGTTTCCCAAAAGAATTAGCACCCGAAGATCTCGATTGGTACCTTGTTGTTCCTTTTCGCTTCAATTGCCTCTCGACCTTCATTGCCACATGTAACATGTCTTCAATTTTCACACAGTGCTACAATTCCACTGTATTTGCAATGTCCCTGTTCAATCCACGCAGAAACTGAGCCATGGTAGCTTCACTATCCTCCTCCACATTTACCCTAATCATTAGTGTCTCCATCTCTTTATGGTAATCTTTCACACTCCTGGAGCCTTGATATAAATTTTGTAATCTTTGATGTAGCTCTCGGTAGTAGTGAGTAGGTACAAACCTCTTCCGCATTATAGTTTTCAATTCCTCCCATGTATTGACAGGTCGCTCCCCACTTCTCTGCCTCAAAGTCACCACCTGATCCCATTAAGTGATTGCATAGTCCGTGAATTCAAGAACTGTAATTTTCACCTTCTTCTCTCCTAAGTAATTGTGGCAATCAAAGATTAACTCAATTTTCTTCTCCCAATCCAAGGAGGCCTCTGGATCATTCCTACCTTCGAATGAATGAATGGTAATTTTAATGTTACTCAAATTCCTATCCACCCCATCTCCACCGAGATTCCTACCTCTCCTTTCTTGCCTAACTCCTCTATTTCTACCCCTTCCAAAATCTGCATCCACAATTTCATCTTCATCCATCCCAGGTTCTCGTCTACCCTATCTCCGTGCATTAAGACCTCCCCTTCGTGATTGGCAGGCAATGGATTTTGCCTTTTCCCCCGTGCATCTTGTCTATCCATTTGATCACTCATATCTACACATATCTGCTCAATCCTTCACACCGAGTCCTTTAACATGGAAACCCGATCATCAATTCTACCCGAACTCGATCCTTCCCTGTCAGACATCCTAAATCTAAGTAATTTTTTCTGCCTCACAATTGTTCACTCGAAATTTCACTCAATATGGCTTTTTCTCTCATTTGTTCTCACCACTCGTTGCTTTCACCAAGTCCCCAAAAGAACAATTTTGGAACTCAATCAAAAATTTAATCACGTGGAATTCAAACCGGTGTGAGGGAGATTACAAGGCCAAGGAATTTAGAACAATTTGACTAGCAATTCAAACTAGAAATAAAGAAATTGACTCAAAAACGCAAAATAAGAAAGGAAATTATTGACTGAAGATTTAAACTAGACACAAAATAATAAATGGACTCAAGAATTCAGTAATTTCCAAGATCAACAACAATAATAACTTTTTTTTAAATTCGGATTTTTTTTGGAATTTTTTTTTATTGTACGGATGAACAGTAAATTTTTTTTTTTACTCTTGGGATAGAAAAATCAAAAACAAAACTGACACAACAAACGAAAGTTGATTCGGATGCAAATTGAATCCAAAAACAACTTTTGAAATTTTTTTATAACTTTTTTGTATTAAAGACTCTAAATACTAACGGACTCGAAGAACAATAAAGAATAGGAATAACTGACTCAACAAGAATTAAAAAGAGATATAACCTTGGATTGGAACCAAGCTCTGATACTAACTGATGTGAACCCGCGTAGGCAAACGCTACGAAACCCACGAACAAGATGGAAATCTTCCCAAGAAAGCCAAAGCAAGGTTTTGGATTCGAATTCAATAAATTTAGAACCAAGCAACCCGAATCGTCGACGATGTGTGTGTGACGCCCCGAACTTAGGCTTCGGGGGTCACGTACTAAACATAGTAACTTCTGCCTTTGGTACATGTAAATACTCTTAAATAGAAATATTACATGTTAAAAAACTATTTTCAATTTGGTAAAATATCTCTCATGAAATTTAATGGCCAGTAGAAGTGCATGTCGACGTGGAATTATACTTTACAAAAAAGGACTCGGTACTGCCACAGTTAGTTAGGGCAGCAAGTTCAACTATTTTTATAAAATTCATCCCAACTCCGTTTTCTATGACATTTGTGGAATTAGAAAGATAATTTCAAGTAGTTTCCTAGGTTAAAATATGAGAATTTTCCGAGATCATATAATATGGACGTTTTACTGAAAACAGTGTAGTGTTGCACAGAAAATCCAGATTGACTCTTCAACGTTTAAAAATTCATATCTCAGGCCATGGACATCCAAATTGAGTGATTCTTGTGCCCATATTTAGAAAACTTAAAGACGAACGCATTAGTATTTTTAGATTCTCAAATGGACGTCTACAGAGTTAGAAATAATGTTTTGAAGATGACCCAGAAACTGCCCAGATTCTGCCCTTTTTTATCATTCGAGAAAAAGGTTTATAAAAACGTTTCTTAACATAACATGGAAGATATAATTACATAATTTACTTCCGGTACCATAGTAGATCATGTCTTATACAAGTTTTTATACAACACCATAAGAAAAACATTTGGAGAGCAGTAGAACAAACATGCAAAAACAAAACTTCGATGCAAAATAACCTTCGTCCTTAATCCATCATCGATTATGCCGACTGACTTCCACCAACTTCACATCTATGGATCTGAAAATTTAGTATAGGATACTATGAGTATAAAGAATACTCAGTAAGATACCATGCTTAGATTTAACATGTTAATATTACACAAAAGAATGCAATCAAACACATACTTGCACATTCCGGCTTGCCGGTGCCCTTCGGACTTGTCCTAAGGCATAGATATCTAACTTTGTGGACTTGTCCACACATTCATATTATGGTTTTTCATGCATAGCTTAAGCATAAATATTACCATGAAATCCTACCACTTAAGCAAAGAAAGTATCTTACAATAAAACTTGGAGAAACTTCGGTTGAAAAACAAGAACTTGAGAGTGTAGGCTTTGTTTTCCTTTTTCTTCCTTTCCTTTTCTTTTTTTTTTCTTCCTTTCTTCCTGCCGATTTTCTCTCTATCTCTCCATAAAAATTCTGACTTTGCAAAGATATATAGGCTGCTCATCTCTCGGTTATACGTATATAGAAGCAAAGTGGAGATAATTAACCAAAGTTGGTGCCTACATCTACACGTGGTTGCATGCATGTATTTCATAAACTTAACTCAACACCTAAGGTCAGGTTGTGCCGTAATTTAACACCTCCTACCTGCTTAAACCACCTCATGCATGCATGTTACTACAAAGATAGCTTGACACCTCCTACTTGTTCAACAATTAACACCCCATGCATGCATTAGTTAAATCTTACTTGAATTCTTCTCTAATCTGTCGTCCAGCTGCATTTATATATGTATATTACATATGTGTGTATATAAAAAATGAGAGAAATGGTTTAATTTGTATTCCCACTTGTCCATGCATTAGTTAATTGCATTAATCCTCTACAAGGTGGCGGTAAAGTGATAGAAACAAAGGGAAAATATATTAATGTAAAAGGTATAGAATTTGACAATTATTCTAAACCCCTAATTAACTAATCTTGGTAAACTTTTAATAAATCGACCAATGCAAATTTGGCAACCATTAATAATCTCGGCCATACTAAATTTTTGAAAAGTTAAATTGCTAGCCTAAAAATTAAATGAGCAAATTAAACATGCATAAAATTTCGGAGATTACAGTGCGGATCTCTTGATTACGCAAAATTATGAAATCTCACCCGATTGATTTGAATGCCACAAGAATTAGATCTTGATAAGTTCGAAAGCTATTCAATTGGAAGAACAAAGAGAAAGCAAGTAAGCCTTTCAATTAATCAATATATCAAAAGTCTTTTTTACAATGAAAATAATAAGAGTATTTATACTAGTTCTAAGAATCTAGGTAGTTTCGTGCATAATCTCCTAAATAGGGTAAGAAATCAATTAAATATAAAATTCTAGCAAAACTAGGAAAATCGCAAAAAAATAAAAAAAAAAACGCATCGAAAAATAACCATGCGATCGCATGGTTCAATTCCATGCGGCCACATGGAATTAAAGTCTAGTCTCCTTCAACTCTCGGCCTAGGTCTGTGCGACCGCAGGCCATGTGTACTGTGCGGTCGTACAGCTTTGGCTCTTCACTCCGTTTTCGTCCGCCTTTAACACGTTAATCCAAGTCTCTTGGGCATTCGATCCCAACATGAAACTTGTCCCATTTTGAGCCCCGAACATGGTTTCATCAATAGTTGTCTTGACGAGCAATCTCATTGCCTCTTTTACTCGCTTTATCCTTGTTCGAGTCATCAGACCGTCCTCGGCTATCAACGGATCTTTCTTAGGGCTTGACATTAGACTTGACTTTGACGATTGTGGCCCCTAGCTCACATCACGGTTCTCCCCCATTCAGAGGCAACCCTCGCAGGGGCTAACTACTATCTCCAGCCCATGACCCTTCTCCAAGTAGGGGGTGGATCTAATAGGTCTTTTGCCTAAAGGCAGAGGAGGCACGAGCTTTGCCATTGTGGCCATTGATTACTTCACAAAGTGGGTTGAGGCCGAACCGCTAGGAAAAATCACAGAAGCAAACACCTCCAAATTCTTTTGGAAGAACATCATATGCCGGTTTGAAATTCCCCACTCCATAGTTTTAGACAATGGAAGGCAGTTCGACAATAAGAAGGTTAGGAACCTATGCGAAGAACTTTGAATTAAGAAACACTTCTCAACGCCTCATCACCCTCAAGCCAATGGCCAAGTTGAGAAACAAGACCATCAAACATGTCCTCAAAATAAAGCTGGATGCCTCAAAAGGAGCCTGGGTTGACGAGTTGCCTCAAGTGCTTTGGGCAATCCGAACTACCACCAAAACTCCCACGGGGAAAACTCCTTTCCTCATGGCTTATGGAACCGAAGCCATGAGCCCCATCGAGGTCGGCGTACCATCACCACATCGCTTGTACTTCAGCTAAATAACTAATGACGAGCTACGGAGGTTTAACCTCAACTTCATGGATAAAAGAAGAGACGAATCCCAGCTGAGGCTAGCTACTTACCAAAGGAAGGTGACTAAATATTTTGACTCCAAGGTGAAGAAGAGGCCCTTCCGAATCAATGACTTAGTTCTTAAGAGAGTCTTTCCAAAGCGCCAGGCGAAGGTACCTTGGGTCCAAACTGGGGAAGGTCCCTATAGAATCAAAGAAGAAGTTTGAGCCGGTACCTACAAAATTGAAGACATGGATGGCAGGGCACAGCCTCGTCCATGGAACATTGAACATCTCAGAATTTACTACCAATGATTTTATTGCATCGCTGGATGACTTTTCCCAGCTTATGTAATGGATTTCCAGCTTCAATAAAATGTCATTTAAATTCAAATACTACTCGCAAAGCGTGGGAGCCTCGAAGAAGAGGTCCTGATCCCCAACTCTAGGGTCACCTCGCCTGAACTTCGAGGCTTACTCCACATGCCTTCTTTTGGCGAGACTGAACGCCAAAGGAAGAAGCCTCTCCATGGCTACACCATCTACCACATAGGGAAGCGTGGGAGCCTGGGAGGAGAGGTTCTGATCCCCAACTCTGGGGTCACCTCGCCTGAACTCCGAGGCTCACTCCACATGCCTTCCTTTGGCGAGGCTGAACGCCAAAGGAAGAAGCCTCTCCATGGCTGCACTATCCACCATGAAGGGAAGCGTGTGAGCCTTGGAAGAGAGGTCCTGATCCCCAACTATGGGGTTACCTCGCCTGAATTTTGAGGCTCACTCCTCTTGCCTTCCTTTGTCGAGGCTGAACGCCAAATGAAGAAGCCTCAACATGTACACCTCACCAACCATCGTTTTACCTCCCTAATTCGAACTCAATGGAAATATCCAGTTAAATAGCCGAATTGCAATTTGGACATCGTAGTTTATTTTAAGTGTCGAAACCTAAGTGCAACCAATTAACTCATCGTTTACATTGCTTGATTATTAACTCATCCTTAAGCTTGATTATTACAAGTAATGGAAGTTAACTTGTCAAGTTCGGATTGTCAGCTCAGACTTATGCATGGATATTTACCAAGGTCCGTGCGCTGTCATTGATTTTCATTGCATTGAGAATTGAAAAGACTTGCAAAACATTGATTTTCATTTACATTGAATATGATATTACAAGAGGGGGAGCCCGAGTCTAGTACATCAGAATGAATTAAAGACAAACTATGCTACTTAAGCTGATGGTAGCGCTGTATCAACAGAAGGCGCCTCCGCAGTTTGAGTTTCAGAAGTGTTTTCTTCCTTGTCCTCTACCGCTTCATCATCGACCACTTCCTCAGTAGGTGTCTGAGGAACTTCATCAATAAACTAAGACCTCAGTTGTGATAGGTCGACGTTTGGAAGAATCTCCTCAGCCCTATCTAGCACCTCAGCATAGGCAAATTTTCTCCAATACAACCCGAAGCGCTGATACTCCTCGGTGAGGTAGAAGTTGGCAATGTAATCCTTAACTCCCTCCTCCCTCGCCACTTGGGCCTCCTCTCTTGTCCTCTTCACCTCGTCAACATGCCATTTTATTTGGTTATTCAGAAAGTTGTACGCATCCTTGGCCCCAGCAAGTTCAAGATTTGCTTTCTTCAAGGTCTCAGCAGTGACCTTCTAATGATTATTTGATGTCTCCACCTTTTTAGTGAGGGAGGCCACCTCACATTGAGACTCGTAAGCCTCCTTCTTCAAGGCCTCTATTTGGCCTAAGGTGGATATCAACTTGACCGCATCTTCAATCTTTTGGGCCTTCACCTCCTCTTCCCCGGCCCTTATTTTCTTCAGTTCCTCCTTTGTGGAGGCCAACTTGTCCTTGGAGGACTTATTCCTCATCTGAAAGCCAACGAGTATTTCCCTGCACTCAGGTGCAAGGCCCAAGGTCTTCATACTTTAGCTCACCAAGGCCCTGGTGAGGTCCACCGCATCACAGCTTGAGGCGTGCAGTTGCCACCTGCCGGTCCAGAATTTGTAAAAACTCTCTGTAGTGCCTCGAACCTCGACAGGCAGCGCATCCAACAATGCAGGAACAAGCACCTCATCATGACCCGCAAGAAAATTAGAGGACTTCCCCTGAGTCCTTGCTGGCCTCTGTTTGGCCGCTTCTTCCTCTGCTTCCTTTGCTACCCTCCTGGCAGCCTCCTCAGCCTCAGCTTTTCTTACCATTTCTACCTTCACTGCCTTCATGGCAGAGTCTAGTAGCTTCGGCTGAGGAGCGGCATCCTTGCTTGAGTGGGACATCGATGTCCCAAACTTCTCCGAAGAACTGGTGACGTGAACCAGCCTTCTCTTCTTGTGGGAGTCCTCGGGGATCTTTTCTTTAGCACGAGGCTCCTTTGCCTTCTCTGACTTATGGGAGATCTCCTCTACAGACCCTCTAGAGCTTCCGTCCTTAGACAGCCTCTCCAACTAGCCCCTGACCTCCTTCATCGGACCGGAGCTTGGGTTCAGAGGCTTTGTCCCCGTTGTGGAAGTTGCCCTCAGAATCGAAGCCATGTCTAGGACAGGGTACTTCCTTCTCTTGAGTTTATCTATAGATACAATAGGTCAGCACTGAATATCAATCAAGTATAATTTGATCAAATGAACTCACTTCTTACCCTTGGAAGCCATCAGTTCAAAATCTATGAAGTATAGACTTCGGTCAATAAGATGGTCAAAGTGGCGAAGCTTCAAAGGTCACTTATTTATGTCCTCTATGACCTCGAACTCCCCCTTGCTGAGCTCAAACCTCGTGCTTGAATCTGCAAAATAAGTGGCAACGATTAGCAAACAATTAAGAAATTACTTAGAAAATTTAATCTCAAGCTTGGACACTCACGAGCTTTGTAGTACTGGGTTGATACTGTGCAAGCCGCGACCTTGTCCCTCTCAACCGCCTGCTACTTTTCCCGAACCCAGAACCACGACTTCTTCCATCCCTTAATGGAAGAAGGTAGCCACACCACGAAGGGCACGTGACCTCCCCAGGGTGTGAGATAATACAACCCCATTGACTCGTCTTTACCCAACACACGAGGCTGAAAAATGGTCTGAAAGATGTGCAGAGGCATATCCTCCTCTAACGACACTTCTTTCCACAAAAAATATGACCCCACTAGCTGGCTCTACCCATTCAGCAGAACCTGGGTCGGTGACAACATAAAGTTCCTAAGCACAGCCTTAAAGAAGAGGTGCAAAGGAAGACACGTACCTGCCTTGATCCGGTATTCACTTACAGCCATACATCCGGGCTTCGAAAAACATGCCCTTTCGTGGGCCTCGGGGACTAACATCTCCACGTAATGGGGACGCAATACCTCTCCCTACTTTCCTCCAACTTCTTTAGGGTCATGTTTGACGCTATCCTAGCAGCCCCCTATTCTTCATCATAATCTATAGGCTCCTCGATCATGGCGTAATACTCCACCTCAGATTCCCCACTCAGAACAGCCCCCTCACCCAACCTAGTTATTGTCACCAACTCTTTACCCGAAGTGGACTTCATATCAAAAGTTTGGAAAATCACAAAAGAAATGATTCTTGTAAAAAAAAAAAATACCTACAGGACTGACTAACGAACAACGAACTGCAAAACGCTGGAGTCTAAAATCGGAGGACAACTTTGGACGCCTAAAACAACGAAAGGCAAAAAATACATAAAGTAAACCGTAAAAAAGGGTTCAAAATGGAAATCTTTGGCCTTTTATAGGGAGCCAAGACAAACCCCAACCCTTGGATGAAGGCCCATGAATCTCAACCCTCCAATTCTGGTTTAAATCCGAAGCGTAGAATTCAAATCATTTTGAAATCTACGTCTCAGATTCGAACGTGCTCCTCACACACCTCTTCAAATGTGTCTCTTTTTATGAGGTCCACATGTAACCATCATTGAGCATTCAATGCTACAACCTTACGTGCCTTGGAAGTCGAAACGGTTCGACTGCCTTTTTTTGATAAAATGTACAAAACATCAAATCATTGGCACAAACATTAAAAACAGCCACATCTTCACAAGTCTCGACAAGTTCAATCACCTCATCGCCTCGGCTTTTTCTTCTGCTTCTACGCAGATTCAGCGACTTCACCAACCTCGGCATGTTCAATCAACACACCACCTCGGCTTCTTCTTCTGCTTCTACGCAGATTCAGCCACTTCACAAGCTTGGGCATGTTCAATCAACGCACCGTCTCGACTTTTCCTTCTGCTTTTACACAGATTCAGCCACTTCACAAGCTTTCTTCTGTTTCTAGGCAGATTCAGATGCACCACCTCGGCTTTTTCTTTTGCTTCTACGTAGATTCAGCCACTTCACAAGCCTCGGCATGTTCAATCAACGCATCGCCTTAGCTTCTTCTGCTTCTACGCAAATTCAATCAACTCATCGCCTCGGCTTCTTCTTCTGCTTCTACGCAAATTCAGCCACCTCACAAGCCTCGGCAAGTTCAATCAACGCACTGCCTCGACTTTTTCTCCTACTTCTACGCTGATTTAGCCACTTCACAAGCCTTGGCATGTTCGATCAACGCACCACCTCGACTTCTTCTGCTTCTACGCAAATTCAATCAACTCACCGCCTTGACTTCCTCTTCTGCTTCTCGGCAGATTTATCTACATCTTCACAAGCCTCGGCATGTTCGATCAACTTACCACCTCGGATTCTTCTTTTGCTTTCTCGCAGTTCAATCACCTTTTTCGACCACAGCAACACCACCACTTTCAATTCCAACCATGATACAAATATCTATACTTGGACTTGGGGGACTATTAGCTAAGGTACAAAAAATTTCTCAATTTTTACCCCACACCCTTTGACATAATAAAAGTCCACACATTACATAAAATGACCATACTTGGACTTGCAGGACTATTGTTACGTGTTGACACACTTGGCCGACCCACTGAGGCCTATGACCCACTTCTGCCGAACCACGTGGCATCTTATCCAAGGCCCACATCCCAACAAGAACACCAGTATATTATACCAGTACCAAGCGTGGTCCAAGTGCTGCCACCGAAGCTAATACGTCGAGGAGATCTCCTAGCCGAGGCCCTTCGTACCCAAGGCCCTTCTTAGCTGAGGCAATTCTATCCAAAGTCCTAAGGCTCTAAGTAGCACTACTCCCCAGTGATCCGATCTTGCACAAGGATCCTCCCTGAGTGATTGATGGGACACCCATCATAGAGCACAAGTGTCTTGTCTTGTCAACATAGTGGCAGAGCCATCAATTAATTAATGTGTAGTAGGCTAGAAAGTGAAATGTGACATCTATAATTGGACATGTAAACTTACGAGATGAGGCCACGTGTACTCCTAACCAAGGGCCACGATCTAAGTTGTAATACTATAAATACTCTCCATGTCTCTCTCACAAGGGTAATGCAAGAATCAATACAAGGAACAACACTTTACTCAACTCTCTCTTATTATCTTGCAACACAATACGAGTTTGCACATTTTTATATACACATTTACAAACATCAATTGGTAATTATTATACAATCGGTCTATGAACATCTCGTCGAATTTCGAACGTTCTCATCCTGCGCCGTTGAACTACTCCCACGCCCTTGATCTGTCCGTTTTAGACCATCCACGTGTTTTAGCGTGTTGGACTTTCGCTTAGGTATGTACGGGTGGGTCCAGCATCTGTTGACAACATATTCTCTGGTCAATAGTAGTAACAAAGAAATTCACAATTTGAGAGTGAGAGTTTAACCAATAAATGACTTTACCTGGTCAAATTTTTCTCTCATCATATTCCATAAACAATCTCAAACTTTGTGACCAAGTTCACCATCTGTATTGGATTTACAAAAGAAGTGAATATCTATAGTACATTTCAGGTGAGGTTTTTGCAAAGGGAATTCAAATCACAAAAAGAAATTGATGAAAACGTAATGGAGAAAAGACAATGGCCAATGGATACTTCAGAAATCAGGTTTTTAGATTGAAAATTTAATGGAATAGAGAGATTTTTTGGTGTAGAATGAAGATGCTTGCCGGTTGGAGTATTGGAGAAAAAGACGGTAACGGTTTGTTTCTCATTGCTCAATTTTTTTTGTTTTTCCCCGAAGGGATTTGAGGGTTTTGGTCTTTTGAACTGGGGGGTTTTTGGGGCTTTCTTTCTTTTTTAGAGGCTCCTTGAAATATGAGGCCCAAGGCAAGCAAGGGCTAGCCCTGTGCATACTTGAATGTGAATATTAAAATTACAACTAAATGCATGAATGAAGATGCATGGCAAATACGATACATGAATTAACGTGAATGTCGTTTAATTAATTAATGTCAAGGAATATATATGGGATAATGAATGTTAAATCATTTATGCTAAATGAATATAATTAAATTTTCAATTAAGTGCAATTGGATTCTTATAGCATAAGTGGACATAAATAATGAACTGCATTCTTGAACTTGAATTTTTTATTAGAATTATATATGCATAAATGAAGATAAATATTAATCAAATGAATGTGAATATTAATTAACTAAGAATTAATAATAGAGAATACATGCATGAATAAAGATTTTGTAGTAATAAGATTTCATGTGATGAAAATACAAGACTGAAATGAACTTGTCAAATATACATTGATCATAACTAAATAGTTGGTAAAATAATTAATGATAATATAATCATAAATTAAATACATGTTAAAAATTAAAAAAAATATATTATTGAAATAATTGAATTGTAATAGAGTTAGAATCATCCAAAAATGATTTTCATTTGATGTAATATTTAATATATTATAGAGTATAGATATATTATTTCTTGAAGAATAGGTGGAACAATCTAATCTAATTTTTTATGTGGTTTTAATAGCATATTATAGTGCAAAGAATAAATAAGGGATTTGACATGGTTATAAGAAGCCAAGCGACTACTTGTTTAAAGTTTAGGACCCATGTTCAATTTTCCCTTTTTAATATCATTGCTTATGTTATTATTAATGTTTATAAGTCTCGTTTGTTCCTAATCCTTGTTAAATTAAATTTCGTTTTTCTCTTTTCTATTTTTTAATCATACAATCTTCCATAAAATAATATTATATATAAATCGAAATTTTTTTCATCTTTTTCAATCACTCGTTGTTTAAGCCCTATTTATTTTCCATTAACGTAAGAATAAAAAAGAAAAAATATAGTCGTTATGAGCTCACACGGAAGGTAGAAATTCAAATATGGTGGCTTGAGATGATGAATAACGATCATATTTTTCATTTTAATGACCAAATGATAGAAAACAAACAGAGACTTAAAAAAATTATTCCACCCATTGTAATTTTAAAAAAAAGAGGCCAAATGGGGGTTAAATGTTAAATAGTAAGGGGATTTGATAAAAAAGCCTAGTCAAACAATGATATGGTAAAATAACATTTCTTCAATGTTTTTTGATCAAATGGCCTTCACTTACAAAATACAATAAACAAATAATGTCAAATATTTAAAATGCCCTCACCATGAAAAATACCCAAATATCCCTTTTAATCCAATTAAATCCTTCAATTCATCTACAAAACACATCAACGTGCTTTCCGGATGGTTTCTTCCCTAAAATCTTGTTATTCATTGTATTCTTCTTCTATCTTCTCCAATATTGTGAGCATTTGAACAAGAATTTTGGTATCCATATTATCTACATTGAAATATCTACTATATTTAAAGAAAAAAGAAAGGCATTTTTAAAATCTCACTTACATTGATTCTTTTATTGTTGAATATAGTATAAAATGATATTTTAGTTTATTTTATTTTCTCATTTGGTGTATATTTGTACCGTCCACAACTATTGGACGATAACGACACTTCGGTCAGTATCTGTAGTGTAGAACGATACTGCAATCCTTATCCTCCATGTAAAACGACAGTATAACTGTAATATGTATGATCTGTCCGTTATTGATAATATATTGGGGTTACGTTGATAATTTAAACATGGTAACTATTTTCATATTATTTTAATATATACTTGAATCGATGAGCCATAACGAAAGATATTTATTTTTTGTTACAACAAAATATCATTGATGCTGTTTTTAGTATTTTATTTAGAAAATATAGAAATGATGTTCAAAAATTAAATATAAGGGTCCGTTTGGTTGCAAAGATAGAATTGAATTAACTAGAAAACGAATTCCAAAGAACTGAATTGTCTAGAATTATTTTCCCGAGAATTGTAAATTATTGTATTTGATTGGTATAATCTTCCATGTTCGCGAAATTATTTGTTTCGATTTAAAATCCACTGCAAGTGTACGGTTCGTTAACAAGTAGTAAAATGGACTATGAGTCCAAGTATTAATCCCACAAGGATTGAATTAGTTCAAATAAACCTATTATGACCTTAACCGAAACACGAAAGTAAAATTGATGTTTTGTACTTTAACTAAAAAGATGTAAACTTTGATGCAATTATGAATGAAAAATTATATTAAATGCAAAATAACTTGGATGCAATTTAACTCAAATTTATGAATTAATGAATTTACTGACACACTAGGATCACGAATCCCCAAGCAGTACCTATTCAATTTTCAATAATGCAAATTTGACACGCAATTCCACAAAAGAAGAATCAATATTCCTATTTTAATTTAGTAATCTCTCTCGAGCAATGCCAAACCTATCCCAATATATGATTCGACTATATTTCTATGACGAATACTAACATACCGAAATGCATTATAAATTTATGAATATCCAATAATTCACACAAAGCATAGAGGTATATTTCTATCCCCTATCGGATCCTATGATGATTTATACTATGTCGAACTTATTTTCCTTCTTTCGAATGCATAAAACAGGCCACCACCATCACATAATTACGTGTACAATAATCATATGGAAATAAAAACGTAATAAACCATTCAATTCCGGAATATGCGTTAAAAGATGTCAAATATCCAAATCCAAAATCAAACGTAGTATTACAAGGTTCATCGATCTCCTAACAATGATAAATCTAGCCTAACATACTAAAAAGAAGAACACATAAAAATAGTTGAAGAAATGTCATCACCCGAATCAATCTTCAATCGAATCTTCACTTGGCGCGATGTTGTCCTCTTGTTCTATCCTCGTTTCTCCTTCAAAATCTCTCAAAACTTGTAAAACGGTGTCCCCCTCTTTCTGATCGAGTTTTGGTTTATATAGGACTCTCAAAATATTGTTTCTATTAGAGTTTCGGCGAAAAAAGGAAACAGCAGTTTCGCCCTAGAAATACTCTATGTGGTCGCATAGAGTAAAAAGTTTATGGCAATAATGTTTCGGTATGCCTCTATGCGACCGCATAGAGGGGTCGCATAGTGCTACCAACTATGAAAGGTGTTCATTTTGGTCCTCCTACTTGAATCCTTCACTTCTTGGTATCTTTTTTTCATTCTTTCCATTCCATCATCCCAAGATATCATCAATTGGCAATTGGCTTAATCAATTTCTCAATTTTTTCATCGAGTCAACCTTTAGATAATTGCACATTGGTCCCTGAATTTTCACTTTGCATCATTTTAGTCCTTTTTCGCGTCTTTTTTCCTGAATTTCACCATGTTCATCGTTGTTCCCTACAATCCACAAATGTAACAAGATTAAGTCATAATTCAATCATTTTGCTCATTATTAAATTATGTTTGTGACCTAAATAAGTGTGCAAAAACACACTTATCAAACCCCCCAAATTTGAACTATTGTTTGTCTTCAAACAAGATAGTGACTTAATTCTGAACAAATACGGCTTAATACCTTGTTGTGGCTCAGGATTGGACTAAGTATTTGACTTTATGAAAATTTATGAGTGCAAACATGACATCAACCTTTACCTGTTAAATACAAATTGACGTGTGTGTGTGAATTCATGCCAACATATCTAGTTCATGATGAATTTGAGTCCCAACCCCAAGTGGTCAAATGTATCCTTACTCGCTCGAGAGATACACAACCCCCCAAACTTATTCTTTTCACTCAATTATCCTGGGGTTGTGTCTTAAAATTAGAAATTTACATAGCTATAGTCCTCATCCTCTCGTAGTTTGGATTAGTCTTACTATCACAAGTTTACGTTTCAACAAGTGAAGGCTCTCCTAAGTTTGATTGTTTTGACACTTGAGATTAAACTAGGTTACTTCTCTCACATCAGAGGTATAGTCTCTTCAACCAAATGTTCAAGGGCTTTTTATCATATTATTATCTCTCTTTTGTTTTTCTCACCTTTCTCAATTTTCTGATTGATTATCATCTTCTCATTTGCTTTCTATATAACTCATATAACGAGCTTTAGGTCGGTGATTCCCAAACCAGTTGGCCTTAGGGCACCAAGTTTTAAACCCTTGCAAGCTAATTCACTCGAGTTACAAAGGCTCGATCGGATGACTTTTTATTAACTTCTTCCCCTTTTGCTTTCTATATGACCCATGTATCGAGCTTTAGGCCGGTAACTCCAAGGCCAGTTGGCTTTAGGACACCAGATTTTGAAATATCCTTACAGGCTTACTTGCTCGAGTCATAAAGGCATGAAAAGAAGTGTTTTGTTCTCACATATTAATTAATTAATTTATTTATTGTCCTTTGTTATTTTTCTAGATATTTAGTTTCCAAAACCAACCCCCAATTTAAAAATTTTACCTACTCTTCATCCCATTGGTCTAGGCAATCCACACAATAAATTTCATGCACGGAGCCCCCGCTCATCTCAATGCTTTCCTATAATAGCTCAACTATCACCAAACTATCTTAAGGTAGTTTATAGGTTAATTCAATAGAGGGTTATAATTCTTTTCCTACTTTATGCTCAAAATTCAGTCATTTTCCTAATATGTCAAGCATGAATAGCGTGCATAGATAATGTCAAGTGTTGCATCAACAAGTATCAATTAGTCTAATTAACATCAGATCCAAGGTTTTACAGTTTAAACTAGTCCAATAATATCATCATAGCTAACAATATTATTAAGCCCACACAAGCATGCATGAAGAGAATTTAAAACAAACTGAATAAAATGGAAATTTTTTTTAACACTCATCATGCACACATTATGCATTAATGTAAATCAGTGGAAAATTGATAATGATGAACACAGATAGAGATTTAAAATTATGTCACCCTCCCCTAACTTAGTTAATAGATTGTCCTCAATGTGGGATTAACAAAAGATTAAAGACATAATTTTAAGGACAAAATGAAGAAGAAAAATCAAAATGGGAAAAACAGTACTCCCCTGATCAAAATGGTGGCTGTGACGGAAAGCTGGGCCTGACATCATCATCTCTAGGAGGGGATGAAGGCGGGGTAAGATCTCTCTCAACATGTCAGACTACTGGGTCTGCTCCACCTGCATAGCTTGAACCCTCATCTCCAAACTCCCTAGACGGTCCCAAGTCTCATTTACCCGCCACTGTATACTATCCATCCTGCCAACGTACATGCCCAATCGCCTGTCAAAGGTACTCATCTATCGTCGTGCCGCAAGGGACTCACTGCTGGCAGTGGAAGTGAAGTTTTGTATAGATGCCATATCGGTCTGCACCTGCTAGACGGTGGTACTCAATGCTCCAAATGATTGCTGAAGATACTGCATGTCTCCACTGTGTCCAGTCATAGTGGCAAACATCTGCCTCAATAACTGGGTATCCATGTCAGCCGGTGGTGCGGGGCTTGTGGCATTTCTAAGTCCTCAACTGCTTGCCCTTCTGCAGCCTGTTGCTATTGGCAGTGCTCATTTTCCAACTTCTATTGATGTTTAATTTTGGCCCGGTCCTGGGCCTCGAATGTGAGGCGCTTGATAAATGGACTTGGTTTCTCCGGTGCCTCCCCAGGCTAAACTTGTATGCTCGCAATTCTACAAACCCCACTTATCAAGCTCGAGAAAATCAGTGAGGTGTGCTTGTCATCCCAAGCGCCTGTAATGTGAGTCTGGTAGTAAATGTACGTGGCCAAGTCGATCTTGTTGCCCCGAACCAAGTGATAGATAAAATCTGCCTTCTGATTTGTGAATGTCGTTCTATGGGAGATGGGCTCGATGTTGTGGCAGATGAACAACCATAGGATGGCTATAGAAGGAGTGAGGTCAATCTGATACCAATCTACAGTAGGGAGAGGCCAAGCATTTTCACGTCCCAATAAAACTTCTGCAACCTCAACCCAGTTGAAATCATGCGCGACTGGGACTACATTAGTCCAAGTGAGCTGATAGTAGTCATGAATTACTTCGAAAACATGATCCATTTGCCCCGAACCCATGTTTGATGCAGATGATCGGATCCAGGTGTGTCGATTTCAACATTGAAGTTGGCATAGAACTCTTGCACCAAATTTTCATAGAGTGGGTGTGGTTTTTCGATCACTTTCTCCCAACCACAGTTGTGGATTAAATAAACTAATTCAAAACTCGAGAAATCATCCAACTTAACTGGTCGTTCCGGGATGAGTCCCCACTCACGGACTACATTGGCGTAACGGGCTGCTTGGTCGGAAGAGAGAAATCGCCTGACACATCCTACGTGCTCTCTAGTCCGTGCTGTGCAGATGTGGAACCAACCTTCTCCTTTCCTTTTGATGTTCTTTTTGGAGGCATTTTGCAAAGGTAAATGAATAGCATTCATTAAACTTCATTTTGAAAAACGAGAGGGGGAATGAGATTAGCAAGACAAGTATTTCACAAATCCCCCAAACTTACTTCAACATGCATATAGAACTTCTTGGTGTGCACTCATCAAAACATGACATTCAAGGTAGTGTAAATAGTGTGCCAAGATGAAAAATTGGAAAATTAGACCGAAACAAACACATTTGAAAAATTGGACTCATGACCGAGTGTGCATGTTCGGCCCCGAACATCATAAAAAAATATCGAAATTTCCCAAGACAATCTTCGGGCGTATGAAAATATTCAATGAGATCTACCCTATATTCAAAATTCAAAACAAATGAACTTCGCTTGGTGTGTCATCTAATGGTGTAAAGTAGGGGACGTAGGGTGTCGTGACATGCCGTGACCTAGCCATGTTCCTATGTATTGTAAAAATGGATGTGATGTTTTACATGTGTTTATGAATGTGGCATATGCAAACTTCAAGAAAACATGCTTGAGAATGTAGACGGAAGGAAAAATAACAATATACACACAAATGAAGCTCAAAACATCCAAAATATGTCAAGTGACTCGTGATTAAGTGTGGACTTTCACCCCCAGACATCATCGAGAAATATCGAAATTTTTCGACAATCTCCAAGCATAAGAAAGTACGTAGTGTGGAGTGGCTCATATTCAAATTTCATGCCCATTGGATGTCGTACGGGTACCTAACACAAGGGACGAAGTGGGTGCGATGAAGTGACGTGAGCCTAACACGTGTGCCTATATGTGTGTGGTTGGTAAGTGGGTGTTTCAAGCTCAATTTCTATGGCATTTGATCACCACGTATATGGGAATGCGTATATTCAGATTTTCAAATGTGAGATTGCTCAAAATGCACCACAAACTTCACTGACGCAATTTATCGAACATGTTGTGTGCAATAGATATTCAACCTCATTCTAAGAATACTTGGCAAAGTGTAATCACCCAAAAAGCATAAACACAAATTAAAGCCATAAACCATGACTACTTATACCCTTTCAACCGAATTCCCAATTGGAAAATGTGAGTAACTACAACCCAAAATCGAGATGAAAGGGGGAAAAAATTCATACCTTTTTCGCCTCGAAGATGAGTGATGAATGCGGGAGTGATTGATGAAATGAATGAGGGATAGGAATGTTAGTGGGTGTGTGTATGTTCGAATAAGATTAGTTGGATCTAAGGGTTAAGAGAGGAATGAGCGAGGGAAATGGGGAGACTACCCTTCGAATGACCCGGTCATGGCTTAAGTCCATGACCGGCCAACTACTACGCGGCCGCATAGTGTATTCCTATGCGGTCGCATAGACATTAAGTCTATGTGATCACATAGACCAAAATTATTAATTTTTTTTTGTATTTTTATTAAACATACTGAAAAGCAAAAAGGTATTTTCCTCGTAAATTTAAAAAAAAACGTTCTTTTATCTAGAAGTGCATGAATCATACTCCCAAACACCTAAAATCATTTCAAACTCACCGACCATGTGTGTGATGCTTAGGAAACTATGTGAACTATAATTTCGTCCTATTAACATTGCAAGGATGAACGATGACTTAGAAAAATGCAAATGTGAAAATTAAATAATTCTAAAAATAATGTGAAAAGTAAGCTAAATAGAAGGATACAGTGAGTTGCCTTCCACCTAGCGCTAGGTTATAGTCAATAGCTCGACTTTACCGTATTGCGTCATTCTGGTGGTCTAAGATAAACGGTAGACTTTTCCTTTGAAAAATCGCCGCGCCCCAATAGTGCTTCAAACGTTGTCCATTGACCTTGAATGTCCCCTTGCTGTCGTGAGTGATCTCAACTGCCCCATATGGAAATACCTGTGTAATAGTATACGGACCAGACCACCTTGATCGCAACTTTCCTGGAAACAGCTTAAGTCTAGAATTGTAGAGTAGCACTTTTTACCCCACCATAAATTCACGCCACTGAATATGCATATCAAGCCACTTCTTGATGCATTCTTTGTAGAGTCTTGAATTCTCGTAGGCTTCCATTCTGAGCTCATCCAGCTCATTAAATTGTAGTAGACGTTTTTCACCCGCAGCCTTCAAGTCCAAATTCAATTTCTTCATTACAAGTAAGCATGGTGTTCTATCTCAAGAGATAAGTGGCATGCCTTCCCGAAAACCAGTCGATATGATGGCATTCCTATAGGGGTCTTAAATGCAGTCCTATAGGCCCACAAAGCGTCGTCCAGTTTCTTAGACCAATCTTTTTCATAACGAGCTTACTGTGACTTCAAGTATTAGCTTCAATTGCCTATTGGACACTTCGACATGTCTGCTGGTTTGGGGATGACATGCAGTAGCTACACGATGTTTAACACCATATTTAGTCAACAACTGTTCAAACTGTCGATTGCAAAAATGTTTACCCCCGTCACTGATTATAGCTCTCGGTGTACCAAAACGGGTAAAAATATTTTTCTTTAGAAACTCAATCACCACTTTCCCATCGTTGGTAGGCAATGCAACGGCCTCTACCCACTTCGATACATAATTTATAGCTACTAATATGTACTGATTAGAGAAGAATGGGGGGAATGGCCCCATGAAGTCGATCCTCCAGATGTCGAATAGTTCCACCTCCAGGATACTGTTCAAAGGAATTTCGTTTCTCCTAGATATATTACCGGTACGTTGACATCGGTCACACCTTTTCACAAATTCAAAAGCATCCTTAAACAATGTAGGCCAGTAAAAACTTGATTGAAGGATTTTCACTGCTATTTTTGAAGCACCAAAATGCCCTGCGTGTGTAGGTGAATGACAATGTTCTAATATCAAAGGCACTTCTTCCTCAGGTACGCAGTGACGAACAATTTGATCAACTCCCCGCCTGTATAGAATGGGGTCCTCCCAAAAATAATACTTCAATTTAGGGAAAAACTTCTTCTTCTGGTGACTTAAATAATCTGGCGGCATGATAGACCTGGCTAAATAGTTAACTATGTCAGCATACCAGGGTGCCTCCCCCACACCAAAAATATGTTCATCTGGGAAGACTTCGTTGATTTCCACGATCTCTGTCTGCTCTGTGGTCTCGAGTCGAGACAAGTGGTCTGTCACCACGTTTTCACTGCCCTTTTTATCCCTGATTTCCAAGTCAAACTCTTGAAGCAACAATATCCAATGAATAAGACGTGGCTTTGCATCCTTCTTTTCCATTAAGTACTTGATAGCAGGGTGATCTGTGTAAACGATGACCTTTGACCCCACAAGATATGATCAAAATTTGTCAAAGGCATAGACTACGGCAAGGAGCTCTTTCTTTCTAGTGGCATAATTTAGTTGAGCGTCGTTCAAGGTCTTACTTGCATAGTAGATCACGTGAAATGTCTTATTTCTTCGTTGTCCCAATATGACCCCAACAGCAAAATCACTGATGTCGCACATTAATTCAAATGACAAGTTCCAATCCGGTGTGATGATCACGGGTGCTGAAATCAACTTCTCTTTCAAAGTGTTAAAAGCCAGCAAACACTCATCAGTGAACTTAAATGTGGATTTCTTCATCAACAAACAGCACAGTGGTTCAGTAATTTTTGAGAAATCCTTGATGAATCTTTTGTAGAACCCGGCACGCCCGAGGAAACTACGAACACCTTTCACTGATGTAGGTGGTGGTAATTTTTCGATCACCTGAATCTTTGCTCTGCCCACTTCAATACCCTTTGCTGAGATTCTGTGTCCTAGCACGATGCCTTCCTGTACCATAAAGTGACATTTCTCCCAATTCAATAACAAGTTAGTCTCTGTACACCGCTGTAGCACAAGACTCAAATGTTCCAAACACTCATCAAACGAAGACCCAAACACTGAGAAGTCGTCCATGAATACCTCGATGAATTTCCCAATCATATCTAAAAAAAATAGCCATCATGCAGCGCTGAAAAGTGGCAGGAGTGTTGCATAAACCAAACGGCATCCTACGATATGCAAAGGTACCGTAAGTGCAAGTGAAAGTTGTCTTCTTCTGATCGTCAGGAGCTACTGAAATCTGATTATACTCGGAGTACCCATCCAAAAAACAATAATGGGAGTGCCCTGCTAGTCTCTCCAACATCTAATCAATGAACTGTAGTGAAAAGTGATCCTTTCGAGTAGCAACGTTTAGTTTGCGGTAATCGATGCAAACTCTCCATCCAGTCACTGTTCTTGTAGGAATCAACTTATTCTTCTCATTTTCCACCACTATGTACTCCCTTTCTTGGGAACAACCTGTACTGCACGGATCCATGCACTATCTGATATTGCGTAGATGATGCCTGCATCAAGCAACTTCAATACCTCAGCCCTAACCACTTTCTTCATGTGTGGACTCAATCTCCGCGACCATCAATGCTTAGCTTGAATTTTTCCTCCATGAGTATTTAGTGCATGCATAGCGACGGGCTGATCCCCTTGATATCTGCAATTGACCATCCAATGGCTTTTTTATTCTCCCTTAGCACCCGAAGTAGTTTCTTCACTGACAGTATTTGAAATAATAACCGGAAGTGTAGAAGATTTCCCCAGATAAGCATATCAAAGGTGTGGTGGCAATTGTTTGAGTTCCAACTTGGAAGGTTGCTGAATAGATGGCACTGACTTTGTGGTCCTAATTCTCAGCTCTTCGAAGTGACGTTTGTGCATGTATGGTGGATTAGTTTCCAAAAACCGTGCACATGTTTCAATCTCACTTGAATCAGTGTGAGTGGATTGAGAATGTGTAATACATGCCTCGTATGCATCGGAAGGATGATGTAGCCGAAATGTATCTTGAATTATTCTATCAATTATATCGATCTGGAAACAGCTATTTGACTCTGTAGGGAATTTCATTGCCTTGAACACGTTGAAAGAGATTTGTTCTTCGCCAAGCCTCAATATAAACTACCCTTTCTGAACATCGACAATTGTTCTTCCAGTAGCTAAGAGTGGAACATCCTTATCTTCCTCCATGTCTAAGATGAGAAAATCGGCTAGAAATATGAACTTTTCCACTTTTACTAACACATCTTCAATGATCCCTCTTGGATGTGTAAGGGATCGATCTGCTAACTGTAAAGTGACTGTTGTGGATTTAGCTTCTCCCAAGCCGAGTTTCCTGAAAACAGAGAGAGGCATTAAATTAATACTTGCACCTAAATTACACAACGCTTTATCAAAATGACAATTCCCAATAGTGCAAGTTACAGTAAAACTCCCTGGATCCTTTAGTTTTGGAGGCAGCTTTTTCTAGATTCTAGCACTGCATTCCCTAGTTAGCATCACTATTTCGTTTTCTTCCATCTTTCGCTCGTTGGAGAGGATAGCCTTTAGGAATTTTGCATAACTCGGCATTTGAACAAGTGCCTCAACAAATGGGATGTTGATGTGTAATTTCTTGAAAACTTCAAGAAACTTACTATATTGCTGATCCAATTTGTGCTTTTTCAACCTCTGCGGGATGGGATATGTAGCTCATGAGGGTTGATAGAATTGGTAACTGTACCCCGTGATGTATTGGAACTCTTCTTGGTAACATCCCCTGTTGTTTGTTCAGTCTGTTCCACAATCTCGTCATCTGAGGTTGGTGCTGATTCCTTGCTAGCTACCGGTCTTTTTATATGTATCTCTAGTAGTTGTACTCCACTTCTGGTTGTTATAGCCTTTGCGTGCTCCTTAGGATTGATTTCAGTGTTGCTAGGTAAGTTTCCTAGTGCTCTACCCATCATGGAGATTGCCATCTGTCCCATTTGTGTCTCCAATTTTTTGATTGCTGCACTTTGGTCTTGAAGAGTTGCATCTGTCTTTCGCATAAACTGATTGTTGGCTTCCATATACTGATTAGTTGTTGCCATGAACTTCTCAAACATCTCTTCCAATGGTGGCTTTTTATCCTGCTGCTGATATTGACCTTGTGGTCTGTTTTGATTCTGATTACTCCACGAGAAGTTTGGATGTTTTCTCAGCCCTGATTGAAGGTTTCCGAATGTGGGTTGTTCTTTTGGCGTTGACCCCATTGCACAAAATCTGCATGTTCGACCCCCTGTGCCAAAATTAGACAATTTACATTATTGTGGTCTGCTCCACATTTTTCGCAACTTGGCTTCTTGACTTGTTTTGCAGTGGTGGTCTGTGAAATGCTCTCGACCTTATGGAACAAGGAGTCTAGCTTTGCGGACAGTGCTGAGTAAGTATCTACTTCATAAACCCCGACATTCTCTTCTGAACCACTCGATCAGTAGACCACATGACTAAAGTTGTAGCCATTTTCTCAAATAGCTCCCATGCTCCGTTAATTGTTTTTGTGGAGATAGACCTGTCAGATGATGACTCCACCATGCTCTTGAATGATGGAAGTAGTCCAGTGTAGAAAAATCAGATCTGTGTCTTCTTGTCAAAGCCATGTTGAGGACACTTCCTTAACATATTTTTGAAACGATTTCATGCCTCTTCAAATGATTCGGACTCACATTGGTTGAATATAGAGATGTCATGCCGCATTTTGGCTACCTTAGCTGGCGAGAAGAACTTGGTGCAGAATTTGTGGGATAGCTCGTTCCAAGTGGTGATCCTTGCGACGGGAAGTGAATCCAGCCATTCAAGTGCTTTATCCCGCAAAGTGTGTGGAAACAAACGCAGTCTTATAGCATCGTCCTTAATACCTGGTACCTAAAGTGTTGGCACATATCCAGAAATCGGGATATGTGTGTATGCGGATTTGCACTAGCCATCCCGTGGTATTGATGCCCATTTTGAAATAGTTGAATCACATTTATTTTCAGCTGGAAATTCGGTTGCACAAATGGAGGATACACAATGCTAGATGGACTTTGGACCACCAACGGAGCCGTGAAGTCCCCAAGTATAGTATTCTCGTCATCTTCGACTGCCATGCCTTCGTTGAGTGGAATTACCGGTCGATTTTGCTCGTTAGCCATTTGTTGTGCTGCTCTTGCTTCTCTTTGCCTGTGACGAAATGTGCGTTCGATCTCTGGATCTATGGGAACCAAGTCTTGATCAGGTGCTCCTTGCATACAAGCACTGAGATAGCAAAATTAACACAAAATTAAATTAAAGCAAATCATAAACTAAACCTAATAAGCTAACTACTACTAATCTAGATAAGTTCGAATTAGTGTCACAATAGATAAAATTAAAACTTAATTTTAATCCCCGACAACGGCGCCAAAAACTTGTTAGCAAAATTATTTGTTTCGATTTAAAATTCACCGTAAGTGTACAGTTCGTTAACAAGTAGTAAAATGGACTATGAGTCCAAGTATTAATCCCACAAGGATTGAATTAGTTCAAATAAACCTATTATGACCTTAACCGAAACACGAAAGTAAAATTGATGTTTTGTACTTTAACTAAAAAATGTAAACTTTGATGCAATTATGAATGAAAAATTATATTAAATGCAAAATAACTTGGATGCAATTTAACTCAAATTTATGAATTAATGAATTTACTGACGCACTAGGATCACGAATCCCCAAGCAGTACCTATTCAATTTTCAATAATGCAAATTTGACAAGCAATTCCACAAAAGAAGAATCAATATTCCTATTTTAATTTAGCAATCTCTCTCGAGCAATGCCAAACCTATCCCAATATATGATTCGACTATATTTCTATGACGAATACTAACATGCCGAAATGCATTATAAATTTATGAATATCCAATAATTCACACAAGGCGTAGAGATATATTTCTATCCCCTATCGGATCCTATGATGATTTATACTATGTCGAACTTATTTTACTTCTTTCGAATGCATAAAACAGGCCACCACAATCACATAATTACGTGCACAATAATCATATGGAAATAAAAACGTAATAAACCATTCAATTACGGAATATGCGTTTAAAGATGTCAAATATCCAAATCCAAAATCAAACGTAGTATTACAAAGTTCATCGATCTCCTAGCAATGATAAATCTAACCTAACATGCTAAAAAGAAGAAAACATAAAAATAGTTGAAGAAACGTCATCACCCGAATCAATCTTCAATTGAATCTTCACTTGGCGCGATGTTGTCCTTTTGATCTATCCTCGTTTCTCCTTCAAAATCTCTCAAAAACTTTTAAAAATGGTGTCCCCCTCTTTCTGGTCGAGTTTTTGTTTATATAGGACCCTCAAAATATTGTTTTCATAGGAGTTTCGGCGGAAAAAAGAAACAGCAGTTTCACCCTAGAAATACTCTATGCGGTCGCATAGAGTAAAAATTTTATGGCAATAATGTTTCGAAATGCCTCTATGCGACCGCATAGAGGGTAGCACTATGAAAGGTGTTTATTTTGGTCCTCCTACTTGAATCCTTTACTTCTTGGTATTTTTTCTTCATTCTTTCCATTCCGTCATCTCAAGATATCATCAATTGGAAATTGACTTAATCAATTTTTCGATTTGTTCATCGGGTCAACTTTTGGATAGATGTACCTTGGTCCCTGAACTTTCACTTTGCGTCATTTTAGTCCTTTTTCGCATCTTTTCTCCTGAATTTCATCATGTTCATCGTTGTTCCCTACAATTCACAAATATAACGAGATTAAGTCATAATTCAATCATTTTGCTCGTTATTAAGTCATGTTTGTAAACTAAATAAGTGTACAAAAATATAATTATCATTCCACGTGGAAAATGTTGAAATAAAGATATTTTTTGATATTCGTTTGACTTTGTTTTACATGAAAATTGTCAATTAAATGGATGAAATTTATTGGTATTGGAAATAAAATTTGTTTCCATTGTAGAAAAAAATTCAAGAAATTCAGCTATCTTTGGGTGTTCGTTTGGCTTTGTTTCACATGAAAATTGTCAATTTAAGAGAAATATTTTTTTACAATAATTGTTAGAATTTGTTTCTATTAAAAAAATGAAAAAATAAAAAATTGCTACAGGGATTTGGTTTTCCATGAAAACATGGAAAACCACACTTTCCAAGACAATCAAGAATTGGAATTCCATGGAAATTATTGTGCTACCAAACAACAAAAAAATGGAAAAGATGGAATTGGAATTCCATTTCCATGTAATTCCATGCTATCAAACACTGCCTTATTGATCTAATAACAATTTATTTTTAAATATACAAGTTATCAATTATTCATATCGTGTTTACATAAGTAACGGGACTTGTGTTGTTTCCATAACAGTAACAGCACTAGTGTTGTTCTCATTTTTCATTTATCCAAGCAATGAGAGTATCTCTCAAATTATGTGAGCGGCATATCCATCTCGTGACTTAAATGAGTTCAAATTATGGAATATCGAGGCCCGAAAGGCTCGTGGCTGCTCATACTTGTGTTTATCGACAAAACGACATAGGTGACGTTTAACGGCACCTGTACCGTTCTGTTGGTTTCTCTTACATTTAGCTTCATTTCCACTGCGTCGACCTCAACGATTAGACCTCCTAACATAAAAAATTCAGAATTATTGATTACGTGACGAATAACGGTAAAATTAACGTAGATTGTATATGTCGCATTGGTGAAATCACAAGTCACCATCCACATTCATTGGAAACAAAAGTACGAGAGTATCTCCCAAATTATGTAACCGACATGTCCATCTCACGACTTAAATGAGTTTAAATTATGGATTATCAAGGCCCAGAAGGCTCGTGGCTGCTCATACTCATATTTATCGACAGAACAATACAAGTGATGTTTAACGTCACCTGTGTCCTGTTGATTTTTCCTATATTTCGCATCATTTTCACTACATCGACCTCAAGAATCGGACCTCCTAACTTAAAAAAGTCAGAATTATTGATTACGTGATGAATAACGATAGAATTGACATAGATTGTAGATATCCCATTGGTGAAATCACAAGTCACCATCCACATTTGTTGGAAACAAAAGTAATGAGAGTATCTCCCAAATTATATGAGCAGCATGTCCATCTCGCGACTTAAATGAGTTCAAATTATGAAATATCGAGGCCCGGAAGGTTCATGGCTGCTCATTCTCGTATTTATCGAAAGAACAACACAAGTGACGTTTAACAGCACATGTGTGGTTCTGTTGGTTTCTCCTATATTTGCTTAATTTCCACCGTGTCATCCTCAAGGATCGGACCTCTTAACATAAGAAAGTCAGAATTATTGATTACGTAACGAATAACTGTAGAATTGACATAGATTGTAGATGTTCCGTTGGTGAAATCACAAGTTAACATCCACATTCATTGGAAAACAAAAGTAATGAGAGTATCTCACAAATTATGTGAGCATCATATCCATCTCGCGACTTAAATGAGTTCAAATTATGGAATATCAAGGCCTGGAAGGCTCGTAGCTGCTTATACTCATGTTTATCGACAGAACGACACAAGTGATGTCTAACGGCACCTGTGTTGTTCTGTTGGTTTCTCTTATATTTCGCTTCATTTCCACCACGTCGACCTCAAGGATCGGACCTCCTAACATAAGAAAGTTAGAATTATTGATTATGTGGCGAATAACGGTAGAATTGGCATAAATTGTAGTGTCGTTTAACAATTCTTGTGTCGTTCTATTAATTTTTTAAATATTTTATTTCTTTTCCAATGCAACAACCTCAAACATTAGATCTCCTAACTTTGAAAAGTTAGAAAGGTTGATCACAAGACAACGAACAGTTGAATTGACATAAATTATACGATATTGAGTTGGTGAAATCACAAGTTATTGTATCGTTAGAAAATATAATTATTGAACATATCTCTCAACTTTTGTAAACGGAATATTCATATTGCAATTGAAATGAGTTCAACTTATTCATTTTCGAGGCATGGATAGGTTGTGGCTACGTATACTCGTCTTTATAAACAAAACGACGCAAGTGTCGTTTAACAACTCTTATGTCGTTCTATTGATTTTGCAAATATTTTGCTTCTTTTTCAACGCAACCACCTCAAACGTTAAATCTCCTAATTTAAAAAAGTTAGAAAAGTTGATCATGAGAAAGAGAACAGTTGAATTGACATAGATTATACGACATTAAGTTGGTGAAAATCACGAGTCTTGTATTAATTCGTTAGAAAATATAATCAATGAGCATATCTCTCAACTTTTATAAATGAAATGTTCATATTGCAATTGAAATGAGTTCAACTTATTGATTTTTCAGGGAATGGATGGGTCGTAGCTACGTATACTCATTTTTATAGATAGAACGACACAAGTACTATTTAACAACTCTTATGCCGTTCTGTTAATTTCTTAAATATTTTGTTTCTTTTCCAACGCAACAACCTCAAATATTAGATCTCTCAACTTTAAATATTTTGTTTCTTTTGTTTCTTTTCCAACGACACAAGTTATTATATTGATTCGTTAGAAAATATAATTATTAAGCACATCTCTCAACTTTTGTAAACGGAATGTTCATATTACAATTGAAATGATTTCAACTTATTGATTTTCGGGGCATGGATGTGTCGTGACTACGTATATTCGTCTTTATAGACAGAACGACACAAGTGTCGTTTAACAATTCTTGTGTCGTTCTATTGATTTCATAAATATTTTGCTTATTTTTCAATGCAGCGACCTCAAACATGGATCCACTAACTTAAGAAAGTTAGAAAAGTTGATCACGTGACAAAGAATAGCTGAATTGATATAAGTTATACAATATCGAGTTGGTGAAATCATAAGTTATTATATTGATAAGTTAAAAAATATAATTAATGAGTACATCTCTTAATTTTTGTAAATAGCATATCCATCTTGCAGTTGAAATGAGTTTTGGGGCATGGATGGATCGTGGCTGCTTATATTCGTATTTATAGATAGAACGACACAAGTGTCATTTTCTTTACAGTAACGACACAAGTGTTGTTCTCATAGAAAAATTATGTTTAGATAACGGTACATGTGTCGTTCTTTTAAAACTTTTCATCCTAGTAATGGCACAAGTGACGTTTTTAATGATCTTTTCGTCCTCTAAACGGCACTGTGCTGTTCTCTTAGAACTTTTCATCTCAGTATCAGCATAAGTGATTCTATTATTTTCAACAAAATACAAGTAATGGACATATCTCTTAAATTTTTTAAATGCCATATCCACCTTACAAGTTAAATGGATTCAACTTATTATTTCACAAGGCGAGGACGGGTCATGGTTGCTTAAACTCGTAATGATAAACAGAACGGCGTAAGTGCCATTTTATTATCAGTAACTGCACATGAGTTGTTCTGTTGATTTCTTCTTTATTTTCACTTGTTTTCAATGCAACAACTTTTAGATATGGGCACCCTAAGTTATGCAGTTCTCATAGTAATAATAGAAGTTTATATTTATGTATGTCACTTGTGCTGTTCTCTTAGAATTTTTCATTTCAATAACGACACTGATACCGTTCTTAGGGACTTTTTAACTATTGTAACGACACTTGTGCTATTTTCTTGGACGCTTATAAATCAAATATAGTGATAGTTGTACCGTTCTTATAAACATTTTCATCTCAATAACGATATAAGTGTCATTCTCATAGACAAGTGATGTTCTCATCTTAGTAACGGCACAAGTGTCGTTCTCATAGACAGATAAATTTATAATCATAACGACAATTATGCCATCATTGGGATACTAGACTAACAATTAATGAGCATATTTCTCAAGTCCTATTTATAGATAGAACGATGGAATGGTCGTTTTCATTTCAGTGACGACTCTTGTGCCGTTCTATTGATTTTTCCTATATTTTGATTTTATTTAGTACAATGATTTCATATATTGGACTCCCTAATAAATCATAAACATTTTCATCTGAGTAATGTTGTTTGCTCCGTTCTCAAAAAATTTTGTAACAAATATGAAAACACTTATATCGTTCTCTTATAAGTTATTTCTAATAACGTAACATGTGCCATTATCATGAAATAACACCAAACTAGAGATAGATGTATAATTAAAACGTAAATATTTAATTTAAAAAACATTAACAAAAATGTAGGAAAAATCAACAGAATAGCACAAGTGTCGTTATTAATACGAAAACGACCCTTGTGCAATTATGGGATTGTTTGAGCCTCCTTCTTTCCTTTTCTTTTTCAACAAATGAATTTTGTAATAGTGTTGTAATGGGGAATATATAGTTAAAAAATAAGAAAAATTTTGAGTTTTTGTGTAATATTATTTTATTGAAGAACGTGTTGCTAAAATGGGATCAAATTACTGTTCAAGAATGCATTTTAACGAAAAATGAGGCTCAAGCAAAGACTATACGTGTTAACATGAGTAAAAGCAATAATCTATGTTCTGAGAACTAATAGTGGAACTTATTTACGTTATTTATTACATGGTCAAACTTTCTATATTACATATGTTAGGAAGACCATTATTAAATATTGTTTTGTTGAAAAAATCGGATGTTTGTGAAAATTTCGTAATGACACAAGTGTCGTTATTGAACATAAAAATGACACTTTCAATAACGACACTTGTGCTGTTACGTGTATAAATATGAGTATAAGTAGTCACTGTCCATTCTTTCCCTGAAAAATAATAACTAAAATTTATTTATATTGTAATATGTACATGACACGTACAAAAATTGATAGATATGTTTATTAACTTAATGGACACATATAAGTGTGATAACTTATATTTTCACCATCTCAATAATATAAAAATTATGTCGTTTCAACCATTCTTTGTAACTAGTCAATATTTTTGTGTTATATACGTTAGTGAGTACATTATTAGAGTCATTTAGTTGAAAAAATTAAACTACAGTAGATAACGATTGTAGTGTCGTTTTACTTTACATATAACGGTTGGAGTAATGTTCTATATTTCAGATAGCAATTATAGTGTTATTACATCCAATAGTTACAAATAACACAAAAAGCGTACTATATACGCAAACAATACCAACTAAATATTATTTAATACTATATTTAAAAATAAAAATACAACATAGATGAGATTTCTAAAATCATCTTTTCTCTTTCTTTCTATGTAAATGTATGTTAACTAAACTCTTGTTCAAATGTGATTGAAAAGAAGAAAATAGGTGAATGTAATTTTGAGAACTAAAAATTGAAAAAAATGAACAGGGGAAGATGTTATTTTCAAAAGAAAAAAAATTAGGGTTCTAAGGTGCATTGAAGGAAAATGACAAGATGAAATGAGAAAAATTGAAGGACATTAAATTAACAACTAAATTTTTTTTTTTTTTTTTTTTTTTTTTTTTTATTTTCAAAAGAAAAAAAATTAGGGTTCTAAGGTGCATTGAAGGAAAATGACAAGATGAAATGAGAAAAATTGAAGGACATTAAATTAACAACTAAATTTTTTTTTTTTTTTTTTTTTTATCATTTTACCAACTATTTCACATTTTTTTATTTTTTTTTTATTATTGATCAAAGCTATTTCATCGAATACATTGTTTAATTGGCCAAATGGCCAAATTCCCCTAAATAGTATTGCCCCAGCTCGAGCCTCTGTAGAGTAAGGGAGAGCAGACGTACTCGTAAGAGCTGATGGCGCCATTGAAATCTCTGGAGCGGGAATACCCACTAATCGACTCTATTTTCCAGAACTTCTGTGCTTCTCATGGAATATTTACAGGTTCCTCTGACTTTCTTTTCAACATTTGATTTTTTTTCCTAGCATGTTTGGTAAATCCACTCTTACTTTACAGTTGGACTAGCAATTTCGGTTGGGTTGAGCTTTAAATCGTGGTTCAATTGTCAATTAGACATTATTGCCTGCTTTATTCTCTTTTGTTGCCTGAAAGCCAGACGTGGGTGCTGTTGTTGAAAATTTCTTGTTCGAATTACTCATAAACAATTTAGTTTGAAGAGTACTAAATATATTATATGATATTTGTTATGTTTCCATAAGCTACTGCAAATGCTGTTAAATTATGAAATAACTAGTATTACTGCATTATAAGGAACTTAATCTTTCCAATGTGGAGGGTATTTTGAAGTTTTGACATTTAAGGAATCAAATTCTGAATTTAATACCTTATATCTTGTCAAGTATCTCATGATTATGATGTTCGAATGGTTGAAGATTTTCAAATATTATCAACATTTTTGCTGCCCACTTTCTGATCACTCCCCTTTATCATTCTCGTGCAGTTGAAGATTTTCTCATACATGATCTATACCTGTTAGCGGCTTTGGCAGAACAAAACAATAACTCAGGGAAGCTGAAGCAGGTTAGATATAATTGAATAGAACTTTTCTGCATACGAGGATTGTTATCTTTACACCCTTTTGTATATAACAGGGTATCACCCAGGTTTTCTCTATCATTGATAATCAGTGTCGACCATGGTTGAATGGATTGGAATTGTTAAATGATGTTGAACAGAACAAGCATGTTCTATCTACAGGATGTGAAAGGTATGCTGTGTGTAACCAAAACAATGTATCCACCGCTGGCGTGAAAATATAATATTATAAAATGTGCTACCAGCTATAGACTAAATATATATTTTCGGGCAAGGATTGATGCTTTTCTTCAAGGTGGACTACGTGAGGGACATCTAACGGAGCTGGTTGGACCATCGTCCTCTGGTAAAACACAAGTATGGATCCCTGATTTATGAAAGTTCTCCAACTGAACCTAGTTAGTGAGTATCGTCTTCGTGAATTCAGATGATCTGTGTTTGAATGAGTTGTCAAATCATGCGTAGTGGGTCCTTTAACCCACTAACATTCCATTCTCATTCTTAAAATGTTTTAATGTGTAGGTTTGCCTACAAGCTGCTTCAAATGTTGCAAGAAAATATTCAGGCAGAGTGATGTACTTTGTCTCTGGTAACTCTTTTTCATCAAAACGAATTGTGGAGTTTGTCCGTCAAATGTCAGATCCTGCTAATAATCAGGTCAAAATTAGAATTCCAGAATTAAGTTTCTCTAGTCCACCTCTTCCCTTTGGTCCTCTCCCTCTCAAATCATGTAATTAGGAAAAACGTATGTTCTGTGAGGTCATGTTTGGACGCCTGTTTCATTGCTCTTAGTCAATTTTTGTGCAAGTTTCCTGCTCTACGCTTGATGATGGGACGTAATTTGTTAATTCTTACTGTTACATATACTTGTATGCATCCCTGTATATATCATTAAAAAAAAGGTGAGAATGGCCCTATCACATCAAATCACTTTTTACATTATGAAATTTTTGGTGCAACAAACATATCTAATTGACTGAATATTGTGTCTGTTCTAGGGTAGAAACATATTCCAGAGCTTTCCTACATGTTTTTCGATTAGCATACTAGACATAATTTTCTATCACTGAATTTTTCTTCAATTCCATTTATGCATTTTGTAGGCAAACAGTACTCTTCAACAGGTCATGAAGTGTATAATATGCCACTCTATATTCGATATCTTCAGACTGCTGGATGTGCTTCATCAATTAAAACATAGTTTGAGATCTCAGGTTTGTTTGATACAATATAGTCCTAGCTTTGATCATTTCTTTAGTCTCCATATTTCCTGTTCGGCGAGCATCTGCAGTTGGCTTCTATGGTTACTTCAGAAAATATTTCCTGCAGATGGACTGTCAGGTTAGGATGCTCATTATTGATTCAATATCGTCACTTGTAAGCCCAGTTCTTGGAGGCAGTGGAGCACATGGTATACATTCTTGTAAGCAAATGAAAATATTCTGATATAACCTGGAGAATTTGTCTAACTCTATGCATATGGATCAAAAGGTGCAATGCATTACCATGCAGTAAGAATAAAAGTAACATAGATTTATCTGTAGCAACGTCAGTCCTCAACTATTGCCGGAGTAATAAGTCGATGGTCAATATTTAATTATAGTTGCACAATCAGTCCCCAATAATGGAAAGCGGCCCAATCTCTGTTATTTCTTCATGTGACTCTCACAAGAAAAAGTCTCATGATTTTTTTTTTGTCACTGACCAAGTTGGAAAACAAAATCTAGTTTCATAAAGTTTAAGATGTGAGGTTCACATGACGATTTAATGGAGATTTTGACATTCTCTTCTCTGAGGACAGATTATGCAATGGAAGATTTATGGCCAACTTATCCTTTTCAGAGGTTGGTGAGCACCTTGCTACTCAGGCAATAGGTTGGGGAGACCAATAAAAAAAATTCTATATATTTTTGTAAAGCATAGCAACACTGTAACTGCTCTTAGAGGGGTTAGGAAAACTAGCAGTTGAATCCTTATTGATGATTGCTTGTAGAAATGGTCTTTCAATTTCATTCTTTGACTGCATATGATAGCTTAAGTTGCGAATAAACTATTCATATAGACTGCTAAAGTCTGTTTAATCTGTTTTGACTAGCAATAAATAAGATTTATGTTGGTAAAACAAGATAGTTTGCCTTCAGCTTAGACAGTTCATGGAAGATAAGTAAAACTGAACAGATGCACAGATGCTTCTCAGTGCTCGTTATTATTCTGTCTATCGCATAGGCTTTAGACTTATACATGTCTGAAATATGCTTTACATCTGTGATAAGTACAAACTAAGAGGATTTTACTTGGTCAAATATACAGGACACGCTTTAATGGCTACTGCCGGATTCTTATTGAAGGAGTTAGCACATGAGAATAATCTTGCCGTTGTGGTAAGTTTGCATGCTAGAAATTGAAATTTTTCTTCTTGCGTGGCATCTTGTGCTCGCTTTATTCTCTAGTTTTGGTTGCCTTCCTTCTAACCAAAGCTTTGTCTAACAAAAAGTGTTTACATTAAATCATCGAGTAGCTGACACTGAATTATATTGATTTTAATTATCCACAGGCCAGTCAAATTAAGAAAAAAACTGTTGTATTTTTATATTAGAAGAATTGCTCAAGTTTTAGAATGTTAGTTACCTTCTACCGTATTAGGCCAATCAACTTAATGACATCCTGTAATATGTTTCCACCAAGTTGTTGAAGCGGTGGTAAGAAATCCGTCTTTAATTGTTAACATCTACATTATCATTGACTTAGTTTTAATGAATCATAGTATCTCCTTGAATTACCCTCCACCAGCTCTCATTCTAAATTTCTAATTGTAATGGCAAAATTGGGTCATATGACTATATATTTATTTTCTTTGTTTTGCCTCAAAACTCATTGTCAATTTGTTCAGAAAGGAATTATAAGCTGAAATTTGCATAATTTCTTTTGTATTAATTCTCATTTCCTCAAACCGCCGCAAATCTAATCCTGTGACTTTGCTCTTCATTAATGGTTGCAAAAACTTCTTGTGTTTTGTGTCTCCATATAGGCTATCAAAAGAATCTTATAGTTTCTCTCATTTTCTTTTTCCAGATATTAGGAAATGATCAATCTAATTTCTTCTTATTGAAATAACTATCTAATTTGTTCCTTCAAATAACATAAGCAATTGGTGCTTTAGGTGACCAATCATATGGTGGCTGGTGAGGGTGGTGTTTCCAAGCCAGCACTTGGGGAAAGTTGGAAGAACATTCCACATGTGAGGCTTTTGTTATCCCAAGATCATGTAACCAATATTAGCAGCATGTCGATACTTAAACACCCGTATCTGGTATGTTTCTTTGCATGCATGGCTGTTTGGTTAAGCTTAAAATGTTTACTTATAAGTGAATAAGTAATTTTAAAATAAATAATCATTTTATTTGCCAAAAGTTGGAAACAAAAAGGTACCTTTTTCGCAGTAAAGTGAGAGTCGCCTTCAAAACAGTAACTTTTTTATTCAAGGAAAAAAGTAATATAACCAAAATATTTCCAAACGGAAAGTTACTTAAAAGTAACTTCTACCTTTTTTCAAGCAAAGCAAAGCATGTCTATATTGTTGTTTTGTACCATACACAGATGAACCATGCATAGGCTGTTCATGAATTGTAAGTTCATGATTCTGCTGCAGCTTCAACATCCACAACACGTTCTTTACCCCTTGCTGATTTTTTATCTGGCTCTTTGGCTTCATTATTGCCTCTGTGATCACATCCCACCCATGTTGCCCGGATGCTAAATTCATATAGTGATTTCTGTGTCATCAGTATGCCTAACACTACTGCATTTGAGTTGTTTTGTCTTCTATCTGCAGGCCACAGGGAAGGCCACTGAGTTTGTGATAAGGTGACTTGTCAGATTAATTACAAGCAAATGCATTCTAAAAGAGGACTCTTTTTGGTACAGGGAAAGCTGATTACTAATAACTCTGGTAATACTCAGGGCATTACTTAAGATTATTGAAGGCGTTACTTGAGATTCTTCAAACTAGTAGGAACATGACTTGTACTCTGGAATTTAAAAACCGTTAATACTTATTTTAGTTAATTGTGAATTTTTGTTTACTGTTTCCCTGTCTGTCATCTTTTTGTTAACTTCGAGGAAGTCAGAGAGATGCTCTTCGTTTATGGTTCAATATTACGGTGTCCTAGGCGTAGAGGAACCACAAAAACTTGGTGTTTGGACACGAGTCTTATTGGGACGGACCCATCCCAACATACACCACACCACCCCAACCCAGTTTGTAAAAAATTTCCAAAAGTCAAAATTCTTTTATGGAGATTACACCCCGCCCTAGAAACCACCTTCACACTTGAATTATTTATTTATTTATTTATTTATTTATTATTATTTTTTTTTTTCAAAAATTGAACTTTTTTCTTGAGATCACACCCATCCCTGGAATCAAACCCCTCCCCAACCCACGCCACTTCAACATGTTAAAATTTCCAAAAATGAAAAATCTTTTATGGAGATGAGACCCCTCTTCGGAACCACCTCCACACAACCCCACAGAATCATCTCAGATTTGTGACTGATTGTGTGCATGTGACCAATTTTTGGTGATCGAACTTGTGTTATATGTGATTAACTGTGATGAAATTTGTCTTTAGTATGACTCTTTGCGATTGATAGATATATTAAGGCGATAATGTTATAAAATTTGTTTTCACGGTCACAAATCACAATTTTTATCGATCACAAATTATTAAATTAATTTGTCATACATTATTTCTCAATTACAAATCACAAATTTTATAGATCACAATTTATTTATTGATCATAAATTATCAAATTAATCGATCTTGATTTATTTCTTGCTCACAAATCAAATATTTTACGAGTCACAACTTATTTTACAGTCCTATATTATCAAATTAATTGATCACAATTATTTCTCAATTACAATTTGTTAAATTAATTGTTTACAACTTAATAGATTGTGAGATACAATTTTTTTTTTAAAGGTTATATATTATTTATTAGTTACAAATTATATGTTTATTGGTCACAATCAATTAAATAATTGATTAGAAACACTCTTCTTGCCTCCCACTACCACCATTGCAACCACATCAACATCGTCACCACCACCACCTACAAACACCACCAAGCCCCACCACAAAATCATGCATAACCAATGCAAAGCAAATTTATAATTAGAGTAGCAATAACGTTGTTAGCAATGCTACAAACACAAAATTCAGCATAAATGGTCGGTAGCTACAAACACAAACCCCAACAAAAATGGTTAAGTTTTGAAACTGAACAAGGCAGTGGTCCTCCTGTAGGGGCGCTTCGATGGCCACAAAGCCACCATCGTGAAGAACTTTGATGGCTGCACCTGTTACCACCCTTACAGCCATTGCTAGGTCACGCATGAAAGCATTTGTCAACCAAGAAATCTAAAGATAGCGATAGCAGCAGTGCCCCCAAAATCAAAGTACATACACAATAGAATAAAACTGGAAGAAAAATAAAGTACATCGTCGCAACTGCACAGTGACGATGACTTCATCGTTTCGCGTGGCTCTGCCAGTGAGGCATCGCACGGCAAGCACAACGCGCGATAGCTATTGCAGCATTGCCGTACATAGCTGCACTGCCATCGCCTGATGTACCCAACACTATTGTTGTGGCTTCTGGCAACGCTATTGCTATTATCGTGTCATCGTCCTTCGTGCACTGGCAATGCTCTCTTCATGGTGGCTTTCAATGGAAAATGAGAAGAGAGATGGGAAAGGATGGGGAGAGAGAGAAGAGAAAAGAAAATGATTTAGATTTAGGATTAAGGTTTGAGTGGTGGGGGTGATTATGTAAATTAATTTATTTTTGTGATATTAAAAAATTAAATTATCATCTGATTTTTGTATAAAAAACTTTTAAACATGAAGTTTGAATTGTATAGTTTATATGTAGGGTTTGGGCTAATTTTCCCATTTTGTCAGTTGCCCATGTTACTTTGCTTTATGTCAAATGGGGCAATCTTCAGTTGGGTTGGGCTTTACTGCCTTAAATTCAGATCAAAATCGCCCTAAAAGGACTTCGCTTGGGCTATCCAAATCCCTATTCGATAAATATGGGCCCGAAGTGGGAAGTTTAGACTAGGGTTTTTCATAACCCTATATCATATTCTCTATCACTTCTACCCTTTCATTCTATCCGCCTCCTGCAACTCCTGGAGAGAAGTCGTTGTAGGGAAAAGACGAAATGGGTACGATGGAAAGCTTAAGAATAATCTTTATTTTTCATTTACGTAGAACCCACAATTAATTTCGTATTAATTAACGTTGTTGTGCTAATTTGTAGCTCGGATCAAGGTGCATGAGTTGAGGCAGAAGAACAAGGCGGAGCTTTTGGCGCAGCTGAAGGATCTGAAGGCAGAGCTGGCGTTGCTTAGGGTCGCCAAGGCGACTGCTGGGGCTGCCAACAAGCTGTCAAAGATCAAGGTGGTTAGGCTTTCCATAGCCCAGGTGCTGACTGTAATTTCCCAGAAACAGAAGGCCGCTCTCAGGGAAGTATACAAGAACAAGAAGTATTTGCCTCTTGATCTCCGTCCCAAGAAGACTCGTGCCATTCGCAGGCGCCTGACTAAGCACCAGGTATTTAGTTATTTACATCCATTTGTTATTATTATTATTTTTCTTTTGGGGGTTTTTTGGTTGTTCTTATTATGTTTAAGAGTTTATCATTAGCTTAGCTGGTAGTGTGTATTTTGCCTTTTAAATCACGTGTCAAGAGGATATAAACAATTGAAAATTCCTGAATTTAACATTTTTTTCGTAAATATTAGTCTGCCTAACTTTGCAGTTTTCTGTCGAGCTCTTCGATTGAGCGTATCTATCAGTAGAAGTTGTGCACTTTATCGGCCCCCTTATTTTTTGCAGTATACGAGTCTTCATCATCAATAATCTTGGTACAGAATACAGTGTATAAGTGATTTGTTAACCAACAACTATTTTCTCTGCAAATTGCCATAATGTATTTGCATTGATCTTCCCTTCTTTCTAGTATGTAATATTGGATGTAGATACTGCGTTTGATTGTAAGAATGTCCATGAATCTCTGGCTATCACTTGGTTGGACGAAAGCCAATTATTCTGAGGGTAGACAATCAGTTAGAGCAGCAAATGCTGTAGCAAAACTTATTGCAAAAGAGGGGAATTTAGCCACATCAAAATTACCTGTTTGATATCCAAAAGCTGCTCAGCTAAAGTCGGATAAATAGGAAACTTTTAGGTGAGCCAGAAAAATTTGGGTAGAGTAGTTATAAATCCTGTAGACCATCCCCATGGGGTTAAATAGATAGAAACTCAATGAGTTTGGCAAAATTGTTTCAAAAATGAACAAAGATGATTCTTACCTCGTTCCCACTATCCTTCCTTGTACAAATTAACATTGCTGCCATTTCAATGGTATGAAGGTGTCTTTCTCAGTATCAAGGGTATTGTATTCTGACCTGTGATAATATTTTTCATGAAGTACAAGAAAATATTTTTCTTCATTGTATTGCCTTGTTTTGATTTAAATTTGACAATGAGTTCTATGTCTTTGAATATTTCAAGTCTGTTGCCTGTTGCATCAATTGACATCCGTAACTTCTACTTTCCTTTTTCTGTAGGCATCTTTGAAGTCTGAAAGGGAGAAGAAGAAAGAGATGTACTTCCCAATGAGGAAGTATGCAATTAAAGTTTAAGTTGATCAACGGTGGAAGTTATTTCAGTACCATCCCTGCTTAATCTCAAAGGATAATTACATTTTGTTTGGTAAGTTGTTAGCTGAAAATTGTTATGATTTTGAGGACTTTGAGTTTTTGAGTGTCATTATATGTTATTATCTTATGACTAGAGACGAAAGATTTTGATTGAAGTTATGCATTTTACTTCTATTTGGCTTGGTTTGATTTGGTTTCTCACATCCCATGCACTTTTCATGCTTTATAAGTACTGATGGTTACTACTGATGCACTGAATAGCAAGAATGCTATGATGTGCAACGTATTTTTATGGTCTAATCATTCGCCTAGGATGGCAGTCATGTCGGTGGAATTGGACGAAGTGACCTAGATTTGGATCAAATTCATATACATTGATTCAATCGATAATATGGTGACCCTATTGATATTAGGATCCAATATAATTAAACTTTGGAGGGGTCAAGCCTCGTCAGCTAGAATCATTTTTGAGCGATGATTTATTGTCAACGAGCAGTTTTGACAGTTTTGTCGTCTGCTATGGTTGCTTGGAGTTACTGTGACTGGTTTACTAGATTGACAAATGGTCATTTGATCAAGGTGATCAAGCATTGAATTGGCAGATAGTACTGAAATAAAATCAGCAGTACGTTGGTGGATTGAACAATTTAAATTTTAGCGTTTGTTAAGTTTTAAAATAATAAGAGTACTTGCACACAAAGTGAGCAAGCATTTACTTTAAAGAAGCAAGTTTTTGCAATAAAATTTCCAGAAAATGGAATATTATCTCTTTTGAAGGATCGGCCAAGCATGGTCTGTTTTGCTTATTTGGACCGTTGTGACAATCTTGTAGGATTTTTAAGAAATTCTTAAATTTCTTTCTAAATTACAAGGTTGATTACTTTTTAATTTCCTACTATGCCTAAATGATGAAATGAATTATTACAGAAGTGAAATAGACAATTTTCAGGAAAAATCTCTTTCCCATTCAACGTAGAAGTGGGTTCTCTCTAGCTGACATTACCAAAGAATACATTGTGATTAGGAGTGTAAATTTAATTAATGCTCACACAATTTTATTGTACATTACTGCTTGCCCATTTATCTATTCAATTGTTTACCCATTCATCATCTGTTTGTTCTCCATCACCCTCAGCTAGGAATGTTTCCACGCATTCATCATCCGTTTGTTCTCCATCACCCTCAGCTAACGGAATGTTTCCACGTGGCGAACAAAAATCCGACATGGCACATCACTTGTCTGATCTTTTCTCATTTATCCACCCACCAAACCCCCAAAATTTGAAAATCGTAGTATATTGCAAATTTTTAATATATTCAGGAGTAAAATTAGAATCCAGCATATTCTACTATCAATCAGTTAAAATTTTGAGCAATGCCATGTACTCCCATTAAAGTTGCAATCTTAGTCCAGGTGACATTCATTTAGTGGGTGTTAGTGAGTCATTTTTATGTAAAAATGCATTTTGAAATAGTAAATTGATCAAAAATGTGTGATTGAAAAATAAAAATAAAAAGTTTTTGATTTACATATAATATTATTTTAATGAAAAATACGTGATTGAAAAGAAGAGAGAGAAAAATATATTTTTAAAAAAATGGGTATCAAATGGGGCCTTAATTTCACTTTTTATTTAGCATATTATCTAGTGCCATCTAGATTAGATTGCAACCTCATGGTATTACCCTAGAATTTTAAATTTGAATGGCGTCTTCGTGGGCGAATTTGTGGGTGTTGCTGGGGCTAGGACTCGGCAAAAGCTCCCCACCACCTTACGGGCCTTTCCTTCGCCGTCTCTGTAAGCCCTTTCATTTATCTTTCCCTATATCTTGTTTAAAAATTCTCAATTTTTCAGCAAAATTGATGGAGTTGGACATTGTTAGTAGATAATTCGACGAAATGGTTTTGTGAGATTCCAAATGGAAATTGTGATGCACCACATCGAATTTCTACCCACCACGTGACTCATTTCGTTAGTTGATGGTGATAGAAATCAAACAAGGCTTTTTTTTTTTCCTCTTTTTTTAATGACCGTGTAGCCCTGAAGAGACTCAAAATGATGACCATTAGAGAGCAAATCCAAAACCTGACCATTGAGTACCTCTTTGGGTTGAAATCAGACAAGTGCTGAATATGTAAGCAATTGGATAGATGGATGAGCAATAGTTTCTCCTTTATTATTCGATAAGCAAGTAGTCATGTAAAAAAAAAAAAAAGTTGGGTAAATATCGATTAAATTTACTTGTGATTAGGGCTATTTAGACATGGGTAATACATTACCACAATAAATTTTACTTATTGCACACCATTATAATCATACCATAATAAAAACATGTTTACAATAAATACACCACAACAAATTTACAATTATAGTCCTAATTCAATAAACACTAAAAATGAAAATAAAAATAAAAATAAAAATACAGTATTATTTCTAATTTTTTCTACCTATTCTTCCCGTTCGTCAGATTCCAAAGAACAGCCTCAAAATTCCTGAACAAATACTTTCCAGGCAACCAACTGCAAATTAAAAATACGTCCGATAGTAATGAATCCAGTAGAACACCCACGTAACAAGACTCCAGCTTGATACAACAAATCCACCAACCAAGTAATCCAAGATCCAACTAACCGTAACTTAAGTTTTACGGACTGGAACAACAGTAAAAGTTGGATTTCCTTTTATGGTTCAGTTTTGACTTTTGATGTATATTCGAACCACTGAGTTTCTAGTAGTGGAAAGAAAGAGAAAATTTAGTTGATAGGGGTGAATGAGAGGTTTTATCTTTTGATAAGTGGACTTGAAAGATGTTAAATGTCCAAAGTTATCAAGTATTCCACATGTTATGATATGTACTTGAAGAATAATGTTATTTGAATGGGCTCAATGATAGACCATTTTTTGACAGATTCACTTTACCCTTTTTGATTGGCAGTTTTTTGTTTTGACATTTTTTTTTTTAAACTCTCAATAGGTGATTGCCTTGTGTATCCGTAAGTGAATTTTGTTGGAAAAAATTGAGTGAGCTGCTCACTTTTGGCACAATTTTCGATGGGACCCGTTGGTCCAATATGGAATATCAAAGTTGATATATGTTCTCCTCCGCGAGAACATCGATTTCACGTATTTATTTGCCAAAAATAAAGTTCGGGTGAATGAGAAATTGAAACTCAAAGTTGGTCATTGGAAATTGATTTTGTGGGAAAAAATGCATTTATCCCACATAGGAAAACCAAGGAAACTTAAACAACTTTATATATGATTATGCTTTGGAGATGTGTAATCATGTGTAGCATTGAGGCTCTCTCCACGTGCGCGCACGGGGGGTGCAAATCACGAACCGAAATAACTTTCGGACCTTGAACTTAGGTGCGGGTGCGACCTGCGCACACGAATGTCATACCGAACAACGCAAAAATGGCTCCATCGGTGAGCCCACGTTTTGCCAATTTTTTTTTGCTTTCTCCAATGACCTTTGAGTTTCTAAACTGAAAAAACTCCAATGGACTCCCAATAGTCACAGTGTTAATGGAAAGTAACTCCAATGGTCACAATATTAATGGGCAGTATGCCTATAAAAAGTCTCATTCTCCAGCAATCTAACACACTCGAAAATCTCACCTACATTCCTGCATACACAGTTTCTTCTTTTTTACATTCCTTGTCTAGTAAGGTCTTATTCTTGTGGTGATATTGTTCGGATACTAGATTAGTTCACCGGAGTAGGACCGCGGTGCTCGAATTCTGCTTATTACCGTTGTATCCTGGGAGACGCCGCTCGAACTATGCACACACATGCCTCGATTTATAATCTACTGCAGTTTGTGTTTTCTTTCTACAGATTATTTTTGCATTACTATTTAATTCATGCAGTTTATAGTTCCATAGTGTGCAGTTTCCAGATTCATCGTTTACAGTTTTAGCCTACAGTTAACTTATATTTTTGATTTTGTGTTGCTAAACTTTTTTTTCAACCGTTGAAAAATTCTGAAACGGAATTTTTCTTGATAAATTGAAATTGTTTGCCTTGTGGTTATTAATTTCAATAGTCGGCTATTGCAATTGAATAAAACTTAAACAATTGATTTCATCCACTAGCGACTTGTTTTCCTACAAGCTTAAGTCAGCTTCTGAATTCGGAAAACAAGAGTTGGTTTTTGGTTTAACTGAATTTTGGTTTCTTGGAACTAATATTTGGTTTGTTTTCAGAAATGGCAACCGAATCGAACAACATGGATGTAACCCAAAATGTTCCCGCTGGAAATCAGGCTGTGGGTTCTAATGTTGCTCAAGGGCCAAGCTCCGTTGTGGCTTAGACTGTGGCTAGAATGCCAAGTCATGTTGTGAGCCAAACTGACCAAACTGTAACTGTTCCGTTTAATCATGGAGAAAAAACCAGATATCTTGAATTTCAAAAAGTGGCAGCAGAAAATGCTTTTTTACTTGACCACCTTGAATCTAGCGAGATTCTTGACTGAAACTGCTCCAAAACTTAATGAGGGCGAGGGAGATGTGCAAGCATTGAGTGCCCTTGATGCTTGGAAGCATTCGGACTTTCTGTGCCATGGTAGACTAGGACACGTTAACTATGATACTTTACGAAGACTAGTTAACTCTAACTACATACTTAAGTTCAATAACGATTCCAAACATAAGTGTGAAACTTGTGTTGAAACAAAATTGACAAGGTCATCGTTTAAATCAATTGAACGGAACACATAACCACTAGATTTAGTTCACAGTGACGTGTGTGATCTAAAACTTGTACAAACAAGAGGTGGCAACAAGTATTTTATTACTTTTATCGACAATAGCACAAAATACTGCTATGTATATCTACTTAAAAGTAAGGATGAAGCTATAGAGAAATTTATTCTCTATAAGAATGAAGCTGAGAATCAACTTAATAAGAAAATTAAGGTGCTGGGAAGTGATCGAGGTGGTGAGTATGAAGCATCATTTGCTGAATTCCGTGCACAACACGGAATCATATATGAAGCCACCGTCCCTTATTCACTGCAACAAAATGGTGTTGCTGAACAGAAAAATTGTACCTTAAAAGAGATGATGAATGCAATGTTCGTAAGTTCTGGGTTACCTCAGAACATGTGGGGAGAAGCTGTGTTATCAGCAAATTACCTTTTAAATAAGGTACCCCGAAAGAAATCGGAAAAGACCCCTTATAAGTTATGGAAAGGAAGAATGTCTACCTATAAACACTTGCGAGTATGGGGGTGTCTTGTTAAAGTGGCTGTTCCACCACCAAAGAAGGTAAGGATAGGCCCGAAAATTATAAACTGTGTCTTCATTGGCTATGCACATAATAGCAGTGCATATTGCTTTCTTGTGTATGATTCAAAAATTTCAGACATACACAAAAGCATGATAATAGAATTAAAGAATGCTACATTCTTTGGAGAAGTATTTCCATACAGATCTAAAGAGGAAGCAAGCTCCTCTAAACGAACATATGAGACAATGACTGAAAATAGTCAGAACGAAGAATTAGAAGAGGAGACTGGGGTTAGACGTAGCAAACGGGAAAGGACAAAAAAATCTTATGGTCCTGATTTTTCTGACCTATATGTTAGAAGTGAACCTCAAAGTTATCAAGAAGCAGTGAATTCCTGAGAAGGATTTCAATGAAAAGAAGCCATTGAAAGTGAAATAGATTCCATACTGCAAAATCATACATTGAAGTTAGTGGATCTTCTTTTAGGAAATAAACCACTAGGTTACAAATGGATTTTCAAAAGGAAAATAAAAGCGGATGGAACTATCGAGAACTATAAGGCCAGATTAGTAATTAAAGGCTACAAACAAAGGGAATGCTTAACATCTATTAGGATGATACTTGCGTCGCTTTGCGAAATCTTGAAGTACATCGACTGGATGTTAAAACTACCTTTCTAAATGGAGATTTAGAAGAAGAAATTCACATGGAACAACCGAAGGGGTTTTCATCACCAGGACAGGAAAAGAAAGTCCGTAAACTGGTAAAGTCACTATATGACTTGAAACAAGCACCAAAACAATGGCATGAAAAATTTGACAATGTCATGATTGAGAGTGGATTTAAAATCAATGAATGTGACAAATGTGTTTATGTCAAAGACACTAAAGATGGATATGTTGTCTTATGTGTTTACGTTGACGCATGCTTATTGTTGGTAGTGACAATAAAATGATTGAATCCACTAAAAATATGTTAAACTCGAGATTTGACATGAAAAATATGGGTTTAGCTGATGTTATACGTAGAGTGAAAATCTCAAGAATATCAAATGGGCTTGTTCTAAGTCAATCACATTATGTGGACAAAATTTTAGGAAAATTTCATAAAGATGATACTGGCTTGGCTAGAACACCAATAAATACGAGTCAACATCTCTCAAGTAGAATACTCGAGAGTTATCGGAAGTCTAATGTACTTAATGAGTGGTACTAGACCAGATATAGCCTACACAGTCAGTAAACTGAGTAGATACACGAGTAATCCAAGAGCTAATCATTGGAAAGGAATTGTAAGAGTACTAAAGTACTTAAGATATACTCGTGACTATGGACTACATTATACCAGATATCTAGCAGTCATTGAAGGACACAGTGATGCTAATTGGATATCTAATATAAAAGACTCAAAATCGACCAGTGGATATGTGTTCAAATTGGGTGGTGTTGTCATATCGTGGAAATCCTCTAAGCAAACGGTTATAGCCAGATCTACGATGGAATTTGAGTTTATAGCTCTAGATAAATGTGGTGAAGAGACTGAATGGTTGCATAACTTCTTAGAGGATGCTCCAAGATTGTCATAACCTGTGCCAACAATTTGCATATATTGTGACAGTCAATCGGCAATAGGAAGGGCACAGAGTAACATATATAATGTAAGTCTAGACATATACGTCGTAGACACAATACCATAAGACAACTACTCTCAACTAGAGTTATCACTATTAACTATATAAGATTAAAAGATAACATTGTGGATCCGCTAACCAAAGGGTTAAATAGAGAGTTAGTTATGAAATCATCGAAAGGAATGAGACTTAAGCCCTTGAAAGATTAAGTCATTACAAAGGAAAACCCAACCTAATTGACTGGAGATCCCAAGATCTAGGTTCAATAGGAAAACTTAACTGTAAAGACTTGATAAAATCACTGTGAGGGTATTACCTCCTGTCCATTCCTATGATGTAACAGTGATACCCATAAGGTTGAAGGTTAAGCAATAGGCCTTTAATGATTCTTATGCGTCGTAAATCGAGCCAAGTAATATGGGTTACTTGTAATAAGAAATCACCTATGTGAGAGAGAAGTGGGGCCGCTTCTAAGAGAATTGGGTGGGGCTCAATTCTTAAGAACTCTCATAGAATCAGGCATATGTTCATGGCCAAAACGAATATAACAATGAGAATTGGATTGTGTTAGGAAGAATCATGTGTGAAGTATATCATCGTTTATACAAACGGCAGAACAGTTCAAGGACATCCCGTTTACTAGTCAGCCAGTAAAATAAATATGCTTTCACAAGGGAAGGTTCAAAGGGTAACACCTACCTATCCTATGCAGGATTCAACCGCTGAACTTTATCACCTAGTCTTGTGTCTCACGTTTCGTGTCTCTCCCAATTTTCATTCATGTGGGGGATTGTTGGAAAAAATTGAGTGAGCGGCTCACTTTTGGCACTATTTTCGATGGAACCCGTTGGTCCAATGTGGAATATCAAAGTTGATATGTGTTTTCCTCCGCGAGAACATCGATTTCATGTATTTATTTGCCAAAAATGAAACTCGGGTGAATGAGAAATTGAAGCACAAAGTTGGTCATTGAAAGTTGATTTTGTGAGAAAAAATGCATTTATCCCACATAGGAAAACCAAGGATACTTAAACCACTTTATATATGGCTATGCTTTGGAGATGTGTAATCATGTGTAGCATAGAGACTCTCTCCACGTGCGCGCGCAGGGAGTGCAAATCACGAACGGAAATGGCCTTCGGACCTTGAACTTGGGTGCGGGCATGACCTGCGCACACGAATGTCGGACCGAACAAGGCAAAAATGGCCCCATCGGTGAGCCCACATTTTGCCAATTTTTTTTTGCTTTCTCCAATGACTTTTGAGTTTCTAAACTGAAAAAACTCCAATGGACTCCCAATGGTCACGATGTTAATGGAAAGTAACTCCAATGGACTCCCAATGGTCACAATATTAATGGGCAGTATGCCTATAAAAAGGCTCATTCTCCAACAATCTAACACACTCGAAAATCTCACCTACATTGTTGCATACACAGTTTCTTCTTTTCTGCATTCCTTGTCTAGTAAGGTCTTATTCTTGTGGTGATATTGTTCGAATACTAGATCAGTTCGTCGAAGTAGGACCGCGGTGCTCGGATTCTGCTTATTACCGTTGTATCCTAGGAAACAGCCGCTCGAACTGAACCTCCAGCACCTATGGTGAGGGGGCGAAATTGTCTTAAGGAAACTGTGCATACACAGACCTCGATTTGAAATCTGCTGCAATTTGTGTTTTCTTTCTACAGATTATTTTCGCATTACTATTTAATTCATGCAGTTTGTAGTTCCATAGTGTACAGCTTCCAGATTCATTGTTTATAGTTTTAGCTTGTAGTTAACTTATATTTCTGATTTTGTGTTGCTAAACATTTTTTTTTAGCCGTTGAAAAATTCTGAAACGGAGTTTTTCTTGATAAATTGAAATCGTTTGCCTTGTGGTTATTAATTTCAATAATCGACTATTACAATTGAATAAAACTTAAACAATTGGTTTCATCCACTAGCGACTTATTTTCCTACAAATTTGTTCCTGTAGCAGAACTGGTACTTGAATATATGTTGCAGGCTCAGAGGTGGAACATTCCAACCTATTTCTTGAACAAGAAAGCAGTTCTCTCACTTTCTCTTTGATTTTTCTCACTACATTATTGTCCGAAATTGGCATAAGATTTGGCGGTTTTCTAGAAGAAATGTTATGGCTTCTTAAAAACACTCTAAACGATGCCTTTGCGCTACCGTGGCACCGTCGCAGAGAACAGGAAAACGGAGACAATGTTGCCTCAGAGAAATGGAAAATAGGGACAATTTAATTGTGGTGTGTATAAAAAAGGTTTATGCCCAAAGATATGTTTAAATGTGTGGTTAATCAAGTAATTTTACTTAAGGGCCATTTAAGTAAATAAAAATGTTAATTAAAATAGTGGTCTAATTAGTAAAATATGTGGTGGTGATTACCCTTTAGATGTAGAGGCTCTATTAAAGGGCAAAACTAAGCATTCTCTCTCTCCCACTTCCTTTTTTCCTCCTAATCAATATACAATTGAGATGAAATTTGAGAGGTTGCAAAATATTTCATATCCTTTCATTTTCTTTATTTTTATTTTTTTTATAGAGGATGATATATTTATCATTTCACGAGCCTTTATTGAAAAAATGAAAGTTGTATTTCGCAAAGAAAATGTCATCTAGGGGGTATTCACAATAGAGGCAAAAGTCGGGAGGTTTTGCGCCAATTACCCAAATTTGAGTTCCAGATAGAATTTATTTAAGATGAAATTTAAACTTAGTGATCTATTTGATTAAACATAATTATCACGTAGTTTTAAAAATCATTTTTTTACGAAGATGCTCTAATATATAAACAATTCAAATTCTTTAATATACAAGTAGTGTCGAGCTCGAGCAGGAGCAACATGAGTTACTTACATATCGGCAGTTTTGGACGTTTATTCTTGAAAATTGAGAAAATGTAGCAATTGGATTTCTTTTTGGAATTTTATGGAGTGATTATATTCTTTTTTTCCGGCACCAACCATGTTGTGTACACTTTGTCGTGCATGTGCACGTGTTTCACAACATGTCACTGTATTTGACCGAACTTCTGCTTTTACTTTTTTTAAAAATTTTATTTAAAATTTATTTTAACGAACATAATTCTTCATTTGACAAAGAAATATTTGCACTTATATTTCAACTTTCTATTTATCTAACGTTTGACTTTTGAGTCATTAATAGTAAGTCTACATTAGGTTCATCGAACTAAGTCATATAGGGATTTTGATACAAAATTATAAGATATAATAGTAAATAGATACTATTAGGTGAATTAATGTAGATAGCATTATTTAGTTTTTCATTCGAAAGATAATATTTGCACTATCGATCATATAGCATGGTACAGTGGTTGGAGGTTGGATTTGACTGCCGCCCATTATAATTTAATTTTAAGAGCCTGTTTGGTATATATCAATGTAAAAATGAGAATGAAAAATATAGTTGTTATGGACCCTACACAAGAGATATAAATTTAAATTTGGTGGCTTGATGTGATGAATAACGGTCATATTTTTCATTTTAATGAAGAAAAAATGGAAAACAAATGGGGGCTAAAAAATTTAGAGCTTGTTTGGGAATGATTTTGAGAATTGATTTTTTGATCGTTAGAAGAAAAGTAGAGTTCACTTGTGAGAGAAGAAGTCAAATATAACGGTTGAAATAGTGATATAACAGTTAAAAAATCAATTTTTTGGAGCAAAAAATCATTCCCAAACAAGCTCTTATATGATTTAATATGGTGAGGTAAATATAACCTTGCTATTTTTTAGTATTTTTAATTCTTCATCTCTTAAACTTTGTAGGACTTATGTCGAAAATTTTCTGCCCGACTAACTTTCAAAAATTTAATTTAATTTAATTTTATTGAAAGTTGGGTATTCTTCTTTTAATTTAAAAAATCAAATCAAATAATAAAAAATAAATTTCAAGAAATTTTCTCCTGTATCCTAAAATCTTACACACAAGAATTTGAGCTTTAACAACATTTCTGGTTTAAACATTCATAACAATTATTTGTTCATCTTGTCATGTCTCGACATTTTTTTTTTAAGCATTGATATTATTATATTAAATCAATTTGTTAAAGATCGTTGACGAAAGAAATGGGTGAAACACAATCGAGCGTTGAAAGTTATTATCGACGATCAACGTCCGTAATATTGGGGTTTTTTTATTAATATTTAATTAAATAATATTCAAAAAATCGTACGGATTAGAATTAGAAGGATTAGCATTAGTAAGAAGTGATTAAACGTATTTTTCTTTAAAATTTCCTTCCACTTGTCCCTTAAATTAGTAAAAATAAAACAAATATAATAAAAATTAGTATTAAACTCTCGATGTAAATTTAAGCACAGAAGAGCTTTCTTTTATTTTTGTTTAAACAAGTGGCCCCCACATTGGTGTGCTTTCTTTACTTTTGTTTAAGAACATCATGATGGTTCATGCCCCTCAGTTGTCTTCGCCACTATTTGCCCAATTCAAATATGCAATAATCAATTTGTGGAGTAAAATTTTAGTAGATTTTGTTAAAAAAATAAAAATAAAAAAATGAAATGGTGGTTGAAAAATTAATAAAAATTATGAATCTCATAAAATATATAGTTAAAATTAAAATTTAATCGATTAAAAAGTTAAATTAAATTTTATCAAACAAGTACTTAACTCTTATATGGGCCCAATTTTTTCATCAAAATACATTTTTTAACACTGATTTGATCTCATTTTAACTATGCTTTTTTCAATAAAATTATATTATACATACATCCAAAAATATCCTTATTTTTTAAACATATTCTACGTCATAACACTATTAAAAAATGCATTTTTTTGGAAAGAATGGAACTCAAACAAGCCCTCGAAATGTTTATTGCAAAATTTACTCAGTAAAAAACAACAATATTTAGGTCAAAGTCAACAAAAGAAAATTATTGGAGATGGAATGATAGGTGGAAATTCGCACACATGACGAGGTTCAGCAGGACGTAAAGAGGTAACGAGTAGACGAAGAATATTTTAGAAATTTTAAAAGTATTGGTTTATTTATACAATCGAGGCTAGTTTTTTAGAATGAACCAGCAAGACAGACATATTTTTTAAATAAATTTTATATTTTCATTGACAAATTATAAGGGATAAAATATTAATGGTAAGTAGTGCATGAATTGATAAGAAGGAACCAACAGACCTAAATTTAAGGACAATAATAAAATAAAGGCTCTTTAATTAACTAATACAATGTGTCAATGGTATAATAAATATTTACAACATCAAAGCACAACAATCCAATTAATTACTCAATGAAATAGGGTTGAATATTCTAAGGTTGGTTTAGATTGTCCTGTTTAGCCCTTATTATTTAATCTCTATTATTTTGAAAATACATTTTTCTCTATTCTTTTCAGTAACATATAAAATAATATTACTCGTAAACTCCAAAATTTTCCTTATTTTTTTAGCACACATTCTATATCGCGCTTAATGAATGAAGTCATGAACTTCTTAATATTGCATTCAAAGGGGAAAAAAAGATGAGGAATAAAGTAACCCTTTCTTTCGAACAACTGGGTATATTTCGTAGACATTAGCTCATCTCATACTGGTTTTGAAGTATATATTCGTTATTATGAATAAATGATAATAATTACCACATACTTTTCAATTGTAGAATAATTGAAACAATATATTGGCCAATCGAAAAACGAGAGATTCAACATTAGTGCTTTCTCTCGCAAACTCAACTTTTTTTTCTTAAAACAAACGCTTACAGATGAAGTCATGAACTTCTTAATATTTTATTTAAAGGGGAAAAAAGATGAGGAATAAAGTAACCATTTCTTACGAAGAGCTACGAGCTCTATTTCATAGATATTAGCCCATCTCATACTGATTTTGAAGTATATATTCATTAGTACGAATAAATGACATACTTTTCAATTGTAGAGTAGTTGAAATAGTAATTGGCCAATCGAAAAACGAGAGATTCAATCAATCAATTAAGATTTTACACTCCATAAATCAGCCTCTCGTATATGGAGATCCTTCGCCCTAATTTCATGAAAATCAATGCTTATAAAGAACACAAGGAATTGATTTGAAGCGTCATTTAATTATTTTACACCAGCTTAACTGCGCGGAACTTTTATTTTTATAAGAAATTTACTATTTATACACTGATTTTTGACACTTTGGTTGTTATCAGTGTCAATTAGATGAAAAAACTGTTTGAAATTTAAATTGTTCAATAAAATAATGACGCGTGATAAAATATAAACTAAATTGTACACCATAGTGTACATGTAGCAAGGTTCATTTTATAAATCGATAGATTGTAAGTCAATCGAACTACATTCGTTGGTGATCACGCCCTCATGCTATGAGACAAATAATGAGAGTCGAGCTTGTTCGAAGCATAATGGTCTTTAGTTGCTTCTAGAAGATAACAAAATAAAGAGAAAATAGTACACTATATTATTAGATATAGTCCTTTGATGAATTTCAAATCAACAGGGTTAGCTCATTCTTGGGTTTTAATAATAAGGCTTTTGTTGTTGTTGTTGTTAGCCTCGATCTCTCTTATTGGGATTTGAAATGCGATTATTGATAGGGGTTTTTGAGGGGAGGAAGGAGATTTTCTGTAGATTAGAATAAGCTGAAGGAGGGATTTTAATTATTCGATAAGATGGAAGGACCGGCAGTACAGCCAGCCAGCCCCCGGAAAAAGATGACGAAACAATTGACAGGGAAACGAGACGATACTGCATTGCATTCTGCAGCTAGAGCAGGGAATATTGTTGCCATAAGGGAAATCATCAATGGTATTACAGAGGAAGAATTGAAAGAGATGTTATCGAAGCAAAATTCAGCCGGAGAAACAGCCTTGTATGTAGCTTCTGAATACGGATATTTTGAGTTAGTGAGGGAGATGATCGAGTTCTATGACCTTGCAGCTGCTGGAATCAAAGCGAGGAATGGCTTTGATGCACTTCACATAGCTGCCAAACAGGGGGATTTGAGTACTTATCGATACAAGATTAGATTTTTCATATGATTTTATCTGTTTATTGGTTAAGATTTGACGTAAATCTCAACTTCGTGTATTGCAGAAGTGGTGAAGGTGTTGATGGAAGCACATCCCGAGCTGTCCATGACCGTTGATGTTGCAAATACCACGGCTTTGCACACTGCAGGGACTCAAGGGCACATAGACATCGTAAATCATCTCTTGGAATCCGAAAGCAGCCTTGCCACCATAGCTAAAAGTAATGGGAAAACAGTCTTGCATTCTGCTGCAAGAAATGGGCATTCACAAGTTCTTAAGGCCCTCTTGAGTAAGGAGCCCGGGATTGCTACTCGAACTGATAAAAAGGGACAGACCGCACTTCACATGGCCGTCAAAGGACAAAATCTTGAGGTTGTAGAGGAACTAATTAAAGCAGATCCCATGTCGATTAACATGGTGGACAACAAGGGAAACACCGCATTGCATATAGCCACCCGGAAAGGGAGGACACAGGTAATTTTGTAGTCACGTCTTATTTTGTTACAATTTTGGGGAAATCTTTAACTTATGCTAATAGTTTGTTTTAACTTATGCAGATTGTGAAGATGCTGCTAGGACAGAACGAAACCGATACAAGAGTTGTTAACCGGTCTAATGAAACTGCCCTCGACACCGCAGGGAAAATGGGGAATTCTGATATCGAAGCCATCCTGAAGGAACACGGTGTTCTGAGTGCAAAGACGATAAAGCCTCAGACGACAAGTCCAGCTCGGGAGCTGAAGCAAACCGTGAGTGACATAAAGCACGAGGTCCATTACCAATTAGAACACACGCGTCAAACCAGAAAACGCGTGCAAGGTATAGCTAAACGCCTCAACAAAATGCATGCCGAGGGGCTCAACAATGCCATTAACTCGACTACTGTTGTGGCTGTACTCATCGCCACCGTTGCATTTGCAGCGATATTCACTGTTCCTGGCCAATATGTCGATGACCCTAATGATATTCCTCCGGGCCTTTCCCTTGGGGAGGCAAATATTGCTCCAAAACCTTCGTTTCAGATTTTCTTTATCTTCGACTCTGTTGCCCTGTTCATTTCTCTAGCAGTCGTGGTGGTGCAAACCTCGGTCGTGGTAATAGAAAGCAAGGCGAAGAAGCAGATGATGGCGATTATAAACAAGCTAATGTGGCTGGCTTGTGTGCTTATTTCGGTGGCATTCTTGGCATTGTCGTTTGTTGTAGTTGGAAAGCACGATAGGTGGCTGGCAATTGGAGTGACAATTATGGGAAGTACAATATTGGCAACAACAATAGGTACAATGTGTTATTGGGTAATTATGCATCGGATAGAGTCCTCGAACAAGAACTCTATGCAGGCCAGCAGAGACCGGTCCTGGTCGAAATCTTTACTTTCAGATTCGGAAGTCCTAAACAATGATTTCAAGAAAATGTATGCAATTTGAAAGCTTTTCTCAAAAAAAGGTTAAACCCTAACCTTAAGGGTCCCCCACCACCCCTCCCCTGGAGCATCGTGAGGGAGGTAAATCTGAAAGCTTTTCTCGTGCTTATGTATGAATCAGTGGCAGCAATGTCTTCTCAAGTTTTTAACATAAATGTTATTGTTAACTGCACTTTTATATCCTTTTTATTGCCAAATGATGGGGACTTCTTGTTTGGGATCGTTTGGCATTAGGATAATGTAATTACTTGAAACATGTATCTGGTTACCTAGTCATAAGTATGGCAACTGTGACAATTTTAAACTGACTTGTTACATGCACTAAAAGCAAACTCCGAAGGTCTTTCTTGAAGATGCAAAATTAATGGTAGCTTGTTATGCTCAAGTAATTTCAATCAAGTTGTCCAACTAAATGGGAAATTGTTCGACTTACGAGAAAGTTACTCTGTTATTTGGCAACAATTGCTCAAGTACAACATTATCTCTACAATCATGCTTGGTGTACACCAAATTTGACAGTTTGTCAGTAAACTATCATTTAACAACTAAAAAAAAAACAAAAACCAATTTAATTAGACAAGCCCAGGTAATAGGAAGAGATAATTAAACCACCATTGTTTGAGTTGTCCAGTAAATCCAATAATAATATTATTTGTTGAAACTTTTGAAGTAACTCCTTCAGATATATATGCTTTATGACATCTCAATATTCCATTCGACACTTGATTGGCTATCATAATTTTTTTGAAATTTTGCCTTTTCTCAAAAAGCAAATCAGGAGAAGTATTTTAAGGGTAATAAGGAGATACTTTAGAATAATTATTCTTTCTACCTCTTAATTTATTGATATGAAAATCTTTATCTTCAATAAATTGAGATTCAAGTTCGTCAATAATATTTATTTTATTAGAACTTGAGGATAACTTTGATAACTGAGTAGCTGACTCTTTGAGAACACTAGTCTCAATATTGAGATTTCCAAATTGAGGAACATTTTCATGAGGTTTAAATAGAGAGTTGATGGGTTTTTTTTTTTTCTTTTATCAACAAGTTTGGAAGGAGTAGAAGTTTTAGAATCAAAATTAATTTCAATTCTGTTGAGTTGAAAGCACATTGACTGTAGAACAATATTAGTATAAATTGTTTTGAGCTTAAATGTTTTTTATATCTTTAGCAACAACTTCAAATTCATCTAGTCATTCGGAAGATATTTTCTGGAGAGAAAAATGCAAGAATTTGAATTTTTCCCTAAAAAACAATAATTTCTTGCATATGAGGATGAGTGGTTTGGAAAATATCACCAGTAGGTGTTTTCCAAGTATTTTTTGAAGTATTTGTATTTTGAACAGATTTTTCTTTAGTGGGTTTTTTGTTAAAAGCTTTGAAATATGCCCACTCGTAAAAATATAAATCTTTTGAAAATTCATAAAATTCTTTCCAAAAAGATTCGATTTCTCCTTTGAAAAACTTTTTCAAAGTAATTTTGTAAAATTTTTGACATTAGGAGTTTGATCAGTTTTAAATTCATTTCTTCTATTTATTGTAAAAGAAATAACATTACATTGCTAATAAAGTCTTTCTGGAGAGATAGTATATCTGATAAAGTAGGAGAATTAGGTTGTTCTGATTCATCATCCTTATTAGTACTACATTGAAGTTTTGGATTATTAGGAGGAAAATCATCTCCTTTGAGAGAGGATGTTGAAAATCTAGTTGATTGAAAAGAAAATTCTTTAGATCTATCTTCAGATCTGGAAGAACATGATCTTTGATGTTGAACAATAAAGATCCTTCGAAGATCATCTTAACATGCCCATCAGGAAAAGAAATAACTTGATTTGGAGTAGTTTGAATATGAGTAGGAATTGAATTTTAAACATTCTCAAAATTCCATTCAAGTTCTCTGGATCGAAGATTTTATGATATCTTTTTAGGAATCATGGTATTAGAATAAAAATGGTTGACTTCAACAAGAAAACCATCTTCTTTTGGAAATGAGTTGAGTTGAGTATTCATAAGCTTGTGATATATTCTGCATATTACAGCAAATGCATTTTAACGATCATTAAAATCTAGATTTCTAGTTTGAATATGAAGATTTAGAGCATTAAGAATAGCTCCATCAGTAAGATTGATAGAAAATTTTGGATAATAATTTGAAAATATAGAATCACTTTGTTTTCAAATTTGAAAAGTCTCTTATCTATAAGAGCTAAAAGCATAGTAATGTCTAAACCTGGTCGAAATAATGATTTGACAGCAATTTGAACTAATCCCACGTGAAGATATTTTAATTTTTTATACGAGATTGAATAGCTTCTTTTGAAAATAAATTAATGTAAACATTTTTTTTATAGTAAGAGTTTGCTCAAGTGTTTTGATAGCATAATTTTAAGTAAAATCATACTTTCCTAATTCATATATAGAGTTTGTCTACCTTTAGAGTAGTCCAATTATAGAGTCTTTGTTCAATTTGAGCAATTTAAAATTAATGAGCATTGAAATCATTTGATACAGACAATGCTTGATCCAATTCTTCTTCATTTGAAATGTTTTTAGATCTACTACTAGATCTTCTAAACCAATATGATATTAAAGATGTAATTAAATAAATTGAAACTATAAAAACCTACCACTGTAGACACAATACTACAGGATAGACAGACTATTACCAAGTCTACAATAGGACCACCCTAACATGCCTAATTCGAGAACATAGGCTGACTAACGTCATTCAGCAGACATCCAGGTTTGAACCAGATTTTCCCTTTACAGAGTATCTAATGGAAAATTATTATATCCTCACTTTATTTGCTTATGGCTCTGATACCAATTTAGCCCAGATAATAGAAGGAGATAAAAAATAAGAGGATAGAAAGAAAATTGAAGATTTTATTTAATATTGAAATCTACAAGATTGAAAACGATAAATTGAAATAACGAGAATGAAAATGAGAAAATTGAAATTACAAGATTGAAAATGATAACGGAATGACTCAAAAAATACAAGGATTTCTTAGAACTATCTTAAAAATGTTTTTTATCCCATTAAAACACACTTGAGCTAAACCTTGTGTCTTCATCTCTTTATATAGACGGATTTCGGATTTAAAATCTTTTTGAATTAAAGAATCTTGAAGGACAATATGAAAGCAATAATATCTGTCCTTGTTTGTCGTTTGTTTGCCACTTGCACCATCTTTTTAATAATTGCTGAAAGATCCTCTTCATTAAAGTCAGTCTTCTGCTTTCGAGTGTTGGTAGTGCTAGAAGAAACAATTTTTGAGGTAGCAAACACATTTTAAATAATATATTTTTTGAATTATGAGCCCCATAGTGTATTAATTCATCCAAATAACCGGGTTAATATAGTCATTTTGAATTCTTTTGAGTCTCCTGAGCAATCAACTCATCAATATCTAGCTCGTAGCAATCATCTTCGTTGCTCTGAGCATAGTCTATTTCTGAATCTGATTAAGAGGAAGAATCTTTTGTAGATTTTGATTTCCTTGAGGAAGCTTCAGCTAAGTCGGCAATTTTCTCTGAATTAATTTTCAACTCTTCTGGAGTCTTACATTGAGTAAGCATAGCTAAAAGCTTTGATTTTTCTGAAAAGAAATCAGCGTGCTTTTCTTGATCCTTCTTAGAAACCTTTCGAACGCCAATATTTCCTTTGTTCTTGAATCCATGAATTAGTCTTATGAAATTTTTACCACCATTTTATTTTGAATCGTCATACAATATTTTTTTATACAGAAATTAGATTTTGTTCTTTGAATAATTTGAAAATCCCAACAGAAAATCCAAGATACTTTAACATTGAGGGCGAATTGGAACAAAAGAATTTCTTGAGGCTTCAAATTGTTTTTGCCTCGTTTTTGAAGTGTTTGAAGTCTTGATGAGTAAAACTGGGTAAAATTTACTCATCGAGTCCAAAATAGTCGAACCACATTTGAAACCATTTTGAAAAATTATTTGAACATGCATGGTGAAATAAAATAATGGAGGAATGAGTTACAGGCCTATAATAAGAAAAATTGAAACAAACATCTTTATGGTTAAAATAATTGAAATGAGATTCAAATGCATCATCTTTAGATAATCACATTCGTTGCTTCTCCCATGGATATTGTCCCTAGTTTTCGTAAGACAAAACCCTTTGAATATTTATTTTTGAAAAAAATTGGGAGTGAACGTGGTTCGGTTTGGACGGTTTGTACTATATTTCTAACTCAAACCATTTTATGCGGTTTGAAATTTTTTCAAACCAAACCAAACTATTTTATTTTTCAAACCAAACCAATCCAAACTATAATTTGCGGTTTGATTCGGTTTTAATCCGCTATTTATCTATCAATATTATAGTAATATATTTAACATAAGTTAACATATAAGTTTAAATGAGAACTAATAATGTTAAATGTTAAATTACATTTATATTTACTATGAAACTCATGAATAAATTATTTTCAAAACTTGTTGCTAAAAGATGTAATAAAACAATTACTTTTTTTTTTCATTTTTATTTATATTTTCTTGTTTGACATTCATATTGTCATATAGAGGTTGGTAAGTGTAGAATTACATTCTGCTATTATAATTTGGTTAAAACTCATTTCCTCTTGCTATTCTGATATTAAAAAAAGGATTGAATGAGATATTTTTGGATGTACAAAGATTAATAGAGTTTCGACTAAATGGAAATTGATGAATTTCATTCTCTAATTACTTTATGAAAGTAGAAGGTAATAATACTAGTTAAGGAACTTTAACAATTTTACACAATCAATACAGTCCGTCCTTCGTTCTTCCCAAACCACAAGCAAGTTCATTAATCGTCTAGACAAATAAACAGTTATTTTTCTATCCAAACCACAATTCACAAGAATATAATAAGTTAAAAAACAACAAATAAAAGAAAGAACAACGAAAAAATGGTTTGAATGAGAATTTGAGATTTACAGAAAGAGAAGAGAAAAAGAGGTGATTCAAGTAGAAATTAGTAGACTAACAGGTAAATGCAACTGACAATTCGTAAGATAAGCGCCAAATGTTATTGAAATGAAAGTTTATATTAGGACTTCTGAAACTTTGAACATGATTTATTGATGTAGTTTTGTTAAATTATGATTTGGATTGTTGAAAATATGTTTTTTTCTTTTCATTTCATATGATTTTGAAATAATTTTAGTTTAGTTTAAATATTGGATGAGGACATGTGTTGTGAACTTGTTAAACCATATGTCAATAATGATGAATCTAATTTACTTTCTATGATTATTTCAATAGGCTGGTTGTAATTTATATTGTTAAATTTGGTATTTTTTCTGAAAAGTGAAAACTGTAAAAATTTTAAGTTAATAAAACTAATGTTTTAATTAAAAATTTTTAAAACAGTTCGATTCGATTTTTTGCTGCTTTTGAAAATCAAAACTTAAATGAAACCATTTTAAAACGGTTTGAATCGGTTTGAGGGAAAAACCCACGGGTTCATGTGGATCCAAACCAACGGTTTCAACTCAACAGCTTCGGTTCGATTTGCGATTTCGCGATTTTCTTGTGTAGCCCTAGAAAAAAAATAGTATATATGGTTTTTGAGGATTTGGGGTGTATGTTATAATAGCAGATCTTAATTTAATGAGGATAAATTCATAATAATTCCTAGTTTTTTTTTTTATGTTTCTGGACATGAAATGGAGATTTGGAGGAAAAATATCTTGAAGGCAATCTTCGAGAGATGTATTCACCTTTGAATCTAGGGTCTATCCCAAAAAAGGACGTTGAAGAGGTTTTGTAAATAATGAAAGGTCTTTTGAATAGGAATGGCAATAAAACCTGTCCCGCTCCGAATGGCACAAAAACACCTGCTCCTAACTAGTTGGTGGGGCGGGGCATGGCAGGGCGCCCCCGTCACCGGGCTTGCCACGTCCCGAACCCGCCCCGTGAAGGAAAAAATATTAAAAATAATTTTATTTCTAGACAATTCACCCATTAAAAATTCATTTTAAATTTGTATTTTATTTTCTAATAATAACGTAACTTGAAACTTTGAAAAAAAAATTAATAATAATAATAATAATTAATTAATTAAACGGGACAAAAAGTTGCCTCATCCTCAC
>NC_036237.1:28297330-28370467 GCF_002742605.1 Olea europaea var. sylvestris
CCCGGCCCCGCCCTGCCGCCATAACTACTTTTGAGGGTTAACATCCAACTACTTTCCAGATCCAATTAATATGGCATTTTTGAAGTTTGAAGGTTTAGTTTCTTCAAAAACCTTTTTGCTGGAAGGGGTATTTTGGAAGAGATTCTTTGAAGCTAGAATGATTTTTTAAGAATTCGATAAAGTTGTTCTATATTTTCTAAAAATATAAGAATATCATCAATGTGAAAACAATGATGAAGTTTGATAAATGATTGACAATCTCATTCATAATTTTTTGAAATTCAGAAATCAGAAGGAACATTTTTGAGATCGAATGGTATAACATTCCATTTGTATTGTTCGAAAGGAATGTTGAAGGCAGCTTTGTATGTGTCTTCTTCTTTAATTTGAATTTGCCAGAAACCAGAATTCATATCAAATTTTGAAAAGATAACAACTTTGAATAATCCGTTTAACAGATCTTTCTTTTGAGGTAATTGATATCTGATCCATTGAAAATTGTATTGAGAGGCTTATAATTAATAACAAAACGTAGGGGGCCTCGTTCAATTCAACAGAATTATTGACATAAAGAGTTGAACAACGATCAAGTAAATCTTTAATTTCCATTCTTTGTTCATTTGAATGAGACAAGATTAATAAAAATGCTTGACTCATGGAAATCAGAATTATAAGGAAGAAGAATAATATATTTCTTTCTATTCCAAAAAGCATTAGGAATAGTAGAACATATTTCTTTTTTAATTTATATATGAAAATTTGAAATCTTTTCCTTTATTATGTTTTCCCTCCAATCATTTTTTTTTTTTTTTACAACTAGTTAGATATCCATTATATACACTTTGAATTGTACAAATGACATTTCCCTCATCTATATAATTTATGTTGTTATATAATCTAATTATTATCGCTAGACAATTTTCCATCATAAAAATGGGATAGTAGTTATGGAAAACATGGTATATAATTTTTCTGTTGTAAACTTACTTTTAGTATAGTTAATTACAGCAGCAATGAAAGGAAGTACAATCTCACATTGAAACGAACCTCTATAAAGTAAGTTTTTTTTATATGTTTATTTTTTTTCAGCAATTTTATTGCTTTTTGTGATATAGAATTAGAACTTATACTCAATAAGGTTGAAATTTCTTTTTGTACAATAAATTTTGTCAATCCCAACTTGAGTATGGAGATAAATTAATAATTTTGATTAACTGTAAAACAATACCCTCGCTAATATTTTCTTCCAAGAATAAGATCTAGCTCCCTTTGACCCTATTTTTTAAATTTTATTTTTTCTCAAACTTAATTTCAACCACGTATTCCATAATACCCACAACTTCTATCAACTTTTCAACCACACCTTATCAAGTTCTATCAAAATCTATTTTTTTAGTTAAACCAAACAAAGACTAATTTATTTTCTAAATTACTTAGCTAAATATTACATACAAGACACTGATTTTTTCCTTTTCCTTTTTTTCCCCTTTTATTGGCAATATGTACCAAACTTGGGCTTTTTTCTTTTCTTTTCTTTTCTTTTCCCTTTTTTTTTTTTCCCTTTTTTAATATTAAAATCTAATTTTATCTATATCGCTGTTACCATAGTTCAAGTCCTGATTGATGCACAAAGAATGATTTCATAAGGGATGCCGGGCATGGACTACACCCAAAGTTTAATTTGGTTTCAAAAGGGTCAATATAACTTCTATGACAATTCAAGATTTCTTGGTAAGTTGCAAATCTCGTCGTCCGCAAGATCTCAGCAGCGCTGTAGGCTCTCAGTTGGAACAAGCGATGACCAGAAGAATATGTTCCTTCACCTTAACAAACAGACGAGATCATGCATCTTCAAGTGAGTACATGCACAACAATAATACGAAATGACAAGATAGTCAACCCGACGGACCCACAAGTAATACCCACTCATTAATCACACATTTTTATCCATTTATAATATAAATCATTTATAAATACTTCCCAAACATGCTTTTAATCAAAACTAATGAGACATCGTAACACAGCATGAAACGACATAATTTACAGAAATAGGTTAACGAACAGAAAAATCTACTAGAAGCTGGCAAAAGGCAGGGCAGCATATAAAAACTAGAAAGACATTAAAAGAGTGTGTGTTCAACTGAACAGGACATACATTTTCATACAAGTTTTCAGTTTAACGAAATCAAAATCTCTCAACTATTTAATTTATCACGTGATTATCAGATCTGCACAAGGCCTTCATTTACAGCTTCATGTGAACAGAAATCAGCAAATTCAAACATGTTCAAATCGTATAATCCATCAAAGGCAATTTTGACAGTGGCCAACCTTGGTAGTATCCCAAATTTTACCCCTGTAACTTCATATGATATTTTCATGAGTTTCAAAGTTCACATCTCAAAACTCGTCCAAACAGCAGCATATAAGAAATGTTTCTTAAGTTGGACTAAGTTGTGCTGAACAGTGTTAAAAGAGGCAAGTGATATAAAAAATTACATGACATGAAGAAACTAAGGCCAGAACATGAATGCAGGATTAGTTTGGTATTACAATGAAACACAACCCCCAGGTCCAGAACTACATAGCATGTCCTACAATTTCTTCAAATACTCTCATTTACATCCCTGAAAATTAACAAAATCATTAAATGTGCACTCACTAGGCTTCAACATTAACAACATTTTAATAGAAGCAACTGCTCTATACATTTTAAAGCATTGAATAATCAAGGTTGAGCCTAGTTATAGGGCATGTGATGGAGATCATAACAAGAATAAAGATGGACATATATTTTATTAGAATTTGATAATAAGAGTTTGATATAAAGTATATTTCAATTAGATTAGTTTTGATATTTTGATATAATTATAGTTTATTAGAAGTTTTTTTTTTCTTCTTTCAGTTTCTTGCTCTATAAATAGAGGGGCTTATTCAGTGTAATAGACAACCAGAATATATGAATAAACATTAATTTTCTTCCCAATTTCTCTCTTCCTTTCCCCCTCTTCTTCCCAATTTCTCTCTCCTTTCCCTTTCCCCTTCTCCTATAATTATCTTATTGTATCCTGCATCAGTGTGCAATCCATGCTTATCTTTCCTTTAACTTTAATAGAAGATTGCTTTGCTTGTTGGATAACAAACAATATATTAAAGTTGACGGGACATATTTTTCACCCTTCAAAACCAAATTGATGCATGGAGAAACTGACGAGTAAAAACTAGAAATGAAAAGAATGCATAGAACATATTCTATTGGGCTTGAATATCAAATTTTGAGCAAAAAATACAAAAGTCGGATTGCAGTAACTGAGATGAAAATCACGCAATAATTGCCTAGGTTGCCAAAAAGAAGAAAAACTAAGCACAAGCTTACTTCTCTCCTAACAAATCAGTTGAACCGGTAGATGTACATTTAAACAGCATATTTTGTCAATGTTGAGATAGGGCTGGTTTCTTTTCCACCATATCATAGTGGAGAACAAAATTATCCTGCATTAATTTAAACCAAACCATGTTGGAATCAAAAAGGAAAACAGCAACCTCAGGTTTGTATTCAATAAAAAAGCAGACAAATGAAAAAGGCAATGAAATTTCAAACCTTGCGGACTGTCTCCCATGCATTTGGATCAAAACAAATATAGGAACCTCTCTCATATGCATTCATCTTTACAATTGGCTCCATGTTAGCATTCCTCATAAACCACAAACGATGCTCTCTATGGTAAAACCAACCTCTATTATACCTGAAAATAATTGGGACAGCTCTGTCAAATTACTACTCTATGCAGCCAAGTTAGTATCAACCTATGGAATGGAATATAATGGGGGAGCTAGTGTAGAAAGATTTCAGTGAAAGACATGGATTTCCCAGGGACAGAATTCTGAATTACAGAAAAAATAAACAGGTGAACGAGAAATGAAACAAATATTCATGTCTAAGACGGCATACAATTCATTCGCAGCATATAATTGGGCTTCATCCTTTGGCATACTGCATGAAACCACAGAGAAAAAGATAATCTCATATTTACAGTCAGAGGTCAAAGGCAATATAAATGGAGTGTGATCTAAAGATTTACCTGTAGAAGATATAAAACAAAGTTTCTAACTGAAACTTTAAGAAGCAAGCTTGCTGCAGCCAATCCAAGAAAATTCAGCAAGAAAAAAATGGCAGAAAAGCAGCAGTATAGTTAAGGGTAGAAAAAAGCTCACATTTAGAGGCGGCGGTTGTTTAGCATAATAACATTGTGGCACGGTAAACTCTGGATCTCCTTTAGTAGGCTCATCAGACCATGGGGAACCAAATGTTTTGTGAAGATTTTCAGAAGAATTCAAGTTCAATCCAAGGGTAGTTAGGTCAATTCCAAGAGCAAGAGAAGTCAGATCAGGGTCACTCATTCTTATCACACTCAACAAACCAAGCAAACCAAAAGGGTCAGAAGTGCTTTGTCCACCCTGCATGGGCTTCACTGCTTGATCCCTATAAGGCTGACCAACGGCAGACATTTGCTGCAGGCGAAATTGGGACTGGTTCTGATGCTGCTGATATTGCTGTATAAGCTGGTCGTACGACCCGATACCAGAAACCGAATTCGGAGAACTCAGGGGTCGTAGTCCCATGCCTGGGGGCCCACTGGTCTGGTCAAATAAATAGAAACAAATAAAATTATTAAGCTATTACAAGGAAAGAAGTGTCGTGAAGCAACTTTTACTCCAAGTAACTCGTTTAAACCATCATTCACATTCACATCTACAAGCTACATCAGATCCTCTTACAACTAATAGTTATATATAGATAATCTAAAATAACTAATACAATTTATAGGAACTCCGTTCCCCGCCCCCAAACTCAATATTCTCGTGCCCATTTATGAAATGTTTTCAAAAAGGTGGTCCCACCTACGGAAACATTTCTTGCAGACTTAATTGTAGGAGAGAATTTTCACATAAAACACACCCCTCATAAGTTTACATCTTTTTCACCAGGAGGCAAATGTTCCACCTACTCACTCACGTAACCATCATTTATATTTACATATAAACTACGGTAGATCCTCTTATAATCATCATTTATATATTAACAGTAAGAGCTTGTTTGATCCCTAGTTTTTAAAAAATACATTTTCTCTATTTTCATTTCAACCACACATTCTTCAATAAAATGATATTACACGTAAACCCAAAACTTTTCCTTATTTTTTAACCACACATTCTCCATCAATCTGTATTCAAAAATGCATTCTTAGCATTTTAATGGAGCTCAAAGAAGTTCTAAATCATTTTCCCCAAAAATTAAAAATCCTTTGTACTCGATCAGTTCTCATATGGTATCAATATAGGAGGTATTTTCACACGCACTCAGGGACACAACTTTTAATGTCACCCTACAACAGTACAACTTATTTGATGATTTTCCATAGATTTACGAGTAGCTCATAAAATAATAAAATATTGTTACGAAGATTGCTTGGTTATCAACTATGGCTATAATAAAAGAGCAGTTGGTGGCATCACTTGCACTTTTTTCTATGTTAGATGAAGACGCGGAAGAAAGTACAATTTTCTTGTTCACTTCCAAAATTTCCAAGGAAAGTTGAGATGGAAACAAGCTCAAGAAAGGGCAGACCTCTCCAATTCAGAAGGATATTAGGCGTTGAGTTGCAGGAATGTCAAGTTTTGATGGCAGAAGACAAGTTGCTCCTTTTACTATTTTAGTAAATTACGACGACAATATCGGTCAAAGTATGTATTAATTGCAAATAAAACTATGTTATACTTCAATTGATCGTACATGCGCTTCTGTACAGCATGGGAACATAATCAATCAAAAAACTGGAATTTACAGTTAATACATCTAATGATTAAAAAAATTTCTATGCTGTTTTTGTTTATAATAAGGTGTTGACCGTAACTCTATTATAGAGTTCAATATTACAAAATAATAAGAACGATACGCATGCTTTACGTTAAAAATTATATCCACATGCTGCAAAAGCAATGCACTAGTACTCGAAACGTAACATTAAAGCTAGCAGTTAAACCTCTTTAAGGTATTAGTCAGACAGGCCAAGGTGGCAGATATTACAAAGCAGACAAAGGATATTGCCTGGTTCAGAAGAGTATTTCCCATCACTTCAGAGTAAGAGAAAAAAAGGCACAGGCAGAGAAAGAACAGATGTGTTAAACCAAAAAAAGCAAAAAGAAAAAGTTGATATTGAATAGTTATTTGTGATTTACCTATTTGCTTGAAAATAAATAATAAAACACAACTAAAAATAATAAATAATTCCACAAAGCATGTTAGCACACCTGTGCATGATATGTTGAATGAGATGAGGGAAACATGTCTGAACCGTGCAAATGAAGTAGATCATGGTTGTTTACAGTAGAGAAAGGGGCAATGCCGCTACTCACTGATGGGGCATGTTGTTGTTGCTGTTGTGGCCGATGAGATGAGTATGTTCCCCCCAAATTGAAACCAGTAGACCTTCCCATCTGTAAATTCAATCAGAAAATGAGAACAGAGAGAAAAACCTAGTTGCATCCAAACCCAACAAAAAATACTCTATAAATGCTTCAAACCCTCATCATGGATCAGTATCACTTACAGAAAAGTGTTGAGGCTGCATCATGGAAACAGAACTGTCGTGAAGTTGCTCCTTTTGGTGCAAGTCCATAGAATAGTCACCATTCCCACCTGCACAAAGTATAATAGATCATCAATGACGAGTTAAACTAAAACTAAATAAAATGTGAATTCAAAAATATATTTACATTGCCAGAGAGAGGTGTTTTAGGGCCGACTATTATCAATGAGACGAAGGAAAAAGAAGGGCAACAAGTTCCATTGAGCCCTTTAGAACCTAACACTAATTTAAAAAAAGAAATAAAATAAATACACTTAATGACATAGGACATAACAAGAAAAGGAAATTAAGGGAAAGAGTAGAAGAAACGAGAGAAGGAAAATATATAACTTTGCTTCCAAAAATATTAAAGTTGTGCTCAAAATGAAAAACCTAAGTCATAGTCTTTAATTCCAAGAGAACTTCTTACTGATAACAATGAATAAAATGAAACACTTATCTGAATAAAGCAAAATAAAATCTTATCTGATAAAATCTAATCTAAACAGAAAGTTTTATCTTTTCTACTTGTTTTGCCTGGCGCGGAATTCAGTTGTTTCCCATCACTTAACTTCACAGAATCTAACAGTACAATTTTCACAATTTTTAAACAATCAAATTCAAGTTGCCATAAAATAATTCGTTGATTCATGCACAAGTAAGAAAAAGCAATAAAAAAATTAGAGACTCACACAAATCACAATCATATTATTATTTTATCAATATCAAAAGCCACCCAAGTTTTATTTGCCCGCAGCTGTTCTAATAAGGAACCAAAAACCCTATTGCTAGTTTGATAGAAATTACTCACTTGGTCCCTCAACTACTAACAAAGCATAATTAGACCCCAATCACACAAAACACGATTTAGACTCTAATTAAATAAATACACTATAAAAATTCAAGCCCGTGCCTTTTTAAGTCTTGTACTGCATCACATAACACTTCTCAAGATTAGATGTTTCACAAAAAATAATAACCTAAAATGTGGACCAGCAGAAATAGACCTAATAAAGGATTTAGGACGCGAAAACAATACAAGCATGCACATGAACATGATAAGCTCCTACACAGGTGGCTGGTTTCTGCAGATAACAATTCACAGCAAGACAGAGACCAAACACTAGTAGATGTAGATGAGGACTTATATTCTGTGATTGAAGGACTGTAACACAGTAAAATATATAGATTGCAGTGAACAGAGTGCCTTTTGCTATTAAAGGAATTCAACAGGAATGAAATGAAATAAAACAAATGGGTATTTGGCTTTCGAGAGGCCAATACTCTCCTATAAGTTCCCACTAATTTTCTGCATGCCTTCTCTCTTCCCTCTGGCTCCGTTTTATAGCCCTGGCTCCATAACAACCTTGTTAACGGCTTTAGGGGCCCCCATGTGCTGGTTGAGTACCTCTGAGTTGTTATACATTTTTTCCCTTATGGGTTTCTTGCGTCTGCTATATGTTAACTGAATAGGTGGCTTAGAACACTAACATCACAGCTGATAAAGTCTATGCTATTTTTTCCTTTTGATAGGAAACAAAAGAATTATTAATATAAAATTTAGGATCAACAAGAAGAAATGAGAGGATAAAGGTCTTCCGGAGAGAATAAACCTAAGAGCATGAATGGGTATGGTAAAAAGGAAATCAAAATCGCCCTCTTTTAGCAGCATCACCTTACATGCTGTCAAAAAAAGGTGCTTTTGAACCCCTTTTAAGCACTCCTAAACATGCTCTAAATCAAAAGTTCCAATTGAGAATTACCAGATAAAATGAAAATCCTTATATTCATTACCTGTAAATTCCCCAAGAGAAGCTAAAAGTCTAGCCTTCTCCTATATAGACAAAGAATCGAACACTTTCCTTAAATATTTTCTAATTATTCCAGCCAAATAATGTAAAACACTTGTAACGCCATAGAGGCAGTTTTTCGAGCATCAGATAACCACTACTCCGAGAAATCTTCAAGCTTATACATTCTTGGATGGTCTATCGATCATGTTGCCGACTCTTGTTAACAGCTATGAAATACCAGCTCAGACAATTGCGTGTAAACATACATCCCAGGTGTCTGACATCTTGCTTTAAACACGAGTTATGAAATGTCAAATACCTAGATGTTTTGACGTCTTCTCAATGCACAGTTTCAAAAGTCTAAACTATGTTCAGATTGGAAAAAAGAATAATAGAACCTATCTATGATAAGATTACTAAACTGAGCGCAATCAGTATAAGAATAAATGTACTCAAAGAAAACTAACCATAGTTATCACCATATCTAGGAAACAGTTGCATACAGGAGTAAATTATCAGCAGATGCTCATTCTGTTATTTATACAAGATGATTCCAGGATTTACCTTGGCACATTCCAATAGTCATTTTGTTCTCTAACTACTAATTTGATTACTCATTTTGAAAGCAACAGTGTCAACAGATTATGACAAAAAGACTTCATCATAAATAGCATAAAGCATGTATGCTTTGACGTTCAAACACATGCAAGCACCTTTAAATCCAGGTAAGGCCGGAAAATCTTCATTTTGAATACTGAATTCTTGATTTTGCTGAACGATTGGGCTAAGACCTTGTTTCCGCAATGAACCTGAAATACTAGGGATAATAGTCAGCCTGAAACCAGACAAATGAGAACTTGCAAGATTTTTATTTTTTATTTATTTATTTTTGGTGGGGTGGGGGGGGGGGGAGCACCAATCTATTCAGTTACCTAATTGTCCCTGAGGACCTCCAGCAGAACTGGGACGACTGCTCAGTTGAGGGAAATCATTGATGTCAAAAGGAGAACCACCATCATTGGCATTCATATCACTGAACATCCCCATATTAAGGTTATTCACTGCTTGTACATGATTTTGTGACAGAGGACCACCGGCTGAAGGGTAGGAATTGCCTAACATAGACATTACCTGTGGAGAAGCTGAAGGCAGGAACAGTCATTTAGTCCTCATTGCTTATATCTACATATATATATGCATCATTCATCTTGGCCTCAGATACAAGTTCAATACCACCAAACTGTAATAACACTGAAGAATGAAAGAAATCTTCACTGAAACGTAGCAAATCAATACTATGTAGGTAACAAATACCAATATAAAAATTTCTGACCAAGTTACAATGTAAATGAAAACGTAACATGATAAAATCTAGTCCCCAAAGGGTAGAAATTTTTGAAATCCTATTTGTAGTTCGATTGCCTCGAATATCACCTTTTTCTTCAAAGTGAACAACGAAAGCAATGAAATCGCCTTTCCTATTCTTTCCCCAGATCCCACCTAAGCAGAGACTCAACTCAAACAGGCCCACAAGTGATTTATCGGAAAAGAACAGGAAACCATTAGACAAACATTAACTAGCTTTTTTTCTGTTTTGTTTTGTAAATAATTCTCAAATTAATTTTTTTTTAAAAATCAACAACAAACAACATTGGGCCAACTTGGATCTAGCCCAACACAAAACACGGAAATGATTAATTTAGTTTTTGGGTTAATTGGCCCACAGCCCCACTCCACAATATTTTCATCCACAAAAACCACAGTGGAATGTTCAGTTCAGATATTGAAGTGATTATTATATATCACAAAAACCACTTGTCAGCTTTGAACTTGAAAAAGTGCAGCTTCTTTGTGCAAATTTAAGAAATTATTAGAATCCATTACCAAAAGAAAATTCAACGCAATCACGTAACATGGTGCTTGCAGAATAACAGATGCTCAAAATTACTATGGCTCAACAGAAACACTTTACTGTAAAGGCCAAATATTTTCAATCACATTCAAGCAAACATCTAAAAGACAAGTATCAAACTAAACCATAGATGTACAAGAATAAGGCAAAAAAGGGTGATTAGTGAGCAATATCAATTGGGATTTGGGATACGCCATTTACAGAAGTATACTAAATGGAATTCATAAAGATATCATTTGAAGACTTACCAAGAAATAAAAATGGACAGAGATATACTTGTATTCAATAATCAAGTCAAATTATAACAAAGCATTAATCCTGATTATATCATGTTTACAAGTCTAATTTAAGAAACCAACTACAGATATAAAATAAAATAAAATTTTCAAAATAAAATAATTTCAAATCTTGGCAAGGCTTCAAATAATATCTCCATGAATCTTCATCATATACAAATGGCAACATCAGATACAAAGCTGGATGACCATTGTCTAAATAAAGATAATAACCATGAGTCGAACATTGGGTACAATTTTGAAGATAATTATTAAATCACAAAACACACTTATCAAATTTTTTTTTTGTCTTGAAAATTGCAGCTCTGATATGAAAATAAAAGAGATTTTTTAAAGCCCTTTCAACAAAATCACAAGTGGAAAAGGTGTATGTACTGCTGATAGATTCTCAAGTACTCAAACATGTTCTACACAAATGCACATACACCTAGGCGTTTCAGTTCTATCCATGACATAACAAACTGTGAGGTGACAAAACAAATTATCTTTTCAATATCTAGCCGAAATAGAAGAAACGAAATGTCACCATATACATATTTCAACATTGTTAATCCACTGCAAATACATATCCAAATAGCATCCAATTTTTGTTGCAGCTCTGAGTGCATGCCTCAAGAAGGGTTTGTCGGTTGACAATGCATAAAGTTTAGTCAAGAGTGGCTACGAACGAGAGTGATATGATTTAATTATTCAAATTAATGAATCTAGTTGATTAGGGTACTTACTACTATGGCCTTGCAAACTCATTATTTGTTGGCCTGGTCAGGGTTTAAAACTGTAAAAAATTAAAATCTAAAAAAGGGGACAAATTCAGTTCCAAAGTTGGGTACTTCGGGGCTGGATCGATTCTCAGTTCCAATTCAGGAGGCTCGGTTCCGGTTAAATGCCAACCCAGAAATGCATATCTATACAGTAGAAAAGTACATTCATTTAATTTATTTTTTGGCTGGTCAACAGCTAATATACAGGTGGTACATGTTCAACCAGGTGTGTATTTTAGAGCCTTAATTAAATACATCTGATTTAACGACAAATATTATGTTATTTCCACCTTGGAAGGCTAGGGGAAAAACACCTGTCCAAATGACACTATGCAAATGCTGTAGAAAAACCAAAAGCCAGGGAACTGGAGAGAACTATATTTATTTCATGATGATTTACCTTGTTGAAGCACACTGCCCACAAGCCTGTTTTGTCCTTGCAAATTCATATTTCCAGAACTACTGTTGGCAGTTAAGTTTAGCCGAGAAGATAGACCAGGCATGGACAATCCTCCACCAGAACTAATGCTTCTGCCGATGTTTCCGCCGCCTACTATGTTCCCCACAGAGCTTGTAATCCGTGGACCAGCATTCCCCATAATCGGAGAGACGCCTAAACCTGGTACTGCTGTCCGATTACCAATGGCAGAAGATGTTGCAAGAATCCCAGGGATGGAACCAGCAACACCATTTGTGCTACCACTATACCCTTGGTTTCCGATGACACTCATACCCGCTCTATTCACCATCCCTGAATGACCATGTGTATTGCCATGAGATATCTGCAAACGAGGAACAATATATTGTCGGGAGATTTAAAAAATAAAAAAAATAATAATAATAAAATAAAAAAACTAGTAAACGAAGGATGCAAATATTAGATGAACAAACCATATAATTTTACAATATTAAGAAAATTAGCGAGCTGCTATAACTGTTTCCATAATACATATTTTCAATATTCTCAATTCACATCAAGGAATCTCAATTGCACCATTAAAAGGACAAAGGGGGCACCTGAGAAAGAGCACCTGGAAGATTATTTGATGCAAATCTTCCACTGGAAAGGTTACCTGCAGCTTGTTGCAGCCCATTAGAAGGGACATTATTCATTATTGTATTTCGAGATCCAAGTGAGCCTGACATGTTAGGGACATTAAAACTCCCGTGAACATTATGCAGTCCCTGAATATTTCCTGCAAGAACAAAGCTCAACAATATATAGATTTTGAAGAAAACATTAAGCAATAATTGCAGCAAACAACTCACCAGTATGATGAAAAACAGGAGAGGCAGCCCCAGATTGACCAGAGAATGATGAAGTTAATGGGCGCCCAGTGCCATCAGGAAGATTTGATGTCGATCCATTGAGTGATGACTGCAGCCAGAGTGTAGATGAATTACGTAAACAAAAATACATACTCCTGTAAGTTTCATGTATGACCCTCAACTCAGACTCATATCATGATAAATTTTTTCATGATCCATGCACTACTGGAACATATCTGTTTCTATGATCAAACAAAAAGTTGAGTAAGCAGCAAACTCTATATGTCAAAAATTAGTTATAAATCCTCAAATATCATTTTATAGCATTAGTACTGAACTCTTCAGACAGACAGAGAGGGAGGGAGGGAGAGAGCATATTGTGTTAGCAAATACAACCACTCAATGCAATGAGCAACTCCATTTGATTATATAGAATTTAAGCTAATCATAAGATAACAAGCTTAAAAGTATAACATATCTGAACTTGCTAGATCTGTTGTCACCTCCAATTAAACTAAATTAGATGAATCAATACCAATCTCATTATCAAAATTATCTTATCATACCACATTGCCAGCAAAATCCAAGACTCCGTATTACTCAAACTCAAAATTTTCTGTCCTTTTCAGAAGACAATTGGAGGAATTTCATCAACCCATCATGCAAATCATGATAATTTACAAATTCAAGAACTGAAGCACATAGTAAGTAGTTAAATGCCATTAATCAGTACATCAACTTCCCTTTTGCAAAAATTATAAAAGACTCCAAGGTTTTACACGAGGTAAAATGTTTCTTATCCCAATCTGTTTGATGTCAAGGACAGCATGCAACACAAGTATACAGACCTTTGCAGGAATAAGTTAGCAAGATCTGAACATTTTGCAATTATTTTTCAATGATATTATGCCCATGTTTGAGCCCCATTCTTCCTTCAACTCATTTTCAACTACACATTCTTCCAATAAAATAATTTTGCACATAAATCCAAATCATTTTCCTTGCTTTTTAAGCAAATATTCTCCTCCAGAATCACTATTACAAAATTCATTTTTACCTAAAAATGGGGCTCAAACATAGCCTATATTTTGACATCCTTTCTGTGCTTTTCGTATTTGGTTCTCTCCAAATAACCAGATTAACAAGTTTGAAGCCATAACCTAGGAATTAGTTAAAACAGATTCTAATCATTATTTGGCACTAATATCCTTGTAAATGACATGAACACGGCATTGTAAAAATCAAGATGTTGACCCAAAAAAATCATGATTATATCATATAAGCAACAATAAAATACATTTATATGGATGCCATAGTCAATCATATTAATGAAATCATGGTAAAGGAAAACCGGAAGAGCATATTTAATCCAAATGTTAAACTGCAGATAAAAACAATGGCGCTTCAAAGAAAAGGACCAAAAGAATGTAGAAACCACAAGATTGTCATCCAATATCAATATATACACGTGAAGCATTGTGCATTAAAGGGAATAGTACATTAAATAACCCCGACATTGCAGAAAATGTCAAAAGGTCATGCAGAAAATTTTCCTTCACCCAATAGCAGCTTCCCTTCTCCTTTTTGTCAGAAAGCTTTTCCAGAAAGTGCTCTGGCGCCTTTACTTTCTAATCCTCAATTCTCCGAAAGCAGATTTGATGAGAACAGTCAGTTATATTATTAAATGCTGCAACAGTATTTAGCAACAAAGAACAAAATTCGAAAAGCTAATTAGTAAGTCACAAACTGAAGAAAAAACAATTGATCAGAAGCAAATCCAAAGGCATGATATAAACAGGAAACTCGTGAGTGAAGCAGAAAATAGATTGACAGCAAACATAGGTCCAATAAATTTAAACTTCAATACAGCTAAAAAATATAGAACAAATACCATAGGGAGCAGACATAAACACCTAACTGCATTAATCCAAAAGAACAAAGAATCAGATGCATCTAATAAACAATTCATTATATCCATATAAGATCCTTAGCAGCAGCAGCAAAAAGAAAATTGATTTGACCAATATCAATCCATTGGTATCAATTAGAAAGAAAATATCTGCCTCGCCAAAAAGTTCCAAGACTTCTTGGTCAACACCAAGCCATCGATTGAAAGCATTAACTGACGAGTCAATGCTGCAAACAGCTACTTTACATAGAGAACAAGAAAACAAAATGTTGAGATCTGTTTTCTGTGTATTTACCAACAATTATTTGCTCTGCAACATATTTCAACGTCTAACCCAGCATCCACAAACAAATACAATTTTAGCAAGGTTTTTGCGTCTTCATTGTTTTCCATCTTATAATAACAAAAAATGGAAAAAACCAAAATCATCAATACTTTCGTGTTTTTAGTCAACAAACTCTTAAACTTTTCAAGAACACATTTCAAGGCATCTGCACAGGAGAGCTATAAGGTCCTCCACTTTTAATCATAAATAAGAAGAAAACCTCTGATAGATTGGCTCTAAGCTGAAACTAAACAACCCAATCATGTTACAACCATCAAAACAAATTAGGGTGATGCTCTGGTTCTAAATATCATAAAAGGAGGAAAATAGAAAGGATAACGTTATTCATCGGCAGTCCATGTGGCATTATTCATAGTTTTGATATAAAAAAAGAATCAAATGGCCCCTTTTAATTTGTAAACCAATTACATGCAACCACATGGACAGCCTATGATCATGAGTGCCTATGAATAGCATTGCTAAAAAAGAAACCAAAATATTTAAAACGAAAAGTGAAATACCTCAAATTTTCTCACCCACAAAAAAATCAAAACTTATATCTAGTCGAGTTAACAAAAAGAAAAGGTGGAACAAAATTTGTGAATCAATTATAGACTTCACCAAAGGTAATGCAAGTACACTTACGCCTCATTTGTTTTCCTTAGGAACCAAACATGTAGTTTTCACAGCTTAAACTTAGGACCCAAACAAAATCAATAACTTAGTCAAACAAAAAAGAAAACACAATCTTCAGTTCTTGCAAAGTCAATATCTCGAAAAGTATATACCCTCGTATAAACAGAAAATGGGAGCATATAGGCTCAGGTTGAGCCCCATTTTTTGGAAAAATAAATTTTGTAATAGTTTTTTTTTTTTTTTTTTTTTTTTTGGGGGGGGGGGGGGGGGGGAGAATATGTGGTTTAAAAAATAGGGAATTTTTTTAGGTTTACGTGCAAAATTATTCAATTGGGAGAATGTGTGGTTGAAAATGAGTTTTTAGAGAATGAGGCTCAAACAGGGGCATGATAAACAGTTGTTGCCTACTGCTCCTGTCCTACCTCTACCCCACCCCTTATTCTGTCCACACTGGCTTTCCCTTCTTCTCTACCTCATCCGGGAACCTGGGCTCTTTCAATATCTCTGTAAAATTGTCACCACCTCCATAAACCTAACCTAGTTTTGCATTTTGTTTCTCCTCTCCTCTCATCAGCAACTTTAAAATTCCTCTTCCGATTCTATGTACTAAATCCCAATTTCTATGAGGCCACTGAAGTGAACTGTAATTGCAGTTAATGATTTGAAGACTGCAGAAAGCATTTGAGAGGATTTCAGTGGAAATGACAATAAACTTCAAGATGTGTACTCTTTTAAGTTACAAAACAAGAAAGGAGAAAATTTGTGCTTTTTACGAAGAGTACTCTATTTGTTGTCTGCGCAGGTGTTTTCAATTTAGGTTTATATTATTAAATGTACAACTGCATTGAGGCACCCAAAAGCAAGCTGCACGTTTCCTTGTAGCAAAATGCATATTACATATGAAATAGAATATCCATAGGCATAAAGTAAAATTCAAAAACTGCACGAAAATAATTTCAGTACAAATTTTTAGTTCTATTTCAAGAAAACTGAAATACACAAGATCGAAATCAAAATACAATTCAATATCAAATTCAAAGATGGTATTGAGCACAACTGCATAAGAACTTAATAAGGGGATTTTAAATGCTTTGTGCTTTTGTTTTACTTCACTAAAGACCGTGCTAATTGACACCAAAAGAACGCCAAAGGGACTCAAGGCAAAGAGATTCACGTCTATTTTTGTGTCTTTGATAACTTATATTTGGGAGTTTTAAATTGGAGGCAGAGAAGAAAGCATAAAAATCATCTTTCTTCAGTGAAGGGGAGCAGGCAACAAAAATCAAGAGGAATTGTACTCGAGAGAAAATGTTATCCAAATTATTTGCATATCATTTTCAAAAGGTCCCCACGCGGATGAACAGCGATACTTGTTCAAAGTCTGAAGTTTAATTATCTCGCAACAGTGTTATTTTGGGGTTTTCCGGAACTGGATCATGATGGAAAATGATTGGACAGTGCTGAGGTATATTTCAACTGAAAATATGAAAAAGTTTCCTGTCAAATTATAACAAAAATGATGAAGATATTGACGGTTCAATCTATAGAGAAAACAACCAACATTGATTAGGCACTACAACTAAGGGCCCCTTTGGCAAGACTTCTGGTTTTTGTAGAAGAGTTTCATTTATTAAAGTCACTCTGGGCAACTTCTTCTAAAGATGAAGCACTTCTAGCCTTCTAAAAATTTATTCAAATCAAACATGTCATATTCTTTATTTCTTTATTTTGAATTACCAATAGAGAATTTTCCTAACTAAAAAAATCTCTCTGTCAAAAAAGCATTTCGTCTAAGGGATAAAAAAAAAATCAGGGAAGAATGCATCTTCCAGCACCCTATTTGTATCAGCAAGAAGAAAACTACCAGGAAAATAGAACAGGATATCTGGACCAGACTGAACTACCATGCAATTATAGAATTAATAGCTGTACGAAAAGTCTCCTCGACTCATTAGGTCATTGCATTGTGTTCTCACACTTCAGCAACTACGAATAAACTGACAGAAGGAGGCAATAAAATTATCCCCGACATCCCCACCCACTCAACAACACGAATAACTATCAATTAAATACTGAAAAACAGATTTGAGTACAGAAATGGGATTTAACAATTAAAAACACTTAAGCTACAATCCACACGTGCTATCTTGTATCAATTCAAAATAACCCCCAACTCATCCATTTACTCCCCCAACCCTCGAAACTCCCACCTTCAAAATATCAAAAATAATCCGTCAATTCATTGAACCCCAAATAATAATTTTCAGCAAACTCATACCCTAAATATTTTGTCATCAGCGTGCCATTAAAAAAATTAATTACCATTAAGAAAGCAAGGGTAAGAGGCAACAGATCTGTGTGAAGAGAGAAGTCTAGCACTGATCGGTCGATTTTGATTGCGATGAGCCTTTGGAGCGAGAAAGTGGAGAACTTCGATGAAAAAAGAGGCTGTCTACCATAAGCCCACAAAATGGCATGTTTGGCATTTAGTTTATAAGTACTTTTAAGTAACATTTCATTTTCACTATTTTTATTTTTATTTTTTTTTTAATTTTTTTTTTACAGAAACTTAAGGTTATGTAAAACTATAGCATCTACTACCCTTCGAGTGCGTACTGCATAAACCCTCGGGTTTGTACAATAGCCTGCAAACCATGTCAACCAGATAAATTGCATTAAGCAAGCCCTATGCGACAGGTTCGATCGAAACTATAGCATATTTGAATTGTATGAAAGGTATATAGAGCTTGTTTGTGCTTCATTTTGGCCAAGAATGCACTTAAGAATAGTAAATTTATGAAAAATATGTGTTTAAAAAATAGAAAAAAAATTGAATTTACATGTAACATTATTTTATTGAAAAATATGTGATTAAAAAGAAGAAAGTAAAAAATATAATTTAAAAATAATGGCGATCAAACAAGGGCATAATCTTTATTCATTATCATATTTATATCTTCAATTTTTTTCATTGCATTATTATTCCAAGTTAACACAATCTGCCCATGATGAGAGTTTTTTGCACAAAATTTCATTAGATAGAGTATAAATACTTATTTGTCTCACGTATTTTTAATTAAGCAAAAAATACAACTACAAAATTAAGAATAAATATTTGTTACTCGTTTTGAAGCACAAATTATTTTTTTTGGCAAAAATCACGCTTAAGAACAATGTTTAAAGTTAATGAAACGTTAAAAATAAGAACATGATGAAAAATTAAAGCATGTGACAATGAGTAAAAGATAAAAAATAAATAATAATAATGTGTGGTGTGTTCACAAAATGATGTAATTTGATCGATTGGAGGATTTACTTATCTTCTAACTTATTTCGTAATAAATAAACTTTATTGAAGTATTAATAATAAACTTGCTTATGAGTAAATTTTGAACTTAACAAATTTCTTGGAAAATACATAAATTGGATTGATGATATTGTAAGATTTCCTTTATTTAATAACAAATTTGGCGTTAATTTTTTGAGAATATATATGGTAGAAAGTGAGTTTTTGTTCAAAATTTGTGATTAAAAAGTAAAATAAAATTATGAACGGTGTTATAAAACCCTAGTTGAATGGCGAATTGATCCATGGTTCGATTCGGATGACTCATTTTATTTCATCAAGAAATTAAAGCATTACAAGCTCTCTTGTCGGGTTTTTAAAACCAGCTAGTTCAAGTTTAAGTGAATCGGGAAGGCCATTAAAATAAATGGAAATTACATACGAACATGCTGTTTAATTAAGATCAACTTCATAAAAAAAAATTTAAGCCCTTGTTTTGGCTCCATTTTAATGAGGTTTTGGGAAAAATAATTTTTTTTAAATATGTGGTTAAAAAGAAGAAAAAGATTTGGATTTAAAAGTCCGTTTGATTGTAAAAATGGAATTTGGGTGGAAAGAAAACAAATTTCAGGGAATTGAATAGCCTAAAATTTGTCTTACTAGGAATTGTCAATTAAATGTGTTTGATTAAAATAAAATTTCACCTGAAAAATATTGAAATTTTCTATCTTTTGATATTCGTTTTACTTTTTTTCATGAAAATTGTTAATTAAAGGGATAAAATTTATTACAATTGTGGATATAATTTGCTCCAATTGCCAATATAAAAAATAAAAAAAAATAAAAAAACTTGAAAACTAATTTTCACTAAAACTAAAGGAAAATCAATTCCATCAAAATGTGGAAAAGGGGTCCGTGGGGGACAATATGGAAAACTAATTTTATGAAAATTTTTGCCCATCAAACACACCATTTAGGCATTCCATAGAATTTGGAGCCTATCGAACAGGCCCTAAGTATAATATTATTTTATTGAATAAGGTGTAGTTTAAAAGAAGAAAGAAAAAAATGTATTAAAATTAAAATGGAGCTCAAACAAAAAATAAATTTCATCTTTCATGTTTCATATTATAGTTAATTATTTAATATTTATTAAATAAATACAATATTAATAATCAACCATATTTAATTATATTACTTTCTCTCTCCCTAATCTCTCGATTTCTCTCTCTAATATCTCACCCCCTATGGCTACAACCCTATAGACGCCTAATAAGTGAGTTTTTGCACACTTATTTAATACCTAAATAAGTTTACAAATTGACTACAGGAGCGAATTTCTACTCACGATTATGTAAGTATTGTTTTTGTACGTAAAAATAACCCAATGAAATAGAACAATGCAAAAGGAAGTGAAAAAGGGATCAAAGCATACAAAATTGTGAAGTTGAAGACCAAAGTGCATAAGCCAAAAAGTTGAAGGACATAGGGTTGCAATTTTTGGAAGGAATGATTGATATGAAAGTCAAAATTTGAGGATCAAGCTGTACAAAATCATAATCGAGGGAGCTAGTATGCAAATATTGGAGTACATGAGCTACAAATTGCTGAAAAAGGAGTAGCGCCTAGACACCCACTCGCTATCCCTTCTAATGATTTTGGGCGTCAAGGCACCCCTTTTCTGCTCTGATTGTGCCTCGTTTCATATTGGTTTTTTTAATTTTTTTTTAATTTCAAGGGCATGTTTTGCAATTTTAGAGGACGTTTTTAGGGTTTTAAAAGACCCATTTCATCCTACTCGAGCCTCCATTCCTCTTCTCCGTATTCTTCATTCCAACTTCTTTCCTTTATTTTTTCTCTATTTTCTCTTTCATTTTTTCTTTTTCATCTTTCTAGATATTTTAGGGGTAAAACCTAGAGCAAAGACAGAATACATCGAGGAAGGTGGAGAGATATTTGGGAGAAATTGAGACCAAGCTCAAAAAAAATGTTTTATCAATAACCTTGTATTTTCTCGATTGCTTCGTCATATTTGTAATGTATCGTTATAAAAATTTTCCTTTTTATCAATTGTCTAACATGGGCTAAATATTTGTGCTAGGACTTATCATAGTAGTTTAACTTAGCTTTGATTAATTTAATACTTGCTTTTTTATCTTAGAGTGCTTATTTTTATGTGTATCTACTATTGTATTTCGTGCATTTCATTTATTTGACAACGATGTTATGTGCAGTGCAATGGTGAGGTGATAGTCACAAATGGTGGTGGTGGTCACAAAATTATTTAGTTGATTCTGATTAATAAATTGGTTAATTTGTGACCAGAAAATAATATGGGACCAATTATTTGAGATCCTTTCAAATAAATTAGATATTTTATAACCAATAAATAATTTATGGCATAAAAAATTGAGTTGTGATTTGTAATCAATATTTTTTTTTATTCATGAACCTTTCAATTATATTGGATATGATCCATTCTCTCTGACAAGTGCAATGAAGGACTCAAGCATCATTCGCTCGTTCGACTTATGGCGTCATTGAATTATCGATGAATTAATTGTGACCTATAAAATTTTTAATTCATGATCGTGAAACAATTTGCTACCTATAAAATTTTTTATTCGCGACTGAAAAAAAAATTTGTGATCAATTAATTTAGAAATTAATGACCCAATAAGTTAAAATTGTGACCTTGATATATTTAAGAAAAATTACAATAGCGGTATCTAACCTTTCATTTTTTTGCAGACTTTACCCTAACCTTCAATTTGTATCAACAAAGGTCCCAAACCTTTGACAAACTAGCAACCATTAGTTGACCAACAAATTGGACTTTGACCAATTTGAAAGGGTAAAAGGGTAGTTTTGGTATTTAACCCTATAAAACAATTAAAATAAGTAAATGAAAATAAAAATAAAAGAAAAAAACCTATTCATCTCCCCCATGATGGTGCTAGCAATATACATGGCACTTTGGAACGGACCTCAAGCTTTATTTCTTAAAGAATGTCCATATGCTTACTACATCCATTATTTTGCCCATCGACTACAACTAACATTGGTTTTTGCAGCCCAGGACGTGGTTTGTATTTGGAAATTCTTTTCTCGTTTGGACGATGTTGTTAATATTATTACTTTTTCTCCTAAGAGCATTAACGTGTTATAAACTGCTCAAAAAATCGGGCTTGAGGATATGCTGGTTAGTGGAAAACGACAATATAGAAGTGGGGCCAATCAAATTGGTAATTTGCAAAAATCGAGCTCTACTCGTTGGAGTTCACGTTATGAATCAGTAAAGAGTTTGATAAATACATACACTGCAACTTGCAAGGTACTTAAGTATCTTACTGTTCATTCTCCGAATGGAAGATCTCGTGCTGAAGTTAATGGTGTTTATGAAACCATCACAAGCTTTGAATTTGTATTTTCCTTGCATTTAATGCATAAAATTTTGGGACCCAACGACATACTTTGTTAAGCACTTCAAAAAAAGATCTCAGGACATCTCGACTGCTGTCACATTTGTCTTCACCACAAAAGATCTCATTCTTAAATTTAGAAAAGATGGTAGGGAAGAATTTCTTGATACAGTGATAACTTTTTGCTTAAGAAATAATCTTAATATACCCAGCCTAAACTCCTTTTATAAGATTTGTCATCCTCGTGAACAAGTTACACTTGAGCATCATTACCACTTCAATGAAGCTATAGATTACCAGCTGATAGAGTTAAATATAAGATTTAATGAACTATCGGTAGAACTCCCGCATCTCACTGTTGCTTTAGCTCCTCGAAATTCTTTTGAATCATTCAACAGGGATGATATTTACAAGCTTGCAGAGAAGCTATTGTGATTTTTCGCAGCTAGAGCTTCATTCTTTGAGATTTGAGTACGAGTATGATGTGATTCGTGATCCTTGGTTTCAAGTGTCTTCACTTTTCTGAACTGTGCAAGCTTTTAGTTGCAAGTAGAAGGTCGGAGAATTTACATTATTCTCACTAGATTTATTCATCTTGTACTGACACTACTTGTATCTACAGCGACTTATTGATTGTATGACACTCTATATTGAAAGAGATTTTGCCAAGAAAATAGATGTAGATTCTATTATAGATGAGTTTTACACAGTTAAAGCTCGACAGACACAAAGTCAATTGGTAATGTAGTAATGAAATTTTATGTTATATACTTTATAAAAATGTGTAATTATTCTAAATTTCAACTCCCCCAACTTGATTTTCTAGATTTGCCCCTGGAGAACAAAACCCACAAATAATTTTCTTTGTATCTAAATTTGGTTCTTTTGTGTCAACTATTTAAGGCTCGATCGAGATGGGCACTCAGTATTTTTATTGAAACACTCGTATTTTGATGCGAAAAAGAGCCATATGTTGTGGCTTCATCGAGTTCGAGCACCAAAGGTTCCGCTTTTAGGTTTAACAAGAGTCTTGAATCAATTAAGCCGAGTTGTTAAGTTCTATCAGTGAAAGAAATCCACTTGGTTATGCAAAATCTCGAGCTAATTCTGAGGAGAATAATGAGTTTAGAAATGATGGAAATGGAGTTATGAAATATGGAGATGTTATCAGGGTCAAGTACATGCAATTCCTAACACAAAAGTCAAGACTTAATAGGAAGTATGATAAAGTAGTTTTTTTTTTTTTTTAATTGGCCATTGATTTAATTGTTGCAAATGAATTTTTCACAGTATATGATCATCTAGCATTTGTTGAATTTTGATATACAAATTAATCTTTAATAGCATAACGGTAATTTATTTAGTGATAAAAATGCTAGAATTTTATTACACAATGAAAATGATTAATAATATACTTGATTGGAACTGACTCCTTGGTTGAAGCACGAGTCATTGATTGAACCATTGACCTGCTACATTTTTTGGATCAGTATTCGAGTTAGATCTCACAACTATGTCTATGGGTACACGTACAAATTATTTCATTGGAATGATATGTGGTTGAAAAGAATTTGGAGAAAATGAGTTACAAAGAATCTATATCAAATATGGGCTAAGTGCTATAATTTTTGAATCACGTTTGTCATCAGAAGAATTAAAACTTATTTTTCGGTGCTAAAAGCTACAAGCCCGTGGCACTGAAAACTTTAAAATGTAGGACTAGCGTTATAAACTCCAGACCGATAGGTCAGTTTGGTCTGAGAATTGAAGAATTGGTCCATTGTCCGGTCTAGGGCTGTAAGCAAAAATCGAAAAACGGAACCGAAATCGCATTTTAGAAACCGTTGGTTTGGTGCCACGTGGACCTGGTCAACGAAATGGTTTTGACCCAAAGCAAATTGGTCAAAATTGTTCGGTTTAGGTTTGAGAATTTTAATTGCGATTTAAAACCAAATCGGACCGGCGAAAAATATATAAAAATAAAAAAATGAAGAAATGATTTTTTTTTGGAAATTCATCCAAATATGTAAAATTCAATATTTTTGTCAATTTCTAATTTTTTTAATACAGATATATTATTATTATCATCATCATCATCCAATAATCCTAATATATATCTAATAATCTCAAAACTAACATAATCTATCAAAAGTCATTTTCCTCTTCAGAATTTAGATAAACTTCAGCCGACATCCAACACAGTCTTGAGCCACCGGCAGCACACACTTCTTTTTCAGATTTTTCATACCTCTTCAAAGTTGAATAGTAGTCTATTATACCAAATCAGAGACAAAAAGATCCTAAACATTCGGTGATAATATTTACTACGAATAAAGTTTCAGATCAATAATTTTTTTGGAACAAACTAAAGTGAAAATCTGAAATTAAATGCATTTCGTAACATCATACAAACGTAAATTTGTGTAATTGTTATGTTTAGATATTGTAAACAATTGCTTTATTATTGTGGTTGGTTATTCTCTTTCTCTAATCAGTATCTTTTTTCAGTTATGATGATCACGAGATCTTATTGGACATCATTATATTTTTTGGCCCTTATATCTAATTTAATAGACTTGTATTGTAACGTTATTATATCGTCATTAGCCTAAAAAAGATTAACAAAAATGGAAAAAAAAACTATGTTTTAGTTTATTGTAATTTTTCTTTGATTTAATTTATATTTAAATTTATAGTAGATATATTTAGTATCTGTTTGAACCATATTTTCCATATCATCATAAAGAGAAAATGGATCGTTGGAGAGGAGGTTGGATCCCACACATGAAATAGCAGGTCAACAAAGGCGGCTGGACTTGTTGGATAATGGTCCAAATTTTCATTTTTTTGTTCTAAAAATTTGGTTCAAACAGGGTTTAGTTTGTTTTAAATTTATTGCTAGTAAAATATAAATATATAATGAATTTATTGCTAGTAAAATATAAATATATAATGAATTTAATGAATTAATGACATAAAAGTAGATAGAAAAAAATATATGACGAAACCGGACCAAACTGTTAGGTTTAGGTTTGAATTTTTTTCAAACCGTTCAAAATGGTTTGGTTTAGATTTAGATTTTTTTCAAACCGGTTTAAACGATTTGGTTTGAAAATCTGTCAAAAATCGGTAAAATCGAAACGCTTACACCTCTAGTCCGGTCCCAATGACTCCTTCAATTTACCGTGTAATTTAAACCACTATAAACCCACTTTGAAGTGCCCAATTTTAAGTGAACCTGGAGTGCTATTGAAATAAATAGAAACGATTAGAATAATGCTCAAATTATTTTTGAGTGACATGTTTGATATTTAGTATGTGATATATTTGATTCTAGAAGAATATGATTAAGCGTTGATTCACTCAATAAAATTAATATTGTGTTATATTAATTTTTTTCCAAAAACGTTATATCTTAGAAAGCAAATGTTCGTTTGATCCTATTAACACCAATGTAGGAGACAAAATTCGTTTTAAGGAGATTTGCATCCACATATTTCGTTTCATTTCATCTCATTCGAATTTCTACATTTCACCAAGTCGAAATTTGCGCGCATATCTTGATTTCAAGGGAAATACGTGAAAATAGCTTAAACAAAAGGGCTACTTTTCCATTTTAGCCTTTAACTAAGTCAACTGCCTAAAATACCCTTATATAAATGTTATACATAAGTCTTTATTTTATAGAAACTTTCCATTCAAATCCTTAAAAAAATTTAAAGAATTTCGCCTCTAATTGAAGAGTTAAAGATTTTAGTAGATTTATTTGATTTTGTTTGCTCAAAGTAGCACCCCTAATTGTTATCAGAGCCATAGATATCATGAAAATTAAAATAAGTAAAATAAAGAATTGACATTTAGAAGAAGAAAAAGGAAGTTATATATTTTTAGAAACTATTCCTAATAAATTAAAAATAATGACATTAACAATAATTAAAGAATTACCCAAATAAATAAAAGAACAAATATTATAAAAATTAATAATAGGATCAATAAAAGATATATATATATATCTATGAAAAAATTATTAAAGTATATGAAGATAAAGAAATTGATATATATTATTACGAGTGTAAATGATAATACAGATTTAAAATTGAATAGAGTAATTGCAAATATTACTAAGATATAAGAAAAAATACAAGATATAACATTAATACCAGATGGAATAAAAGTAAAAGAAAAACAGTTAATAAAATTAAAGTGTGAAAAATTAAGAATACAGAGTAAATGCTTTAAGATAATAAAAGAATAACTAGTAAATACAGATTTTGCTAAAGAAAGTTTTGAAAAAATAATAGAAGAAAAAGAAGATAAAAGATGTAAATTAACTTATATGTTAGAAAGATGATTAAGAAAAAATTAAGATGTCAATAAGTGAATATATGGAAGAATTAAAATCATTAATAAAAATGTTAATAAATGATGTCCAAGATTTAAGAAATGAAGTAAAAGAAACAAGAAATGATATAAATCTATTAAAAATTGAAATTAGAGAATTAAAAGAAAATAATAAAAATAAAGAAAAAATAGATAAAAAATTTATAGAGAAAGAAATTATTAGAATAGGAAAGAAATATATTGAAAAATAAAATATAGTAATAGAAACAGAGAGTATGGATGATGAATTTAAAAGAAAACATATTACCTAAAATATTAGAAGAAGAAGAATTTAGAGAAAAATGTTAGGAAAATTAAGAATTGAAGAAAATAAAGATAAATGAGGAATTAGATTTACTTATAGAAAATTTTGATCAATAAAGTTTAAGTTATATAAGTAAATACCAAGTTTTAATGAATATTGGAAGATGACTTAATCTAATAGGAACTTCTAAACAAGAATTACAAGATTCAGATTAATGTTATGCACCTATATATAATAAACCATATAGATAATTTTATGATAAAGTAAGAGATAGACAACCACCTAAGGGAAATAAATATAGAGATAGATTTGAATTAAATGATAATTATGATAAAACTATTAATCATGGAGGAACAAAATTAGATTTAAATTGTAAAATAGATACTAAAAAAGCATTATCAACTTAGACAGATTCAATGATATTATTCTTTTTATATAATAAAGATGACACATAAGAAAGTACTGAAAGAATGATAGATTTTTTAATAACATACTTTGAAGGAGATGTTAGATTTTGGTGGGAATGAATAAGTAATGATACAAAAATATTAATAAAAAGAAATGTACAAACAAAAATAATAAAATCAAATAGATAAAGTATAGAAAAGTTAGTAAAATATATTTCAAATGAATTTTTAGGCGAAAATTAGATAAGAAATGCTGAAAGAAAAGCAATAAGAGAAAAATATAATGCTAGAATTAAATTAATAAAGTTAACAATATATGATATGTGTAAAATTAAAGAATATACTTGTGAATTCAGAAATTATAATTATACTCAATTTTATAGTAATGAAAATCAAGAAATATACCAGGACATGTACTATAATAAGTTACTAGGTTCATGGGGAATATATTTTAAAATAGAATTTGAAAAATATGTCAACGATAATATTGGAATACCTAGAACTTTAAGTTAAAGAATAAAATTTTTATTTGAAAGACAAGCATATATATATCAACAAAGATAACTATTGAAAAAATCATGAAAATTAAATAGGATCACTAAAACAAAACTATGATTTCGCGACAAGAATTTTTGCGACATACAAAAAGTTGTTGCAATAAATGACTTAATGCGACACATTTTTAAAGTTTGTCACAAAGATTGTGATGAAAAAAATATGTACCAAAAACTATAAGACGACATAAAAAGTTGTCGTGAAATGTGAGATGTTGCGACAAATAATAAAGAATGTCGTCGAAAATATGAGGAAAGCAAGGCGCCTAAATATTTTTGATGGGAAATTTATGGCGACAAACCTTTTTTCTTGCAACAAAATGCTTGTGATGCAATAGGGTCTCTTTTTGGCGATAACAAAAAAATTTGTTGCTAAAAATTCTATAGTTGGAGGAAAAAAGAGCTACAAGAAAATAACTTTTTTGCAACGGACAAAAAATATTGTAGTAGATTTTTTACAATGCTCACCCATATACGTAAAGTCTAATATTCTCGTAGAGTTGAAAGATACTGCAACATGCAATGCATGTCGTAAAAGCCATCAAATGTACGTTGTTGTAAAGTTTTAACGATGTATCTTATCCGTTGATTTTATTTTATTTTGTAACATTCTTTGTTTATTGTCTTAACTTTTTTTTCTAACATAATTTTTTTTTGTAATAAGTGTTTGTTTTTTTCGTCCGGCTAAATTTTATTGTGTAATACAAATTTTTAAAATTTTTAATTATTTTTTATCAAGAGCAAAATTTTTATAATAAAAGTTGTATAAATTTTTTTAAAAAATTTATTCCCAATAAAATTAAGAAAAATGCATTAGACGATTAAACTTTCAATCAAATAATAACTTACAAAAATAGAAATNAAATCGGGCTTGAGGATATGCTGGTTAGTGGAAAACGACAATATAGAAGTGGGGCCAATCAAATTGGTAATTTGCAAAAATCGGGCTCTACTCATTGGAGTTCACGTTATGAATCAGTAAAGAGTTTGATAAATACGTACACTGCAACTTGCAAGGTACTTAAGTATCTTACTGTTCATTCTCCGAATGGAAGATCTCGTGCTGAAGTTAATGGTGTTTATGAAACCATCACAAGCTTTGAATTTGTATTTTCCTTGCATTTAATGCATAAAATTTTGGGACCCAACGACATACTTTGTTAAGCACTTCAAAAAAAGATCTCAGGACATCTCGACTGCTGTCACATTTGTCTTCACCACAAAAGATCTCATTCTTAAATTTAGAAAAGATGGTAGGGAAGAATTTCTTGATACAGTGATAACTTTTTGCTTAAGAAATAATCTTAATATACCCAGCCTAAACTCCTTTTATAAGATTGGTCATCCTCGTGAACAAGTTACACTTGATCATCATTACCACTTCAATGAAGCTATAGATTTCCAGCTGATAGAGTTAAATACAAGATTTACTGAACTATCGGTAGAACTCCCGCATCTCACTGTTGCTTTAGCTCCTCGAAATTCTTTTGAATCATTCAACAGGGATGATATTTACAAGCTTGCAGAGAAGCTATTGTGATTTTTCGCAGCTAGAGCTTCATTCTTTGAGATTTGAGTACGAGTATGATGTGATTCGTGATCCTTGGTTTCAAGTGTCTTCACTTTTCTGAACTGTGCAAGCTTTTAGTTGCAAGTAGAAGGTCGGAGAATTTACATTATTCTCACTAGATTTATTCATCTTGTACTGACACTACTTGTATCTACAGCGACTTATTGATTGTATGACACTCTATATTGAAAGAGATTTTGCCAAGAAAATAGATGTAGATTCTATTATAGATGAGTTTTACACAGTTAAAGCTCGACAGACACAAAGTCAATTGGTAATGTAGTAATGAAATTTTATGTTATATACTTTATAAAAATGTGTAATTATTCTAAATTTCAACTCCCCCAACTTGATTTTCTAGATTTGCCCCTGGAGAACAAAACCCACAAATAATTTTCTTTGTATCTGAATTTGGTTCTTTTGTGTCAACTATTTAAGGCTCGATCGAGATGGGCACTCAGTATTTTTATTGAAACACTCGTATTTTGATGCGGAAAAGAGCCATATGTTGTGGCTTCATCGAGTTCGAGCACCAAAGGTTCCGCTTTTAGGTTTAACAAGAGTCTTGAATCAATTAAGCCGAGTTGTTAAGTTCTATCAGTGAAAGAAATCCACTTGGTTATGCAAAATCTCGAGCTAATTCTGAGGAGAATAATGAGTTTAGAAATGATGGAAATGGAGTTATGAAATATGGAGATGTTATCAGGGTCAAGTACATGCAATTCCTAACACAAAAGTCAAGACTTAATAGGAAGTATGATAAAGTAGTTTTTTTTTTTTAATTGGCCATTGATTTAATTGTTGCAAATGAATTTTTCACAGTATATGGTCATCTAGCATTTGTTGAATTTTGATATACAAATTAATCTTTAATAGCATAACGGTAATTTATTTAGTGATAAAAATGCTAGAATTTTATTGCACAATGAAAATGATTAATAATATACTTGATTGGAACTGACTCCTTGGTTGAAGCACGAGTCATTGATTGAACCATTGACCTGCTACATTTTTTGGATCAGTATTCGAGTTAGATCTCACAACTATGTCTATGGGTACACGTACAAATTATTTCATTGGAATGATATATGGTTGAAAAGAATTTGGAGAAAATGAGATACAAAGAATCTATATCAAATATGGGCTAAGTGCTATAATTTTTGAATCACGTTTGTCATCAGAAGAATTAAAACTTATTTTTCGGTGCTAAAAGCTACAAGCCCGTGGCACTGAAAACTTTAAAATGTAGGACTAGCGTTATAAACTCCAGACCGATAGGTCAGTTTGGTCTGAGAATTGAAGAATTGGTCCATTGTCCGGTCTAGGGCTGTAAGCAAAAATCGAAAAACGGAACCGAAATCGCATTTTAGAAACCGTTGGTTTGGTGCCACGTGGACCTGGTCAACGAAATGGTTTTGACCCAAAGCAAATTGGTCAAAATTGTTCGGTTTAGGTTTGAGAATTTTAATTGCGATTTAAAACCAAATCGGACCGGCGAAAAATATATAAAAATAAAAAAATGAAGAAATGATTTTTTTTTGGAAATTCATCCAAATATGTAAAATTCAATATTTTTGTCAATTTCTAATTTTTTTAATACAGATATATTATTATTATTATCATCATCATCATCCAATAATCCTAATATATATCTAATAATCTCAAAACTAACATAATCTATCAAAAGTCATTTTCCTCTTCAGAATTTAGATAAACTTCAGCCGACATCCAACACAGTCTTGAGCCACCGGCAGCACACACTTCTTTTTCAGATTTTTCACACCTCTTCAAAGTTGAATAGTAGTCTATTATACCAAATCAGAGACAAAAAGATCCTAAACATTCGGTGATAATATTTGCTACGAATAAAGTTTCAGATCAATAATTTTTTTGGAACAAACTAAAGTGAAAATCTGAAATTAAATGCATTTCGTAACATCATACAAACGTAAATTTGTGTAATTGTTATGTTTAGATATTGTAAACAATTGCTTTATTATTGTGGTTGGTTATTCTCTTTCTCTAATCAGTATCTTTTTTCAGTTATGATGATCACGAGATCTTATTGGACATCATTATATTTTTTGGCCCTTATATCTAATTTAATAGACTTGTATTGTAACGTTATTATATCGTCATTAGCCTAAAAAAGATTAACAAAAATGGAAAAAAAAAAAACTATGTTTTAGTTTATTGTAATTTTTCTTTGATTTAATTGATATTTAAATTTATAGTAGATATATTTAGCATCTGTTTGAACCATATTTTCCATATCATCATAAAGAGAAAATGGATCGTTGGAGAGGATGTTGGATCCCACACATGAAATAGCAGGTCAACAAAGGCGGCTGGACTTGTTGGATAATGGTCCAAATTTTCATTTTTTTGTTCTAAAAATTTGGTTCAAACAGGGTTTAGTTTGTTTTAAATTTATTGCTAGTAAAATATAAATATATAATGAATTTATTGCTAGTAAAATATATAATGAATTTAATGAATTAATGACATAAAAGTAGATAGAAAAAAATATATGACGAAACCGGACCAAACCGTTAGGTTTAGATTTGAATTTTTTTCAAACCGTTCAAAATGGTTTGGTTTAGATTTAGATTTTTTTCAAACCGGTTTAAACGGTTTGGTTTGAAAATCTGTCAAAAATTGGTAAAATCGAACCGCTTACACCCCTAGTCCGGTCCCAATGACTCCTTCAATTTACCGTGTAATTTAAACCATTATAAACCCACTTTGAAGTGCCCAATTTTAAGTGAACCTGGAGTGCTATTGAAATAAATAGAAACGATTAGAATAATGCTCAAATTATTTTTGAGTGTCATGTTTGATATTTAGTATGTGATATATTTGATTCTAGAAGAATATGATTAAGCGTTGATTCACTCAATAAAATTAATATTGTGTTATATTAATTTTTTTTCAAAAACGTTATATCTTAGAAAGCAAATGTTTGTTTGATCCTATTAACACCAATGTAGGAGACAAAATTCGTTTTAAGGAGATTTGCATCCACATATTTCGTTTCATTTCATCTCATTCGAATTTCTACATTTCACCAAGTCGAAATTTGCGCGCATATCTTGATTTCAAGGGAAATACGTGAAAATAGCTTAAACAAAAGGGCTACTTTTCCATTTTAGCCTTTAACTAAGTCAACTACCTAAAATACCCTTATATAAATGTTATACATTAGTCTTTATTTTATAGAAACTTTCCATTCAAATCCTTAAAAAAATTTAAAGAATTTCGCCTCTAATTAAAGAGTTAAAGATTTTAGTAGATTTATAGATTTATTTGATTTTGTTTGCTCAAAGTAGCACCCCTAATTGGTATCAGAGCCATAGATATCATGAAAATTAAAATAAGTAAAATAAAGAATTGACATTTAGAAGAAGAAAAAGGAAGTTATATATTTTTAGAAACTATTCCTAATAAATTAAAAATAATGACATTAACAATAATTAAAGAATTACCCAAATAAATAAAAGAACAAATATTATAAAAATTAATAATAGGATCAATAAAAGATATATATATCTCTGAAAAAATTATTAAAGTATATGAAGATAAAGAAATTGATATATATTATTATGAGTGTAAATGATAATACAGATTTAAAATTGAATAGAGTAATTGCAAATATTACTAAGATATAAGAAAAAATACAAGATATAACATTAATACCAGATGGAATAAAAGTAAAAGAAAAACAGTTAATAAAATTAAAGTGTGAAAAATTAAGAATACAGAGTAAATGCTTTAAGATAATAAAAGAATAACTAGTAAATACAGATTTTGCTAAAGAAAGTTTTGAAAAAATAATAGAAGAAAAAGAAGATAAAAGATGTAAATTAACTTATATGTTAGAAAGATGATTAAGAAAAAATTAAGATGTCAATAAGTGAATATATGGAAGAATTAAAATCATTAATAAAAATGTTAATAAATGATGTCCAAGATTTAAGAAATGAAGTAAAAGAAACAAGAAATGATATAAATATATTAAAAATTGAAATTAGAGAATTAAAAGAAAATAATAAAAATAAAGAAAAAATAGATAAAAAATTTATAGAGAAAGAAATTATTAGAATAGGAAAGAAATATATTGAAAAATAAAATATAGTAATAGAAACAGAGAGTATGGATGATGAATTTAAAAGAAAACATATTACCTAAAATATTAGAAGAAGAAGAATTTAGAGAAAAATGTTAGGAAAATTAAGAATTGAAGAAAATAAAGATAAATGAGGAATTAGATTTACTTATAGAAAATTTTGATCAATAAAGTTTAAGTTATATAAGTAAATACCAAGTTTTAATGAATATTGGAAGATGACTTAATCTAATAGGAACTTCTAAACAAGAATTACAAGATTCAGATTAATGTTATGCACCTATATATAATAAACCATATAGATAATTTTATGATAAAGTAAGAGATAGACAACCACCTAAGGAAAATAAATATAGAGATAGATTTGAATTAAATGATAATTATGATAAAACTATTAATCATGGAGGAACAAAATTAGATTTAAATTGTAAAATAGATACTAAAAAAACATTATCAACTTAGACAGATTCAATGATATTATTCTTTTTATATAATAAAGATGACACATGAGAAAGTACTGAAAGAATGATAGATTTTTTAATAGCATACTTTGAAGGAGATGTTAGATTTTGGTGGGAATGAATAAGTGATGATACAAAAATATTAATAAAAAGAAATGTACAAACAAAAATAATAAAATCAGATAGATAAAGTATAGAAAAGTTAGTAAAATATATTTCAAATGAATTTTTAGGCGAAAATTAGATAAGAAATGCTGAAAGAAAAGCAATAAGAGAAAAATATAATGCTAGAATTAAATTAATAAAGTTAACAATATATGATATGTGTAAAATTAAATAATATACTTGTGAATTCAGAAATTATAATTATACTCAATTTTATAGTAATAAAAATCAAGAAATATACCAGGACATGTACTATAATAAGTTACTAGGTTCATGGGGAATATATTTTAAAATAGAATTTGTAAAATATGTCAACGATAATATTGGAATACCTAGAACTTTAAGTTAAAGAATAAAATTTTTATTTGAAAGACGTGCATATATATATCAACAAAGATAACTATTGAAAAAATTAGGAAAATTAAATAGGATCACTAAAACAAAACTATGATTTCGCGACAAGAATTTTTGCGACATATAAAAAGTTGTTGCAATAAATGACTTAATGCGACACATTTTTAAAGTTTGTCACAAAGATTGTGATGAAAAAAATATGTACCAAAAACTATAAGACGACATAAAAAGTTGTCGTGAAATGTGAGATGTTGCGACAAATAATAAAGAATGTCGTCGAAAATATGAGGAAAGCAAGGCGCCTAAATATTTTTGATGGGAAATTTATGGCGACAAACCTTTTTTCTTGCAACAAAATGCTTGTGATGCAATAGGGTCTCTTTTTGGCGATAACAAAAAAATTTGTTGCTAAAAATTCTATAGTTGGAGGAAAAAAGAGCTACAAGAAAATAACTTTTTTGCAACGGACAAAAAATATTGTAGTAGATTTTTTACAATGCTCACCCATATACGTAGAGTCTAATATTCTCGTAGAGTTGAAAGATACTGCAACATGCAATGCATGTCGTAAAAGCCATCAAATGTACGTTGTTGTAAAGTTTTTACGATGTATCTTATCCGTTGATTTTATTTTATTTTGTAACATTCTTTGTTTATTGTCTTAACTTTTTTTTCTAACATAATTTTTTTTTTTGTAATAAGTGTTTGTTTTTTTCGTCCGGCTAAATTTTATTGTGTAATACAAATTTTTAAAATTTTTAATTATTTTTTATCAAGAGCAAAATTTTTATAATAAAAGTTGTATAAATTTTTTTTAAAAATTTATTCCCAATAAAATTAAGAAAAATGCATTAGACGATTAAACTTTCAATCAAATAATAACTTACAAAAATAGAAATACTAGGTCGAACCAATCCATAAAAGAAAATAACTGTCTCAACAATTAAAGCAAATAAATAAATAAATCATAATTCATTTATTATCAGTAGGCGGTGGCATGCTAAACATTGTTGCTGGTTCAGCTTGTTGTGGAGACATGCCGACTGGATTCGATACGAACTGATGCATTAGCGCCTCAAAGTGAGAAATCTTGGCACGCATATTCAATAACTCTTGCTCCTGCTTTTGTATTTACTCTCGAAGGGCTATTGATTCAGTATCAACCGATGTCAAATGAGTAGAGTGGCTTGAGGCAGGTTTTGGACCATGTCCAAGTCCTCTAATGTAACCTCCAGATTTTCCTAAAACTTGCATAATCTCAAGTTCAGTGGGGGCCTCAGATCCCTCTAGAATAGGTTGCTCTTTAATTTGAAACATCTTCTCCTATATATAAGTAAAGAAAAAGAAGAGAGAATACATGTTAATAACATAATATATATAAAATGTCAATAACGACGAATAAATTCTTAATATACTTACATATTTTATTCGTGCTTCATCGTTTACCCACCCTTTCTTCTTATTGTAATGAGTCTCATAATAAAATTCTATTTCTCTTTATGCGTTGTCTTTAGTAATTGATCTCTATTTGAAATAATATATATCATGTTATACAAATATATTTGTCTTCATAAAACAAAAGAAAGTATTACCTTTTCTTGAAGACGTTCAACAAATGATTTTGATCCGCCACGATGATTATATTTAATGCAGTTGTGGCTTGCTAAATTACGTATAGATAATGCCTATAATCAATTTATATGTAAATATAATTAACTAATTATAATTTATCATTTTTAATTATATTAATTATTTTAAGATAACGTCTAAATTACATTATTCTTAATATTTACAAGTATATGCATTTTTAATAAATGTTACCTGAAATTCAGGGATAGACCAATATTGACACAACCAGTCCTAATCAACTTGCTTTATGTCAGTTGGGCAGTTCTTCATTGCATCATCTAATATTTTTCCATTGAAATATTTCTCTTTGAGTTTGCATCTATAATCACGATATCTTCTCGCTAAAGTATCGTTCACACATTTATGGACATGCTCAACTGTCAAATCGAGCTTGAATTTTGCCTACCAAAAAAGAAATGTGTATATTATTTATTTAAATATGGGAAACTAATAACTATTCTACAAAATTTTGTAAAAATGAATTTGTTTATGACTTACCAAAAATCGATCATACAATTTATTTTTCTCTTCATAGGGTATGTCGATCCACCTTTTGTAACAAAGTGGAGCAAAGGATCGAACGACGTAGCCACATTCACTAGCCAAACGTGCTTGCTGATTTCCAATAGCTCTTCCCAGTTTTTTAGAAATCTCCAACGGTATTTTTCCAGCTGTACTAACAATCTCATCAGTGCCCTTACCTCTTGTAGGACCACGTCCCTTCCTCTTCAAAGGATGAGAATCTATGAAATAAAATACTCAAAGGATGAGAATATATATACAAAAATGGAGATTCTGTCAATTAAATGTATACATTATGATGATTTTATATTATAAACATAAAGATAAATTATTACCGTTGGAATTGAGGATGGTCTTTTGTGTCAATGTGGTTGCTTGTGATGAATTAAGTTGAAGATGGGGCTGAGATAATGGGGCGGGAACCCGTAGAGGTTGAGGTAAAGGAGTAGGAGCATGAGCATTACTAGTCTTTGACAATGAGGAAGAGATATTAGCTTGACGAGTAGTATAGGTTAATGGACCATTGCATGATACCTTTGACGAGAAAACATGTGAAGGTGGCTCATAAGATATAGTAAAAACTCTATTTTTCTTGCCAATTCTTGTTCGAGAAGTCATTATCTACCAAAAAAGAGAGAGAGAGAGAGGTATCATTTTTAACCAAAACAATGGGTCCCCATTGACAAGCTCATTTAGCTAAAAGATCTGACTAACCCATAGATATCTTCAAGAATGGTGAAGAAATTATATTACACATCCTAAACATATTTCAACTACAAGCTGTACATGACATGATTAATGAACTAAAATTTGTTATAATATGGCCATTGATATATATATATAAAATCCTTTTATCGGGCACTTGGCCAAGCAAGTAGCTCTTCAAATTCTTAAATTTCAAAGTCAACATTTCTTTCTTTATTTCTCAAATGTGGTTCGTAAAACCACAAAATACAGTTTTTTCATATTAACTCAATTTATTTCAAACTATTTATTTCACAACTATTTTAACTCAAATTTTCATATTCGATTGGCAAATATGTATATAAAACCACAAAATACAACAATTGCTATCAGGTTCCTTATCATCTTAGCAAGGTCGAAATTTTCATAAGCTCAAATTCTCTTTTTCCAGCTTGAAACAACAACAGTCTAACGCCAATTCTATATTTTCCAAATATATCAAACTAATCGATTAGAATTTACGCATTATATCCTAACAGTGAACTTCATCATTCTAGTAAAAATCCAAATAATGCATTGAGGCCCTGATTCGTCCAACTAGATAAACCGAATGACGGATCAGATTCTCAGGGAATGGATCTAAAGTATATAAATCAATGAATTGCTGTAAAATATGGGATGAGAAAAAGGGATATAAACGTACCTCCGTCGTGAATAAGTATATCAGCAATCTTTGACAAATGACCAATAGAACTTTGAAATGAATCAACATGAAATCAAGAAATGCAAATACATTAGATTGAGAAACCAAAAAAAAATAATAATAATAAATAAATAAACACATAAAAAGAATCATTAGATTGGATCGTTCTTGAATGAAAATACCTACGCTATAGAGAACTAAAAAATGAGAATGTGGAGTAAAAAATGAGAAACACGTGTTATAAAGAGATAAAGATGTTGATAAAAAAGAGGGAACTAGAAATTTTCCCTCCAAATACAAGAGCCAAAATTGAAAACAAAATCTTGTAAACAATTAAATTTAGTTATTCTTAGGAAAAAGGAAAATTTATCTCCCCCAAAAAAGAAACAGAAATATTAAAAGATTATAACCATTTGGAGAAGAAAACCGTCATTAACTAAAATATATTGTTTCGTGCAAGAAAATGGTGAAGTTGTGCACAAAAAGTCAAAAACTTGTATTTTAAATAATTAAACATTAATGAATAATTTTGTTACATAAAAAGCCAAAAAATTTAATATATTAATAACTCAAGGACCGTCAATATTTTTTTTTAACCAAAAACCGTCAATAAATCAAGATAAATAATGCTACAATGAAAAAATAAATATATTTGATATTTGAATATTAATAAAAAAATGAGAATAATTATCATATTCCTTTTGTAAGACTTTACCATAAATGATAAGGTGATAAGATTGAAATTGAATTAGATAGGTATTCACTATATAAATAATTATCATATTCCTTTAAAATATACATGACCAGGTCAACAAATTAACTGTAGCATATTTAATTCTTAGCCATGACATAATTGTTAAATGCAACAAATCGCTTCCGCACAACAAAATGTAGTCGGAAACCTTACTTATTATAATGGTTTCAAAAATTAATTCCTGTGTAATCCGTTTGGCACAACTATTTATTTCACTAAATATTAATTAGTTTTTATGTGTTTGATGGCATATACATGTTACTCAAAATTCAAACTCAAGATCTTTATATACTCTTATATGACAAGTACTTGTTTCGTTTATAAATATAAATTAAATAATATTTAATTAAATTTTGCCTTCGAAGAAAACACGTTTAATATTTAAATGCAAAAGGATACTATGTGCTGAAAGAGTATATGTTCAAGCCCATTGAATCCGAATCTTTGTCATGTGCTGTCTTTGAGAGGCACTTTTGAGAGGCACAACTTACGTTTTCAATTTCTATTTGATGATCTAACCTTTAGTAATTTAAGGCCTATTAATTAGATCGGCTTAACTTAATTTTTATTTTTTTGACAAACGAACTTACAGCAATTGAAGGCCTATTTGTTAGGTCAGGTTAATTAAAAATTGTAGATCATGCTCGCTAAAGGTACACTCAAAATTATGGTACATGACAATTTGTAAACTCTTGATGCATGTTTGGAGGAACTTATTGCTTTTAATTGGTCAAATTATGTTTTTATCTTCATATTTTGTGTCTAATCGGGTGAAAGGGAAATGATATGTTCAACCAATTGAGTTTTCGTTTGCCTTGCTCTTCTTACATAGTTTATGAAATAGACGTCAATTAGTGGTCACGACATCGAGGAACTTGGAAAAAAAGGCCATATGTAGATAATGAATGACTATAACACTGAATTATTTGCGAGCGGCGATGTCTGCGTCCATAAGAAATTCCGAAGCCACTCATTATTAGTAATATAAACCCTTATAAATAATGGGGGTATTTCATTTTCTAATGATCGTTCATTAATAAATTTTCATGGGTTTGTTTTTTTATGTAGATCTGATCTACAAACTCAAACAAATATTCGCTCTCAAGGATTGATGCAAGAAATAATAACTTCTTTATTTTTTCAACAACCAAGGAAAAAAATTAACACAGGTTTTGGGGGGTTTAAGTACGAAAAGAATTAGGTAAACTATTGGGCCAGCAGCCCCTAAATGGGCTGGGCTACAACGTAAAAATAAGAAATATTAAAAAAAGATGAACTAATAAATATGAAATGTGGTTTTAACCCAACAAACGATCTCAAATGGCCAAAATCTCCCATACATCACGGCAAAGCAGTGAGTTCAATCCAAAACGGTCGCTACCTTTTCGAAAAGTACTTATGAGCCCAAAACGGACGCAGTTTGCAAAAGTTACGCTCAATTTTTCGAACGCTGACAATCCAAACGTTCCAAATATGCGAGTGCTTGTTCTTCCGTACAAACCTCATCAATTTTTCTTCATAATTTGGTGAACTGGATTGAAACATGTGAAAGTTTTTTCCCAAACCATTTCTTCCCTACTAATAACGTGTGCGTATCCATCTCTCTCAGTTACCGTATCGTTACCTCCCAACTCAATGTAAACCCTTCCTTTCTTTCCCACACCAGTCACAACCCACCATATGCAATTAAGCTGCCATCCCTGACCAACCTATAATCTCAAAATTCTTGAAATCTTTTAAGCCTTACATTTTTTAAGTCGCTTTTCTAAACGTCATCCACCATATAAGTTCAGGAGCCACCCACCGCCCATCAATCGACCATCGCCGCCCAATCCACACATAGGACTAAGGTGACTCATTCAAGTTATGTTGAGGTACACTTGTGGGAACCGGTCTCTTTTTCGATCTCCTACCCCACTCAAAGAAAAAAATTGAAAAAGAACTTGATCAGAAATAAATATTTTGTTTGATCCTTAATTATTTGTATTTTTTACTGATGTTAGGAGAAAAACCACCGTGATTGGAGCTATACATAAAGGAGGCCTTGAAATTGGGGATTAAAATGCATTATTTGAAAAAACTGAGGCCTTAAAAACAAACATTATTTTAAAGGTCATTGGACCAATTGGAATGAAATCAATTTGAATTGGACTTTTTTTTTATTATCAAAAATCGGCAGAAGGAAGACAAAAGACTCCTTTTGGAATAAGGGAAACTAGCTGTTTATTAGTCATTAGATAATTTGACTCATAGGGCAAAATTCATCCAGAGATTCAAACGCAGCTGTAGACGGGTAAACGGACGGACGGACGACATCTGGAGAAGAAGAACTATACAGTACGATTGGAGAAGAAAATCGTCCAGATTTTTGTGCAAAACTCCACCAGAGCAGTCAATTGCAGAGAAGGCGATTGCAGTTCTCTTCGTAGAAGGCAACTGTAGAGAAGGCGATTTTATCTACTGTTATCTGATCTATTTGATTAATGTAAGCCTACAATTTACGTATTTGATTGACTGATTTTGTACTCAATTATTTTAAGTCACGTATATGATGTAGAAACTCTAGGAATTTATGAGAATTGTATTGCCTTTTATTGAGAAGAGTACTTGTTTCATCGAAATCTTTAATCGGATAGGGTACATACATAAGTTCCATTAGCCTACAAGTTTTGACCCAATAATCTGTCTCGAACGTAAAGTGTGTGCTTAGCAACATGAACCTCTGTCAAGCTCTTCGATTAATAATTTTGTAAATCTGCATTTTCGGAAATTAATAACTGACTGCTGCATTGGGTGCCATGAACTCTGGATAAACGAGTTAATTGATTCAGTTTACTTTTTAGTATTCATTTCTCTTTAATCTGAGCATGAAAAATTGTGCTCAATTAGCAATTTGTACCTATTTTTGTTCTTTCTTTTGTAATTATTGCTTGCTATATTCTAAAATCTCATGGTTTTGCCTCAGTAATCTTGGAGATACGAACCTAAAGTTGGAGCCCTGTTGTGTTCTTTCTTTTGTAATTATTGTAGCTGCTATTTTTGGCACTTCCTATATATCTGTTTATTTTTTTCTTTCATATTTTCCTTTAGAAATAGGAGCCCTGTTGTGTGTACTACAATTGTAAAGGGATCCAATTTGTATTCTTGACTTCTCCATTGTTCGGTAAAAATGACAAGTGCACAACCAAGTAATCTTCTGAATTATTATCTGGTTTTTTAGTAATTGAGTTGTTGGAAGTCTGCATTTAATTATTAGTAATTTAGTTATTATTATCATGCTTATGGGTAGTTGTTAATTTGTATTACTAGAAGGTTGCATTTAATTTTTCATGCTTATGTGGAGTTGCTGATTTTAGTCAAGATTAGATGCTTATGGATACACCTACTAGACTACTATCATCTTGTCATTGCTGTTTACTTGCTATTTTTCTAAAAATTACTAACTACATATCGTCTTTGGTATGGTCTATATGAATGAAGTGATATACATGATGGATAGGAGTTGGATGCGACTTCGTAATAGATTAAGTGAAGAATATTTAGATGAATTAATTCATTTATGGAGGCAGCAAAACAATGTTTGGATGAGAATAATGAGGTTCGTTGTCCATGTCGAAATTGTCAAAATGCATTCTTTCAGTCGCTAGATGTGGTAGAATCTCACTTATACCACTTTGGAATCTCTTCAAGTTACGAGAGGTGGATTTTTCATGGAGAGAAACTTGAGAATGATATGGAGGGTATTGAAAGAAATATAACTGAATTGGACGAAGAAGAAAATGATGATGAGATGAATGATATGTTAGAAGATCTATGTGCTCCCATGTCATCTAAAGATAATCAAACTCAGGAGGGGGAAGAACGTGGCGGAAATCATAATATCTTACCTCAAATGCCTAATGAAGAGAGCAACCAGTTTGTGGAGATGATGACTGAAGCCCAATGAACTTTGTTTCCTAGTTCTGGAATGTCATTATTGAACTTTATGGTGAAGTTGATGCACATAAAAGTTCTAAATCAGTGGAGTAACAAATCTTTTAACATGTTGTTGGAATTTCTAAAAAAACATTTTTTCAGAAGATATTGGATTATCAACTTCAACATATGATGCCAAGAATATGATAAGTGAATTGGGATTAGGTTACGAGACTATTCATGCATGCAAGTCTGATTGTGTATTATTTTGGAAAGAGCATGAATTTGCCACTAGGTGCCCAGAATGTGATGAACCACGATACAAAACCAATTTTGGCAAGGGAAAGAAGGTGCCTCAAAAAGTATTGAGATATTTTCCATTGAAAAAAAGATTACAAAGATTATTCATATCTAGACATACTGCTAAAGATATGAGATGGCATGCAGAAGGCCGAGTTGAGGTAGAAGGTATTTTAAGACATCCAGATGATGGTGAGGCGTGGAAAGAATTTGACAAGCTATACCCAAAATTTATGCAAGATCCTCGCAATGTTAGGTTAGGTCTTGCACGGATGGCTTCAATCCATTTGGAAACATGCGTAATTCTTACAGCATGTGGCCAGTTGTTCTAGTGCAATACAATATGCCACCATGGAAGTGCATGAAAGAACCATTTATTATGATGTCATTGCTAATTCCAAGGCCACATGCACCAGGAAGAGATATTGATGTTTATTTGAGACCTTTAGTAGATGAGTTGAAAGAATTATGGGAAGTTGCTATTGACACGTTTGATGCTTATAGTGGTCAAATGTTTTCTATGCGTGCAGCTATAATGTGGACCATTAATGATTTACCTGCTTATGGAAACCTATCAGGATGGAGCATTAAGGGATACAAAGCTTGTCCAATATGTAATGAGAATACTTCTTACCATAGGTTACGTAGTAAAATATGCTTTATGGGGCATCGACGTTATTTGCCACTTAACCATCCCTGGAGAAAAAGTAAATTACATGATGGTAAATGGGAATTACGACCACCACCAAAAAAGTTATTAGGAGATGATATTTTGAAGCAATTACAAGCTGTGAGGTATGGGAAACCTGGAAAGCATCCAAGTAATAAAGATAGAAAAAGGAAACGTACTCCAGATGAGATAAACTAGACAAGAAAAAGCATTTTCTTTGAGTTGGAGTATTGGTCTAAGTTGAAACTAAGGCACAATTTAGATGTAATACATATTGAGAAGACTATGTGCGATAATATCATTGGAACATTGTTAAATGTTGAAGGGAAGACAAAAGATACGGACAAGGCTAGATTGGATTTACAAGATATGAAGATTAGAAAAGAATTGCATTTAAAATCACATGGTAATGAATTTTCGAAACCTCGTTCTTCTTACACGTTAACATTGGAAGAAAAAAAATATTTTTCCGATTTTTGAAATCTGTGAAGTTTCCAGATGGATATGCATCAAATATTTCTAAATGTGTTCGAGAAAATGAAGGCAAAATATTAGGTTTAAAAACTCATGATTGTCATGTGTTGTTACAATAACTTCTTCCCGTTGTTATTCGAAAATTTTTGCGAAAGGAGGTGTGTACAGCAATTGTAGAGCTTTGTTGTTTTTTTAAACAATTATGTTCAAGAACATTGAATATTGATGATTTAGAGAAGCTGAAAGAAGGGATTATTATAATTTTATGTAAACTAGAACGAATTTTCCCACCAGCATTTTTTGATGTAATGGTTCATTTAGCTGTTCACCTACCTGAAGAAGCAAAACTTGAAGGTCCCGTTGCATTTAGATGGATGTACCCAATTGAAAGGTAATTGCTAATATTGCATACATATATACTTGTTCATTGACTTATTATTTTCAAAACTTTTCATGCAATATTTGATGACAGAATATTAGGTCGATATAAGAGTTATGTTAAGAATAAAGCTCGACCCGAAGGATCAATTGCTGAAGCATATATTGTTAATGAGTCTTTGAATTTTTGTTTGATGTATCTCAATGACATTGAAACAAGATTTAATCGACCTGAGCGTAATGACGATGGTGGTACTTCATCTACAAGCTTGTCAGTCTTCTCTCAAAATACTAGACTATTTGGTCGTGTAGAACCAAAGTTACTTTCAAAACAAGAAATTGATAAAGCGCATTGGTATGTCCTAAATAATTGTGATGAAGTTTGACAATATTTAGAGTAAGTTCTCAATCAACTTTTAAGTTTTTTTGCTATTAATTATTAATGTGTTGTAGCATTTAATTGCATCTCCTTCTGTAGTGAACACATGGAGCTGTTGCAACAACAAAATCACAACAATTTGGAGAAAAAAAAAAGAAGAATTGTTTCCCGGATGGTTTGCTTCACATGTAAGTTATAATGGATGTCCTATTTATTTATTAAAGCAACTTAACATTCGTATCTGAAGGTATATTGATTAATATGTTTTTATTAGCACGGATAATGAGATTATATGATCAAAAAGATTCAGGTGTAAGCAAAGAATTATATGCATTAGCATGTAAATCGGATTTCAGAATATTTTCCTATTCGGGTTGTATTGCTAATGGGGTAAGATTCCTTGTTAAAGATCGAGACGATTGTCGTACAACACAAAATAGTGGAGTGATGGAGCCGGGAGATGAAAACATCAACTTTTTCTGTATACTGTGTGATGTTATTGAGTTGGTATACGTTTTTGACTATCGCATCACTTTGTTCCAGTGTAATTGGTATGATAAAAATCCAAAGCAAAAAAGAACAGTGTTAGATTATCATCCTACTTCTATCAATGTGAATCGCAAATGGTACATGGATGATTCTTATATACTTGGCATCCAAGCACAACAAGTATTTTATATGGATGATCTTTTGTTTGGTCCATAGTGGAAGGTAGTGGAAAAGGTACAACACAGAGGCATATGGGACATTCCTGAAAAAAATGATGGTGATGGTGATGGTGGTAGTGAGCAAGTAATATTTCAGGAAGATGAATCATCAGATATTGTCTTGCCAATCGAACAGGAAGATCTTGACTCTCAAGTATGCCATAGAGGAGATGTTGATCCAGATATTATTGAAAACGAAGCAATGCAAATAGATGTGGAATCAATAAATAAAAATATGAATAATGTTATATATGATACTTCGGAAGAGGAAGATGATACATTGAATGAATATTATAGTGAAGAAGAGAAATCTCTAGATTGTAACGACGACAATGATGATGATGGTGATAGTGATATTGGTAAGAAAAACATTATTTATATATGTGTTTTTTTTTTTGTAATGTTTTTCTATTTTATTTTTTAATGATTACATTTTTCCCTTTCCTCTATAGATTCGAGTACCGAAGATGCATCAACCAATAGTTGATAAGAATTTTTATTCACAGTTAAGGTTAGACTAATGAGATATATTTGATTGTTTATTGTGATGGTTGTTGATCTTGTGTTAATATTCAATGTGAGATATTTGAAATATTTTCTTTAAGCTAATATTTCATTACCTTTTATATGTACATGGTTGACTAAAGTTATGGAGCTTTTCTTTACGGGAATTCACATTTAACCAAAGAACATATTGATGGCCAGTTGAAAGCATATCTTAAGAGTGAAGAATGTTATTTGGGTGTCTCGTGAGTTTTTGTTATTTCTTCCATATTTCTAGTTCTATTTTTTAATTTTTAAGTTTGGTAAATCATTCCAAGTAGTTCGACATTGAAATTACTAGTACTATAGTTTATCTGTATTTGTTTTGATTTTGGAGGCAACCAAGTTTGTAGATAATACCTTGATCTATATTTATTTGGTTGACGTTGATATGGTTTTTTTTCCTAGTTTGATATCAATTATATTTTGATAATTGTAGTTAAAGCATGTTCTTCATAAAGTCACAAATTTTACTAGTTAAGCAAGTTAATTTTTTTATATAAATGTACACCACAATAACGATTCCATTGCCATGAAAGAAATCGAAAATTGTGTTTAAAATAGAATCTATGACATACGCAAACAAAAATAGAATCAATTAGACGAAAATCGTACATGCTTGAAGCGACAACCCTTTGTGTTGAGGAATAAATTTAACTACGAGCACAACTTGACATATAAATAAAAGTTCATTATCACAAAATACTTTTCGTAATAACATTCTGTGTCATAAAATAAAATATGTGACGTATATAAATAATCACGAAATAAATTAGGCAACAACTATACTCGTTGCACAAATGATGGCGCAATAGACTATTAGTGTTGCAAAATAAACTTAAATACAAACATCACTCATTACATAATATATTGTACTACAAATATTGAATATATTAAAATACATTATGCAACATATCAAATACATTGTAAAACGTATTTCACGACAAACATTACTTGCTATTAAAAATATATTACTACGGACATGTGTTGTCACAAGATAAAATAGGTAGCAAAAGTTACACCTTTAAAAGAATATTTGCAACAAATATGTTTCTCGTAAAAAAATTATTGGAATAATTGTTGCAACAAACTATAGTGTCTCCCTTTTATTTTTTCGCGACATATACGCATCGCGAGGACATTATAGTTACAAATATCGTGTTGCTGTTTCATATTTTTTGTGACAAATAAATAATGTTGCGATTTTGTTAGTGTGATGAATAGTCGAAAGTAGCCGCAAAATATATTTGGTGACTCAACATTCGCAACAAACACATTTCTCGTAAAAATTTTATTGGAATATTCGTTGCGACAAACGGACTTTTCGCCCTTTAAATTTTTTGCGACATATATACATTGCGACGATATTATGGCTACAAATATTGTGTTGCCATTTTGTATTTTCTGCGTCACACAAATAGAGTCGTGATTTTGTTAATGCGATGAATAGTCGAAAAGTGTTGCAGAATACATTTTACGACTTATATAGAACGACAATACCCGCAACAAACGTATTGTCTTCGTTAAATTACTTTTGCAACAGAATCTCAATTTTTGTGGCAACATTTTTTGTCGCGAAATCGGTTATTTTTTGTAGTGAATATGTTGTGAAAATACGGAAAATCCTATACAATGGAGATGTAATTCTGAAAGAATGGTTAGTAAAAGAAAATTTAAAATAAAAAGTTTAAAAAATTTAGAAATTTTAATAAAAAATATATAAAATCTAAGAGAAGATATTATAAAAGAAAAAATCACTCATATGATTGACAGAAAAATAAAAGTTATGAGAAAAATAAAAGTCAATGTAAATGTTGGAATTATGGGGGAATATGTCATATAAGCCCTGATTGTAATAAAAAGAAAGTTAAAATATTACAAAAAGAATATTTGGAAATAAAAGTGAATTAAGTAAAATATCGGATATTGAATAATATTATAATCAAGAAGTATATATAAGTGAAACAGAGGATAATTGATCAAAATTTGAATAAGGAAATAGAAAATAATAATATAAATATACAAAAATATGAATGAATATAAGGTTATGGGTTAAATGTAACATTTGATAATAATAAATTTGAGAAAATGCAAAAATTATCTTTAGATTTAAAAATAGGAAAATTGGAAGTTTTGGACAGAATTTGGAAAAGAGAAAGGATAGCAATAAATGTATATCATAAAATTAAGAAAACTATAGATGTAAAAACAACATATGGAAATCAAAAATTAAATCTTTTAACAAAAAAATACAGTTGAAAAACTATTAACAAAGATCAGTAAAAAACAAAGTGAAAAAATTCGATATGTTTATTCAGTAGGAATACAAATAATGATTAAATCATTATTCAGGGAAGGGATAGACTCACCCTTAACAATAATCTTACATCATGGAAGAATAATAAGTCTAAAAGATAGTCATTTAGGAATAATAGAAGGAAATTTAGCATATCAAAAAATAATGTTTACATGCTACCCAAAATATTGAGTATTATTGAAAGATAGAAACTTTAATGAAATTTTAGGATTGCATTTTAAGCTGCACGATGATATCATGCAACTAGGTGATTAAATTATGACTATAGAATATAGAGCTTTATACATATTTACCAATTCTAATTATGAAAATATTTATTCCAATAAATCATACATAGAACTACATAAAGAATGTAAAGATATTAGCAAAATAATAAAACCAAATAAACAAATAAATTTAATTCCAGAAGAATACGAATTTAGTATAACAAGAAATAAACCTGAAATAACATAATTAAATGAAGAAGAATGTTATAATAATATAACATTTAAGGATGAAAAATTAATTAAAAGATCAAAAAGTCATAGAATAACTAATAAAAACAAGTCAGAAGAATTTAGTAATATAAAAGAAATAAAACTTTACAGAAATGTGGAGAATATGAAAATAGAAAAAGAATATTATATTGAAAGAGAATATATAAATGGACCAAATATATTAATAGATACAGGAGATAGTGAATGTCATATAGTTTCAATCAAAAATAAAGGATAAATAACTCATAAAACTGATCCATATAGATATGTAAATTTTGATGGAGAAATACAGATTTTAGAATTAGAAGTTAAAGTACCAATAAAAATAGAAGGAATAAACCTTTTAGTACCATGTTATATAGATAAGAGTATGGATATAAACTCTTATATACTTCTAGGAATGAGTTTTCTGAATGAATTAGAAGATTATAGCATAAAAAGAGAAAGATTATATATAGTTCATAATAGACAAACTATATTATGTAAAAAGAATTAAATGAATAAACAGATAAGTTTTTCATTATCTGTTTATATATAAGTTACTATTATAGAAACAAACACAACAATTTGTGCTTGAATATATACAAGAAGTAATATAACAATATTTAAATTTTTTTTGATAAAATCATGGAATAATAATAGTAATATAAAAATAACCGAAGTTACAGGAGAAAGTACCCAGATAATAAATAGTGTTGATAAAGTTAATATAATTCTTGGAAGTAAATAAGTTATAATAAATAAATAAAGTATATAAATATGATAAATTAGAATGTTATATATTGTTAGGTAATGATTTTATACAACAATTTCAATATTATAAACAAAATAATTATATGATAATGTTACAAACACTCTGCTCGCACTTATTAAAAATTTCAAGAGAATTTAAAGCTTATAGAGTCTAGCCAGTCCAACGTGATGATAAATGGGAGAAAAAATCAATCATATTTAATGAAATAAAAAATAAAAGAATATTGCATACAAAAGTCCTAAAAATAAGAATAGAAACGAGAATAGAAAAAATTATTGAACAACTAAAAAAAGTTTATAGAGAAAATTCATTATTATTTTGGAAATTACATCACCCTAAAGCCAAAATAAAATTAACAGAAAATGTTATAATAAGAGTTAGACCAATGATATATACTATAGAAAATACATAAGAATTCAAAAATCAAATAAAAGAATTATTAGAACAAAAACTTATTAGACCAAGTAATGTACCTCATAGTAATTCAGCCTATATGGTTATGAAACATTCTGAACAAGTTAGAGGAAAAATCATAATGGTTATAAATTATAAAGAATTAAATAAATATGCTAAATTTGATAGATGTTTTTTTATCAAATAAAGAAGTTTTAATAAACATTGTAAAAGGAAAACAACATTATTCTAAATTTGACTGTAAATCATGATTTTGGCAAATAAAAATTGAAGAAAATAGTATACAATATACTGCATTTAGCACACTTCAAGGGAAATATGAATGGTTAATAATGTCATTTGGATTAAAAAAATGCACCACAAATATTTCAAAGAAAAATGGATAATATATTTAAAAAGTTTAATGAGTTTCTGATTGTTTATATAGATGATATACTAACATGTTCAAATAGTAAAGAAAGACATAGATATCATTTAATCCAATTCATAAATGAATGTAAAAAAAGAAGGATTTATTGAAAACATTTCTAAGAAAAGACATAAAATACAAATTTTACTTAGAAAAATAAATACTAAAGAATGGAATGAAGAACGTACAGAATAGTTAAATCATTAAAAAAAGAACGTAAAAATTTACCAAAATTAAGATTACCAGATAAAAAGATAATTTGATTGTTAACACTAATACCTCAAATAAATATTGGGCAGCATTATTAAAAACAAATTTAAATGAGATTTGTAGATATTCAAGCGGAACTTTTAATCAAACAAAAATAAATTATACCACTTATAAGAAAGAATTACTAACAATTATTAAATGAATAAAAAAGTTCTCATTATTCTTACTATCCAGGAAATTTACTATTGAGATTGATAATTCTCAAGTTGCAGGATTAGTTAGTAATAAACTACCATCAGAACCTCAATGCAGAAGGCTCCATAGATGACAAACTTATTTAACATTTTATAATTTTGATATAATTCATATTAAAGGAGTTAATAATTTTCTTACAGATTTTCCCAATAAAAACATAGAATTTGCTGATGAATAAAGCTAGAGTCATGGATTTATATCAATCTATCATACATATATAAAAAAGGACAGATTTTTTTAAAGAAGAATCTGAAAACATAAATACTAGAGCAACACAAATCTCAGAGATATTCAACTCAAATATAAAAATATTGTTAAATATCGCTACTGAGCATCATAAAGAACCATAGAACTAAAAAATTAAGTTGATGTTATTGCAGCACAACTAAAAGATATATTGTCTGAGACATATATACCAAAGAGCTCAAAAATGAGTTTTTTAAAATCAATTCCAACCAGGGATAGCTGGAGGCAGCAGTGGACCCAGACGCGACATCATACTAATTGATAAAAAAGGAGATTCAACAACAACTAAAAAATTAGTGATATATGGAGATAAAAAAGATTCCAAAACTATTAGTATCATAGACGGAGACCAAGATGATATGATCCCTTTAGATTCAAAAAAAGAATAATATGCCAAAATAGTCAGAATCGTTTATGAAATAAAAATATGTGATTCATATTTCATCTCTTAAGGAAATAATGTTTATCCTAGAGTAACATCCATGGAATGAGGAAACCCATCGTTTATAAAGATTATTGCAGATTATAGATTTTTGGATTTGATATATCCAAAAAAAGATTTGATTGAAATTTTGAAATTTAATGACATATTCATACAAGAAGTATCAAGATTTGTCAAGGGATGATAGATATATTTGAATTTTTATTTAATAAGTCCTGAATATAATGAAATTGTTTATTATCCAGTTGAACAAATAATCTCAATTGGATATGTTGCAGTCAATTTTCAAATAGATGTTATAGAAAATGATAAAAAAGTTCCAAATGTGACCAAGTCATGGATCAAGCATAGAAAAGCACTGGAATCAAAGACATATACAATATTAACCAGTCGCAAGCCTTTTCTCGTCCTTTCTAATGTCCTAGGCGAAGGCAGTATTCTCATGTTTATGTCAATATCAAAATTGGATGCTAGTTTCACATGGAGGACATGGAAAATCAGAAATCTTAAAGGATTATATTACAAAATTCGACATACATCAATTTTCAGGATGTCTGACCACTATCAAAGAATCTTGCCAGCTAAGAAATTGTCTCAACTGCATGTTAAGACATAAAGAAAAGGGGACAATAATAGAGGAAAAGATGCTCATTGGATAAAAAGTTGAAGTTACATATGAAGATGTAGACCCCATGAGAACAATAATAGAAATGCATGTGCGCCTTTTCAAATGTTTGATGTATACAATGATATAAATAGATCAATAATAGAGCCTCATAAGTTTGTATAAATAGAGGTATTGTTATTGAAGGATCTAATAGAATGTTTCTTTATCTAATAGAATGTTTCTTTCTCATTTTAGCAAAAAGAGCTTTTCTTTAAAACAAATCTAGAGATTTATTCTTTGGAATTGATACAGTGAGACTAAGAAGCTGAAATAGTAAAAATTCCGTTAAGGCAAGATGCCATTGACGAAAGCAGTTTACATATTCAAAACTCGAAGGTCACTCGATTCTAAAAATAAATATCCAGATTAGAACTAAGGTAAGACTATTTAATTTTTGCTAAAATTTGAACGAATATTTTTAAGATCTTAGAGAATCGTAGGGATTATTTGTATGATTGAATGTCAGGATATACAATTGAATGATTAGATAATCTATTAGAAAAAATGTTAGAAAAAATAAAAAATATTATTTCTCAATTAAAAAATATAAATTTATCATATGAAGAATATAATATATTAAATAAAAAATATGAACATGTTGCAAATTATTTTAATTTATTAAATCATAGAATGAATTTATATTCAAAAATTCAAAATAGAATATAATTTAAAAGGATTGAGATATATTGTGCAATATAGAAAGAATTATTTCATTAAGGGTAATATAAATTTTTTAATGAAAATAAATAGTAATAGGCCAATTAGAAAAATCTCCCTAATTTCAATATGTTTTAATTCTATTCAATATTTTGCAAGTGCAAGTCGCATTTTAATTATTATTACATGTACGTAATTTTGTTTAATGAAATATAATTTATACATCAATTTATTCAACATGATCATTGTAATTATTTTCGGGAAAATTGAACTCCGTCCACTTTGAATACTCGCATTCTTCGAACAATGTAGTTCTTAGCTTTGCCCACGAAAGACATCTATCTGAAGAAGACCATGCACGGTTGTGTCAAATTTTTTAAGTTACTTATTTTACCAAATATGATTTTCAAAATTACATTTTGAGAAAGTAGGTATAGTAAAATATCTTTCAAGCATAACCAAAGGAAAAATTCCATTCATATGACTATACTTTCCTCTAATATCAATAAAGTAATCGTAATTAATTTTGTTAAATAAGATAACTCCATCAAATTTCATCACCTCGACTAACGAAAATCAATTGGCTGATAGCCAATAAATGAAGCATATCATTCACTTAACCAAAGTTGTACATATTTCATATCAACAACTAGACCAAAGTCGTACATATTTCATATCAACAACTAGTAGTTACATTTGATAATAAATTAATCTCTATATTTTGAGTTGAAAGTCGAAGTACAAATGAATGTAGCACCCCCTTCCAGTTAGACAATCTTCACTCTAATGTGTCCTACATGTTTGGGAGATTTAGAGGTGGATGTAATGGTGGTCGTGTTTTGTTGACTTGGGGAACAACCAGATTTTGAGGTCAACAATTTCAATATTTCAATTTAATTCAATATTGGACCACATAATTGTCAGCATTGGACAAAGTGCTAAAAAGATGACATCTACATTAATTTGATGGCCATCAAATATATAAACATAAATGTCAAGCGACTCAACATTAAATTTCCTCTTAATATTCAAAATAGAGCTTGGTAGCAACATGAAACAAAGCAAAATACTCCCATTAGAATATTTGTCCCTACAATATTCATCGGCAAGGAGCTCTCAACTTTCATTATATAAAGATTCACTGTTTGGTTGCAAGATGAAAATGGAGAATATGATCAACAGGCATATGAACTGAATCATTATGACACTAATTAATAGGCAACAATTTCAGGATCAATAGAAAAAACAATTTCGTAGATTTTCTTCGATAAGCAATGTTACACCACAGGGAGCATTGGTTGCGTAAGGTACTCCAGATTAAGGGAAAATTCATTTGTACACCAAAAGTGTACGTCATCCTTGACATCTCCTGAGTTGGAAAATTTTGATTGTTGAAAAAACTGTTTGTTTTTTAAACTGTCCAATAGTGTGCTGCCACGTGACACAATGTTAAAAAAAAATGTAAAATATGATGTACATGTAGCATGATTACTAGATTAAAGTCCATGCAAAAGTCATGTTAAGTAGTAAGCAATGACAGTCTTGGCACTGACTCAAGGGCACGTTGAGTCTTTCAAGTGTGTGTGTGTGATCAGTATAGCAATATTAATGCTCAATCTCTGAAGAAAAAGTTCTCAAAATTATAAAATTGGCTAAAACAATCCAGACAACCTATTCAACCGACTTCTGGATTGTTTAAAAAATTAAAAGTATATCAATTAGTATACTTATCGTCGTAGCAAGAAAAGTAACATGCATTAGAATATTAACATAATCTGTCATTTACGGAAGAATATGTGCACATAAAGGCATTATCTCTGCAGTAGTAGTAATGTAATGGTATGAAGCAGCACCTGTTATCATGTGAGGTGCAAATTCTGATAAACAGGTATATTAGTCACCACTAAAAGGTTCTTGCTGCTTGTCTCCTTTAAACATATGAGAAGACGGGCTCCGTGGAATTTGAATTTGGGATTGATGGATATTAGGATCATATGACTGGGAGGCTAGGTAATTCAATGCTGAAACAATGTCAACAATGAGCGGCCGCGTGTTAGGTTGCTCCTGGACGCACATAGCAGCGATTGCAAGGGCTTGGTACAAGCCTCTCACAGGATATTGTCCATTGAGTGCTGGATCCGCCATTTTGTAGAATTTCTTTCGGTCCTTGAACAATGGTCGGGCCTGCAAACAAACACGGAAAGTTGTAATCATAAATCTGGTAGAAGACTTTACTTTTCAGCGGGCTAAGATTCCTGCATACCTCATGCATTCTTAAAAGCACATTTGTTCTGTATTATATTAAATGTGAATCCAAAACACGCTATTCCTAATCTTCATATCAGAAAATAAATTTAGTAAAATCATCCAACAGTGCAGCATTTCTTAGGTGGAGGAACCCTACACACTATTAGAAACAATTCAAGATATGAAATTACATATCTTGAAGACAATTTTACGCAAACCTTTGCAAATAATTTCAGTAAGAACTTAACAAAAGAATATTACACACCTCTCGAGCATGTCAACACAGACGAATATTTATAAAGAGAATTGAAAGCGCTTGTATACAATTTTCAGTTCAAGGGCTGACTATGGCAGGGAACTATACGTCACTTTCTTGTTGAAGATCAAAAACAATGAGGGAGTCTTCGTTAATGGCCGCGAGATATTGCAAAAACTTAGAACTAAAAAAACCAATTATTACACAGGACCGGTTCATTATCTGAAGAAGCCAAAATGGCTAATACAACAATAACGGCAAAGTATTGTTCTCGATAAAATCATAGTAGACGATAAAAGAATCTTATTTCGCCTTCCATTCATTGCTAGATCTACTAAAAGATTCAAAGCAAGTAGATAAGATGGGTACTACAACATTTCATAATATTTTGACAAAAAAGCAACCCCGTTGAAGCAAGAGCAAGAAATGTCGGCTCAACAATTCAATTATGAAACATATCAACAACAGGCAAAGAATGGTGATAACTTATAAGCAATAACTTACCCATGCAACCAGATTTTTCGCAGTGCCTTCTCTTGTTTCGTCAATTGCTTTTCTGCCCGTGATGATCTCCAAAAGAACAACCCCAAAGCTGTAAATATCCGATTTGAATGTCAGTTGGCCAGTCATTGCATAATCTGGTGCACAGTATCCATAAGTTCCCATCACTCTGGTGGAAACGTGAGTTTGATCTCCAGAAGGACCCACTTTTGCCAAACCAAAATCAGATAGCTTGGGATGATATCCCTCACCAAGCAAAATGTTGGAGCATTTCAGATCCCGATATATGACAGGCGGTTTCATCTTGTCGTGCAGATACTCTAGGCCTTTAGCTGCACCAGCTGCTATCTTCATTCGTGTATTCCAATCAAGTGGTTCTTTATTGGGTCGAAGGTCTATAAAAATAAAGCAAAGCAAGTAAACTGCCGAGTCTTGAAAAAATAAAGGGATACAAAAGATATTAAAAAAGGGGAAATGAGATTGAGCTTTACCATGTAAATGGTCCTCCAATGAACCCAGCGGCATGTACTCATAGACCAACAGCCTCTGATCTCCCTCAGCACAATAACCAATTAACTTAACAAGATTAGGGTGATCAGCCATACTTAATGTTAACATTTCAACGACAAATTCCCTAATCCCTTGACATCCATTGCGGTCCAGTTGCTTGATAGCTACTATCTACATCGAAGCAACTTCGACTAAGAATTAATTTTATCATTTTAACTACTACAAATTACATGATACAGAACGAGTTCCACTTACCTGGCCACTATCCTGCAAATGACCTTTATAAACTTTTCCAAAACCTCCCTCGCCCAAAAAATAATCCGACTTGAAGTTCTCTGTTGCAGCCACCAATTCCGCAAATGTAAATTTCCGTGCTTTAATGGCATTGCTCTCTTCATCAGCAGATGTCCTCTTACTAGCATCTGCATCCTTTTCAACTGCAGGTTGATTTACTAAGACTTTCGACTCCTCCTTTACACAGTTTTGTGGCCTCACCTTCGATGCATCTATAACAAGAATATCAGAGGAAATATGAGACTTGTAACCCATATGAACAAGTCCGGAAAAGGACGTACAGAGCACATGGGAAATTATATATAAAGACAAACAATTGATTCACATCCAGACACGTAGAGACTAATACGAGGATAAGTACACTTGCTAAGAATTTAAAGAACAGACACAGAAACTGCATAAAAGGACAAAATAAAAAGAAAAAAAAACAAATATTAAATTATATTTTTTTCCCAAAATATAATTTATGCACGGCAATAATCATCAGCATTAATACCATCGGAAACAGTAAAAGAGGTGCTCTAGAAACTTCTTATAAAATATGACCAATCACAGAAACATCCATAAATCATGTAGACATAAACCTGAAAATAAAAATTCAAGAAAAATCATGATTTGTTCGACATGATCTGAAATCCAGGAAAAATACACCCATGCAGGTAAAAAAAAAAAACCCCAAAGTGAATGGCGAAATCAACGAAAATTAATTGGACAAAGAAATATAAGAAACTGGGTATCAGCACATAAGATCATTCACAGAAAAAGAAAAATTCCCTGGAAACACACATTCAAAATGGGGAGCACAAATGTTGTAAATTCTTCAAAAAATAAAAAAAATAAAAAATCCCCATATTTTCAAATAGGTTCCGTATAAAATACGAACCTGGTATGGGCTGTGCAAAATCATCTTCTTTATATTGATTGTTGGTGGAGTTGTTTTGCCTTTCCACTGGTTTTTGGACTGACGATTCTCCATAACAACAGAAACACCCCATTCCTTCTCCAATCTTCCTCTCTCTACTAAACATATAATTAAACAGTGCTTCTACAAAGAAAAGTTCATATATATATTTGTGCGAGTATTCAAATAATAAATTTTAAATCTCTCTCTCGCTCTCAGCTACAGAGGAACACGGATGAGAAGAAAGAGACATTCTAGAGAGAGACACAATGGAGACACAGAGAAGTTTTTCTCTCTCTTCTTGGCCCCCTTTTTTCCACTGTACAATTTTTGGAATTATACGGTGCATCTCTACCAGTAGTTGATTGCCACGTAATTGGATTAAATGTATTATTAAAGCGCTAAATTTTTTGTGCTCTTTTTCTTTATTACAAAGACTACGTATTATCTCACACAGCTGTCGATTTGTCACCAGTGGTAGTAACAACGCGTCTCAGCAGCCGTTTGATTTTGAAACTTGAAAACAAGCGTGCTAAATGTATAGGGTCAAACTTCACAGGGTTAATACAAGTAGGACACAACAAATAGAGTGGATAGTTCATTTTTGGAAAAAAAAAAAATCGCATGAGGCCCGACCCCATGTAAGGATCTGTAAAGACCGTGTGAAATTATTCACTGTACACAAAAAATTATTCACTTTAAAAACATCTAGAAATTGCGATATAATAGTTTTTAAAACCGTGATATGGGCTTAAAATTAGGTAGGATTGCTAAATGGATTGACTCGAGTGGTTTGGTTCGTTATTATTGGATTTGACTGGATTAATCGTGCAATTCGATTCATGAATCGCTCGTGATTCGTCAATTTTTTTTTACTAAAATTGCTTTTCTATTCACTTTATGATAAAGCCGATAATTCGCACATGAGCTAGCTAACTCGTTCATTGCGCAAGTCGATTTGTGTGAATCAACTAACGATTTATACGAGAAGTTTTCTATTGGACTCGCTAGTGCGGTGAACTAATTAAAAGATTTTCACCGTCAATTAAAGCTTGTTATATCTGGATATAGCTTTAATAATAAATAAATAAAAACTATGCAAGGTCGAATAATTGGTCAGGTTGGTAGGGCGTAGGTGTGGACCGGCTGCAGAAACTTTTTGCCCCTTTAAGTCTACTTTGGTCAAATATTTGAACCGTATTGGATTTGGCATCAATTTTAAAATTCTTCAAGTATTAGGAGCTTGTTTAGAAATGATTTTGAGAATTGAATTTTTTATCGTTAGTAAAAAAGTGGGGTCTACTTCTGAGAGAAGAAGTCAATTATGACAGCTGAAATAATGAAATAACGGTCAAAAAATTAATTTTTTAAGAGAAAAAATCGCTCCCAAACTGTTTGACCGCTATTAAAATGAATTTTTTGGAATAATTATTTTTTTGAGAGAATGCGTAGTTAAAAGTCAAAAAAAAATTAGATTTACGTATAAATATTTTATTATGAAAATGCAATGTAAAAATTGAGTTTCAGAAAAAATTTATTTTAATAGTTCTCAAACATGGGCTAAATATCAACTTAGAAGGTTTGTTTTACACAGTAAAGCAAATAATACTTAGCCCCTGATTGTTTCTCATTATTTACCCATTAAGTTGAAAAATATGATCGTTATTTATCACATCAAGTCATCATATTTCACTTTCTATATCTTGTGTGGAGTCCATAACGATCATATTTTTCATTCACATTCTTATATTAATGTGGCTCAAACAAGGTCTTAGCCTTTGTATGCATTAGCAATAGATAATTTTAAAATAGAATGCGTGGTTTAAATGATTAGTCTATTTAAATATATGGTTTAGTTGAAGTTTAATCAATTATAAATTATTTTATAATTGAAAATTTTACAATAGATGTCCCAATTTTTTTCAAAAATGTGCAACCCAGTCCCACACATTCTAATCTTAACACATACATCCCAAACATATCAGTTGACGAAAAGTCTCACGCTTAACCTTAATTTGATCAATTTAATGCAGGAGAGTTTGTCGTGGTTAGGTTTGGGTGGATGGGGGAAGATGAATGCTTTTTAATTTTAAGTTCCCTCTTCTTTTTTCATTTTTTTTTTTTTTTGGGTGCGGGGTTTCTAATTAATTAAAAGTTAAAATACACCTTGATTAAATTGGTGAAAATTGAGGTTAGTGTTGACTTTTTGGCCCATTGACAAATTTTCCGATGATAATCTTAGAAGGTTATTTCATCGTACATTGATTAAAGAGTTTGAGATGTAGTACTAAATTAAAATATTCCTTTCATAAAGGACGCTTAATAATTAAGATTTTGATTACCTTGTAAGTACAAACTTTGGCATCTAAAGGTCTAATGATAGGCATGGATCGGCCGTGGCAAAATTTTGTCCTTTCTAATCCTAGTATTGCAAAAATTTTGAGTTGTGTTAAACTTCGTCATTGTTTGACAATCATTATTTGAATTTTTTTTATATCCTCAGTTTTAACTACAAATTTATAAAATATAATATTTTGTACATACATTCAAAAAAATTTCCTACTTTATAATTATATATTCTCCTAAAAATCACTATAAACAAGGGCTTGTTATCAAATTTTAAATATATAGGTCAAACTTCACAGGGTTAATACAAGTAAGACACAACAAATAGAGCGGATAGTTCATTTTTGGAAAAAAAAAATAGCATGAGGCCCGACTCCAAGTAAGGATCTGTAAAGACCGTGTGAAATTATTCACTGTATACAAGAAATAATTCACTTGAAAAACATCTAGAAATTAGGTAGGATGGCTAAATGGATTGACTCGAGTGGCTTGGTTCGTTATTATTGGATTTGACTCGATCTATCGTGCAATTCAATTCATGAATCGCTCGTGATTCGTCAATTTTTTTTTTTACTAAAATTGCTTTTTGTTCACTTTATGATAAAGCCGATAATTCGCACATGAGCTAGCTAACTCGTTCATTGCGCAAGTCGATTTGTGTGAATCAACCAACGATTTATACCAGAAGTTTTCTATTGGACTCGCTAGTGCGGTGAACTAATTAAGATTTTCAACGTCAATTAAAGCTTGTTATATCTGGATATAGCTTTAATAATAAATAAATAAAAACTATGCAAGGTCGAATAATTGGTCAGGTTGGTAGGGCGTAGGTGTGGACCGGCTGCAGAAACCTTTTTGTCCCTTTAAGTCTACTTTGGTCAAATATTTGAACCGTATTGGATTTGGCATCAATTTTAAAATTCTTCAAGTACTGAACCCTGTTCTCTTTACCGTTTTCGGGCCGTTTTCTGTTTTCGATTTTTCAAAACGGTGAAAACATGTTCTCTTTCCTATTTTCGAAAACGAAAAAAAAATTTGTGAAGAAAACACAAAACGACTTTTTTGTCGTTTTGGGCGTTTTCAGTGTAAAACTTGAAAAAACTGAAAACGCGGTGATGCTACCAAAAATCGTACCTGTAGATTTTCCGAGCTTGATGACTGATGATGAGCACGAACGTGATCTTCCGATACCTGAAACAAAGGCAACGAGGTGTGTTCTCGTCGCCCCTCCGATGTTTAAGTCAGAAAGGGAAATATATGCGTGAGGCTATATGCTGAAGAACAATGAGAAAAACGTACCTGAATAATGGCCCAAGGTTCTGCTTTTATAGGAGTAGGTAGTGTACTCCTAGTAGGATTGTGTTGGTTGGATGTTTTTATCCAAGGGAATTTCTATTATAAAGAACATTAAGTTGAAAAATATGATCGTTATTTATCACATCAAGTCATCATATTTCACTTTCTATATCTTGTGTGGAGTCCATAACGATCATATTTTTCATTCACATTCTTATATTAATGTGGCTCAAACAAGGTCTTAGCCTTTGTATGCATTAGCAATAGATAATTTTAAAATAGAATGCGTGGTTTAAATGATTAGTCTATTTAAATATATGGTTTAGTTGAAGTTTAATCAATTATAAATTATTTTATAATTGAAAATTTTACAATAGATGTCCCAATTTTTTTCAAAAATGTGCAACCCAGTCCCACACATTCTAATCTTAACACATACATCCCAAACATATCAGTTGACGAAAAGTCTCACGCTTAACCTTAATTTGATCAATTTAATGCAGGAGAGTTTGTCGTGGTTAGGTTTGGGTGGATGGGGGAAGATGAATGCTTTTTAATTTTAAGTTCCCTCTTCTTTTTTCATTTTTTTTTTTTTTTGGGTGCGGGGTTTCTAATTAATTAAAAGTTAAAATACACCTTGATTAAATTGGTGAAAATTGAGGTTAGTGTTGACTTTTTGGCCCATTGACAAATTTTCCGATGATAATCTTAGAAGGTTATTTCATCGTACATTGATTAAAGAGTTTGAGATGTAGTACTAAATTAAAATATTCCTTTCATAAAGGACGCTTAATAATTAAGATTTTGATTACCTTGTAAGTACAAACTTTGGCATCTAAAGGTCTAATGATAGGCATGGATCGGCCGTGGCAAAATTTTGTCCTTTCTAATCCTAGTATTGCAAAAATTTTGAGTTGTGTTAAACTTCGTCATTGTTTGACAATCATTATTTGAATTTTTTTTATATCCTCAGTTTTAACTACAAATTTATAAAATATAATATTTTGTACATACATTCAAAAAAATTTCCTACTTTATAATTATATATTCTCCTAAAAATCACTATAAACAAGGGCTTGTTATCAAATTTTACGTATTAATGTGTCAAAATGTAATTGTAACTTATCACTGCCTCATTTTACATTCTTACCCAACAAATGATAGCTTGATAATTAAGTTCTTAGTGGCTTGATAAGCTCAATACATTTATAACTTAGTAATTAAAAAAATAGTAATTTTATTCGTAATCGCTCACTATGATAATTATTCTACGTGACATATATATATATATATATATATATATATCAGATGGTTATTTGATACATTAATGTAATAGTTTTTTATTTATGCATCAAATAATTACTTGTCATCTGTATGTCATGTAGGACGACCGCATATAACATTATTTTGAAAAAAATGTAGTCCTTGTTTGATACTTGTTTTGAAATTATTTTTGAAGAACGTGTATATAGTTAAAAAAGCAAAAAAGATATGAGAAAACTTGGAATTATTATTATTATTATTATTATTTGGTTATTGAAAATAGCGAAGGGAAAACCACTTTAAGAAAAGTTTTATCCAAAGTTGGCTTAACTTCGCAAGGTCGAATAATTGGCCAATTTAGTTCCAGGCATAGGCCAGCTATGGGAACTGTTTTTCCTTTTTATGTGTGGTTTGGCGAAATTTTTGAATCATGTTTGGTACAAATTGATTTTAATTTAAGCCCCGTTTGTCATCCATTTTCTCTCTTTCTTTCTCATTATTTTTTCTATCGTACTCATTTTCAATCACACATTATTCATTAAAATAATATTACACGTAAATCAAAAAAATTCTTATTTTTTAACCACACATTTCAACATCAATCATTATAGTGCTTCAAGCAGAATGTGAGATACAATTAAGATTGTATCACAAACGCGATTTCGCTCTGGCGTATCATTTTCTTGGGAAATACATATACCTATTCTGTGTATTTATGTGTTGATTATTTTGAATTACCTAAATTAATGATTGGTGATGGTGGAAATTTTGTGCATGGTTGTAGATGGCACTCTGCTGGTACGTTTGATGTTTGCAGCAAAACTGGAGGTCCTTTTGGGACCATGAGGCTTAAGGCTGATTTCATAATATATTTTTTCTAAATAATGGGTGACAAACACATCCTAATTTAAAGTCAAATAACAATGTCAATCACTTCTTTTATGGATTCCATCGCTTTTCAAGCACACATTTCAAAATTTTTTATCACAATCTACTAAAATAATCTAATTTTAATCTCTACCAAGCACCTTCTTAACATCAAACTCTACACTATGCGTCAAATTGTTAATCTTATCAACTTAGAACAAATCATTTTATACTACCACTAAAAACAAACAATACATTTTAAAAAAACCTATCATTAGAATTAATTAGTCAAGAATTTTGCTTTGTAATTGAGCACCTGTTCATCTTTATTTTTGTTCAAATTTTTTTTTTCATATACTTGGTGTTTGGGGGACATTTTTATGTAAAAATGTATTTTTGAATAGTAAATCGATGGAAAATGTGTGGTTGAAAAATAAAGAAAAATTTGTGATTTACGTGTAATATTATTTTAATAGAAAATGTGTGATTGAAAAGAAAAGAGAAAAAATATATTTTGAAAAAAATAGATACCAAACAGGACATATTTTCAATCACACATTCATATAACGAACGGGGATTAAACAAGGTATAAAAGTTTTGGAAGACCAATAAAAACACCCGATTAGAATCATGGCTCAATTTCCACATTTTTTATTCGTTATCAATCAACACGATGCATTCGTTCTGTTATATTCCAAAGCACATATGCGAATCTTGACCGTCAATTTCCCCCGATCAAATAACTCAAAAGTCCAATCTCCCCTTCTTTAGCTCTGTGTCCGTGCTCTCCACACTCTACTGCTAGGGTTTTTTTACAATTTCTTTCAAAATTTTAACTTTTAAGGTCAGCATGGTTGACAGCTCTCTCTCTAAATCATCTTTTGATAAATGATTTCTAGACTCTGTTTTAATGCATATATCTTGTTTTGCTATTTAACTTTGTAGAAATGCTTGTTTATATATTGATTTTTGCATATTGATGTGAAAAACCTGATTGTTGAAGAGACGTTGAAATGGGAAAAAGTTATCCAACTGTGAGTGAGGATTACCAGAAGGCCGTTGTAAAATGCAAGAGACAGTTAAGAGCGCTCATTGCTTATAAGAACTGCGCTCCTCTCATGCTCCGTCTCGCGTAAGATTAATTTATTTCTGGCTTTCTTTTGGTTTTCAGTGATTTTTCACAATAGTGAGAAAATTTAATTGCATTTGTTAATAAAATGACGCTAAATATTCTAATATTGTTTCTTTTAGGTTCAAAGTAGCAAGCTATAGGGTTAAGTATAAGTAAACTTGAAATATTTGTTATTTTTCACAATCAAAGTCAAACAAGAGAGTGAGCGATGCTAAAAACACTTGTAAATTTATGAGTTGTGCTTCAAGCAGAATGTGAGATACAATTAAATTGTATCACAAACGCGATTTCGCTCTGGCGTATCATTTTCTTGGGAAATACATATACCTATTCTGTGTATTTATGTGTTGATTATTTTGAATTACCTAAATTAATGATTGGTGATGGTGGAAATTTTGTGTATGGTTGTAGATGGCACTCTGCTGGTACGTTTGATGTTTGCAGCAAAACTGGAGGTCCTTTTGGGACCATGAGGCTTAAGGCTGAGCAGGCACACTCAGCCAATAATGGCATTGACATTGCTATTGGGCTCTTGGAGCCCATAAAAGAGCTATTTCCCATCCTTTCTTATGCTGATTTCTATCAGGTAGGTTTCGCTTCCTGTGTATGGATGCGTGAATGTATGTTGGGATTTGATTTGGTGTTCCCGTGTTGGGTTTTATATTAATTACTAAAGAAATTGAACTATTTTATACTATTTCCTTGCATGAAGTTGGCTGGAGTTGTTGCTGTTGAAGTTACAGGAGGACCCGAAGTTCCATTCCACCCAGGAAGGCAGGTTAGTGAAATTTCTTTTTCCTGAAATAGATTCACACACCACTCAATGTTTTATTGCATTTCACATGTATAGGCGTGTATATATTTTTATGCACTATCATTATTTTATCTTCTGGTTCGTGGAGCAATGCTAAGGGAAACTTCGATGTTATTGTGCCGTGTACTTTAAATAGAAAGTTGTACAATGTTCTGTCTACTTTACTTGCCCAATTTTAGTTTTAAGCATGAAGGGAATACTTCGAAGAGAAATGATTTTGGAATGTACAACTTGAACTCTTGATTGTATTGTGTTGATATGTCTGCTACATTGCATTAAAAGATAGGTGGCTGTTTGTTTCCTTTAGCAAAAAATCTCGACTGTCTGATTTGCAGGAAAAAAAATTAGTTTTAGGGTGTTTGAGCCTCATTTTTTGGGAAGAATAGATTTTGTGATAGTGATTTTTAGGAGAATATGTGGTTAAAAAGTAAGGAAAAAAGTTTTGGATTTAAGTGTAAAATTATTTTAATGGGAGAATGTGTGGTTAAAAATGAGTTTTTAAAGAATGGTGCTCAACTTAAACATGGGCATGATGGAGGCATTTGTGGCTATAGAGTCAGCAATTGGAGCCTGTTCATTCTTTTTTTTTTTTTTTTTTTTTTTTTTCTTTTTCCTAAAGATTAAATGGATAAGGCATGTTCATCTTACGTTTTGCCAATCAGTTGAGAACCTTGCATGGAAATGGTACTCAGCAATAATAAGGATGAAAAATAAAATAAAATTTTGTTTGTTATACATTATACTGTTGCATTGTGTCTAATACCGTGTTCAAATATGAGCTCAATTCCAAAATTTGTTAAATATTCAATAAAGTCGAGGCTACCTCCTACCAGTCTACTTTGTCAGCTTTGGTTCTAGTAGCACTTGCAAGATGCTTCCGATTTGACTAGGGTGCCTTCTCAAGTGTTCAATTTCTCTTAAGTATCCTAATACTGGTCTATGCCCACTAACAATACGCATCTTACTTTCTGCTTGTCGCTGAACTCCATTTCTTACATTGTTGACTCAATAGTATATAAATTATAGGGCAGCCAATTATTTTTAAGGTGAATAATCTAGCTATTGACTCATTATTATATCATTTTATGCACCTTTTCTGATTAGTTTCCCCACTTCAGATCCCCCTGAAAATAGACGAGACGTGTTAAGTCTTACTTTTATATGAGAACAAATACATTTAAATAACGTGGAGCTTCTCAGTTAATTGAAAGCTCATTTTGTTTCGCCCTTTATATAGGAATGACATTCTGCCCTGTTTGTGTTTTAAATTTTGCTGAAAGTAAACGTCTTTTTGCATTGGAAAAGAAATTGATGCTTGGTTAAATCTCAGGACAAGAATGAGCCACCTGTTGAAGGTCGTTTGCCTGATGCTACAAAGGGTGAGTGAAAATTGTTTTGTTATTTAAAATCTAAAATAATCTCAAATTTTCTTAATGTCTCCCGGTAAGGTGGTACATGGCAAGTTTCTTGTCAATCTAAACTTAAATTATGGTATTAGGATCTGACCATTTGAGGGATGTCTTTATCAAACAAATGGGTTTGAGTGACAAGGATATTGTTGCACTCTCTGGCGGCCACACCCTGGTTTGTACTTGCTGTCATTTTTCTATTTGTTAGATACTGAGGACTGCAGCTTGACTTTCACATGGTGAAATTTGTCAATAGGGAAGATGCCACAAGGAACGTTCTGGATTCGAGGGACCCTGGACTTCCAATCCCCTCATCTTCGATAATTCTTACTTCAAGTAAGACCTACTCATTATTCATATTCACCTATTTTTGTTATATTTTCACAATTTGATCTTCTTTTTTTTAATGCTATTTCTTGGATACTGAAACATAAGATGATAGCTGAATCAAAATTCAGATACGTAAAATTGACAGATGGAGCATGAAGTGTTTAAGTCAATAAAGAAGATAACAACTTTATGGGTCTCATGTTAAATTAATAAGCCAGACATTGCTAAAAAGCTATGACTTCAAGCATGCTAGTCCTTGTATTCACAGGTGATCCAAGTGATACATTTCAGTATCCATAAACAGAATTGCATTCCCTTTATGTTCTCTTCAAATGAACAGGTAGAAGTAAGTACAAATATCTTAATCGTGTCTCTAGATACAGGTACATCGAAAATGCCAATATGTATGCTTTACACAACCAACAGAAAAAAGAATCGCTGATTAAATTCAACGAAAGTAAATGTTTCACTGACAGGGGTGTTGGCATGTATAAGTAACTGCTCTAGTTCAACCGATGCTTCCTTCATAAGGTCTTTTGCAGAATCATGATGAGCTCCACCCACACTTTCTGAGTTAGGACTAAAAGCCGGGGGGAGTAGAAGCGATAGACCACCTAATGGCTTTCTGTGTGTAATATATTCTTTCATAAGATTGTCAACAAAAAGATCACTCCAATTCAGATGATAAAGATTATGAAGCTATAAAAATGAATATAAAGTAGAATTTAAGGTAGTCAAAACATATATCCTAAGCCTATGTTTGGCTCATGTTTATAAACAATTAAGCCACTTTTTATCCACATATTAGAGGGAGCCACAATTACTATCCACTTATCCACTAGTCATTTCTATCAATTTATAATTTAAATTCTTTTATAGACACTTCCAAAACATGCTTTAAAATAGATAGGGGAACTGATTTTTGTTTATTGATAGTAGAGCTCTTATGAAATGAAAGCACAAACTGACACACGATTGAAGAGCATGACTCCGTTTTAACTTTGTGAGCTGAAAAATATACTGAGAAAGTTTTTAAAATGGATGGAAATATATATTTCACTTATTTAGAATTCGAAACCATTTAACCTAGAGGTCAGCTCACATACAAGTGCAAATATGTAAACTGAGAATAGATAAAGCTTTTATGACAGTCTGGTAGGTTTTATCATAAACAAGCTCCAAATGTACGTCGGCTAATGCACACGGGTTCACAACTTCTCAGTACAAAACATAAATCATATTATTTTGCTCTCGTATGTGCTTTTTTTTTCAGTTAATCTTACCTTCAGTGCAGATGCACCAAGTAACATTATGCTTCCACTTGTCTCTCTTAGGGAGCTTCTGAGTGGCGAGAAAGAAGGACTTCTGCAGTTGCCATCTGACAAGGCTCTTCTCTCTGATTCCATCTTTCACCCACTCGTTGAGAAATATGCTGCGGTTGGTTGATCCATTTTACCTCCCACTACTGCTTTATTAGCAACTGCACGTCCTTCGAATTTAATAATGTGTTACTCTCTGTCAGGATGAAGATGCCTTCTTTGCCGATTATGCCGAGGCTCACCTGAAACTTTCTGAATTGGGGTAATGGCCATAAAGCGATTCATTAACTATTAATTTTTCGACTCTTGCTTAAAGTTTTTAGCTTCTTTATATGGAAAGGTTACATTTGCTTCTATGCATTTACTTTGCAGATTTGCCGATGCATAATCTTAATTCACGTGCTGCAATTTGGGTGTGTTGGCCTATTTTTTGTCTATCCTTTATGTTTAAGTTCTTGTAAAACTAGGTGGATCTATTCACCTTTTGTGCTTTGATGGATTTGTTGCATTTGGAATTGCTGTTGCAATCAATGATATATGGTCATGACCTCCCTGAAATAAATTAGAACATTTGCGGTCTCGCCCTCTCTCTCTCTCTCTCTCACTTATTAGAATGTTTATAAAGTACAAGTTGACTTTTCTCATGCTCCCTTCAAACATGTTCTTATGAAAATGTGTGGTAAGGTCGAGCAAACAGTGTCAAAAAAAAAAAAAAAAAATTAAAATTTCGACTGTAGTATTGCCCAGTCACTTCAATGTTCAGAACATGTTCACAGAAATGGTCAGGGGCAGAGCTAGAATTGTAGAGTTTGGAGAGCAAATTCTAAGAAATTTTAATTGTGAGGTTAAAATTGAAAACTAAAAGGAATTTTTTAAAAATCTTGCGCAAAATTTTGTAAAATCTTGGATATGAAATTTAGAGTGGGAGTCGTTGATCCCACTTTCTCCAACTGTAAATCTACCACAGAGAGTAGTGGCGTTATCATTTCTTGGCTCGTTCTTTCAATTTTATCTTTTCACTCTTACTTTCAATCGCATAATCTTTTATAAAATAGAAATACATGTAAATCGAAAATTTTTCTTTCTTTCTCATTCACGCATTTTTCAACAAAAATACTATTCAAAACATTAAAATTTGAAAGAAAGGGGGCCATATTATCTTGAAGCAACTTGCAATATCTACGTTGATAATGATAAGTGCGACGAAACTTAATTATAGCACGATACATTTCTAGCATTTTGCACTCGTCAAAGTATTGGAAATGTAGAAATAAGTGGGAGTTAATTTAATCGATGGTCACTAAATTTTACTATAGATTGCTACTTGCTTATTGAAATTTAAAAGGTTACTCTTTATTCACTAAACTTTGCTATGGGTTACCACTTGCTCACCAAAATTTAATAGGTTACTTATTACTCACTCAAATTTAAACAAAGTTACCATTAATCACCCATATCATTTCCATGAGTGTTACCAATTGCAAAGTTTAGTGAATAACAAGCAACTTTATTCAAATTTAGGTAAGTAATGAGTAACATTTTAAACTTCGATGAGTAAGTAGTATTATATAGCAAAGTTAAGTGAGCGACGAGTAACTGTTTAAAGATCAGTAAGCAAGTAGTAACATATACTATTCATTAAATTATCCGGTGGATTAAATAAGATTCTAATGTTTATACATTCAACCATACAATTAATAGTAATTTGTATATTGACAGTCAATGATTTTTTATTTTATTTATTTATTATTATTATTTTTTTTTGGGATATCTTTAAAATTGCATTGTTTATGTCTCGTGAACGTAGACCTCAATTTTTAAATGGAGGTCCAAGAAGAGGAAATTGCAGGAAAATATGGATTTAAGATTACATTATCATTAATCAAGACTTAACTAATTTTATTCAAAAATCAAGTGTTAATTATATTTTTAGTTATACAAAAAAATATATATATTAATTTCGTTTAAATTACGCAACGCTTGTTCTAAATTAATCATCCCTCATATTCAGTATAAAACCTATCAATGGCGACTTTATGTCAACTGCAAGAGCTCGAGTTAAATGTTTCATTGGCCACTGAACTTTAATTCGTTACTGTCCATTACCTATCGGGCCAGATCTTTTAGTTGACAAGTCTACGTGGCAGACGAAAAACTGAGTTGGCCTGTTAAATCCTTACAATTGTTAAATGTTCTACCAAATCAGGTCCATGTCAGCATAATGAAACATTCCTCTCTCAAACCCTAAATCCCAAGAAACGCGAAGAAGGAAATTCTCAAACCAATTGGCCAAGCTCCATCCCGAATCCCCCAAATTCAGTTGAAATTTACCTAAGCGTCCGAAATCCTCCATACCCCCCGAAACCTGAAGCCTCAAATCAAGAAAATCAATTACCCGGTTGTGGACAGCTCGAAGAGGCCAACCAAAGTGTGAAGAAGCAGCACCCATTTCAGAGCAAGGACTCGTTGGCGTGCACGTGGACGGACCAGTTGAAGGTAAATTCGAAAAAGATTATTTTTTTTCATTTTTTTATTTTTTTTTTGTTTGAGTATATTAAAAAGTGTGAAGTTTATTTTCAGGACATTTTATTTCTATATTGGTTTGCATGGCTTATTGTTTAAACAACACAACTTTAAACACAAAGGATTACAAACACAATTTCTGCTAATATATACCCAACCAACCATACATAATAGGTTCTCAATTTATACTGCAAAATCATTTACATTTGAAAGAACCATAATTCAATTGCTGTTCCAAGGAAAACCATTGTTCTGTCTACTTTATACATTTGGGTTCTTCTAAATCTTGTTTGAAATATGGCTGCTTCACTGCAACAAAATGATCCAACTCCCATAGCAGCTTTCGTCAAAAAGGGAAACACATTAGCAAACATGTGTTCCTGTAGAGGTACTATGATTCGCACTTCATCGTTTTCCTGCCCTCGAAACCCATGTCCACCATTTGCAGCCCAGTTTATAAATCCCTTGCACCCTTCTTCCCTCATTTGCCTTATACTTTATGTTGCACCACTCAGTGCACCGTACACATATACAGAGATATGGGAAAAATTGTGAAAGATGTGCATTATCGTTAGAAAAGAAGGAGAAGAAAACTGCATCATCCAAATCCAATAACCTTGCCAAAATATTCAAACTAGAAATGAAATGAAATTTATCCATTAATCTTTACCACGAGAATGGACTCTTCGTACCCATGAAAAACCTCAAAAAGTTCGACATTTTAGCTTCATGTTGTCTGTCCATTTGCTCGAATTGCAGAAATGGAAGGGTGTTGGTTCTTTACGCTTCATTTGGGCTGTTTGACGAGAGAACAACGACGGGAAGGACCGGGCTATGGGTATCGACTGTCGAACCACAATTTTGGGGATTTAGGGTTTCTATTTCGCTTCCAATTTCTTCTTCAACCTTGTTTCTGGATTCTGCAATTTGGGTGGGTTTTCTAAGGTCATCTCCAACCACAACACCATTGCACCATTTTTTGGTGCAAAATTGCTCCAACCCAACACCAAACTTTGCACCATTTTGGTGCAAAATGGTGCAAAAAAGGAGAAGAAAACTGCATCATCCAAATCCAATAACCTTGCCAAATTATTCAAACTAGAAATGAAATGAAATTTATCCATTAATCTTTACCACGAGAATGGACTCTTCGTACCCATGAAAAACCACAAAAAGTTCGACATTTTAGCTTCATGTTGTCCGTCCATTTGCTCGAATTGCAGAAATGGAAGGCTGTTGGTTCTTTACGCTTCATTTGGGCTGTTTGACGAGAGAACAACGACGGGAAGGACCGGGCTATGGGTATCGACTGTCGAACCACAATTTTGGGGATTTAGGGTTTCTATTTCGCTTCCGATTTCTTCTTCAACCTTGTTTCCGAATTCTGCAATTTGGGTGGGTTGTCTAAGGAAAGGAAAGTGAAACTGTGAAAGGCGTGCTCCTGGTTTTGGGGGCTCAAAGACGTCTTCATTTTGCTGATATGGACCTGATTTGGCAGAACATTTAACAATTGTAAGGATTTAATGGGCCAACTCAGTTTTCCGTCTGCCATGTAAACTCGTCAACTAACAGATCTGGTCCAGTGGATAATGGGCGTTAACGGATTAAAGTTCAGTGGTCAGTGGAAAAAGTTTGAAAGTTCGGTGGGTAAGTCGTGACGTACCCCAAAGTTAAGTGACCAATGAAACATTTAACTCACAAGAGCTTCAATCACAACGGACCAAGATTTGCGTTGATTGTGTGCCGTGGAATCTGCAATACGACAATAGGCTTCCATCTCCTATGACTTTTTCATGTGCGTTGAGCGCTCCGGCAAGCACCACGGTCTTGATGTTTCTTGTTCGATCTGTGACGATGGACTTGTTGTCCAAGATCCAATTGAAGAAAATGGAGCTCAACTGAAATGAAAGATTTAATCAATTTATTTTGCAGTATGGAATCCCCAAAGAAATTGTTGTTGTTGTTGGGAATCTACTTATACATGCACAGCGGAAAATTAAATTATTTCGATTCCCATCCAATAGATCTCATTGTGTTTGGTTAGGAATTGTGATAAGATTGTACCTTTTTCAGATCTGCAATCCTTTTGCTTTTCTTTTCGTTC
>NC_036237.1:28373665-28416463 GCF_002742605.1 Olea europaea var. sylvestris
GTGTGTGTGTGTGAGAGAGAGAGAGAGAGAGAGAGAGATTTTTTTTTTTAAACATTTGTATTTATGACCTTTTTTTGAATGTTTGAAAATATAGTTTCAAAATTAACAATTTTGTTAAAAATTTTCAAAGATTTGGTGATAACATTTGTGATCTCTTAAAAAAATGTCGTGACCTAAAATTGAAATTAAACGTCAAGTTACATATTATATAATTTATTGGTTACGGTCCCACTAAATCACAAATCACACAAGGTCGCAGTTATATACCACACATTCATAAATCGTATTTGACCTTGAATAAATGTTATGACGTATAATTGAAATTAAATAGGTTGCAATCACAAACCTTAAAATTTATTGATCACAATCATACACTAAATCACAAATCACACAAGGTTGCAGTTACATACCACACAATTACATATTAAGTCATATGTTACTTTAATGAATGTCGTAACTTAAAAGTGAAATTAAACAGGTTGCAACCGTGTACCAGACAATTTACTAATAACTGTCACACACTAAGTCATAAATCACACGAGGTTACAACCATATACTGTACAATTTATGAGTCACAATTATATTTAAGTCAAACGCGACCTCTAATAAATATTGTGATTTATAATAGAAATTAAAAGGGACACTATCACATACTAAACAATTTATTGGTCACAGTCACGCACTAATTCACAATTCACAAAAAGTTACAGTCATATACCATCCAATTTATGAATCACGATTACATATTAAATCATAAATCTCAGTTATTAAGTTATTAATTGTTTATTAATCACAAATCATGCAAATCACTGGTCACAATCACTAATTTAATTATTTTAATGGTCACACTCCCATAATAAATTATAAATTACACAATTAATGGGTCACAAATAATTTAATGATCAAGTATGCCGAAGGGGTCCATCTTCAGTAGGTTAATCCCCTCATCTATCTATAAATACTAATACTTTGAATTATTTATTTATTTATTAAAACGATTGTGCAAGGTACTGCCTATTTTTAATTTGGAGTAATTTACCAACAAATCTAAAACAATAATATTGAAGTTTTTGCATCATTTGCTAGTCCAGAATATCTCTAAGAGACTATTTACTTTTTAAGAAATAACTTGACTGTGATAAAAAAGCATTTTTAAATTTGAAAAGTAAATTTTTACTTTGATTTTTTATGAAATGTCTTTTAGTAATTTTAAAGGTTTAAAAATAAAAACCTGCGACATCACACCAGTGTGTCATGTGACTATGATAATAACTTTTGTTACAGTGTGAATAGTATTATGTGCCTCTCTACTCTGATTGTATGATACGATTGTATATGTATAGGATGTGATAACTACGGCTCGATAATATTTATAAAAAGTGCTCCGATAAATAGCACTTGTGAATTATGTATCGTGATTGTAGTAAACTATTTTTGATTCATTTATTTTAGTTTTTCGAAAGTACATGAGTAGTAGAAATGGAAGCGAGACATTTTTTCAAACATGAATCCCATTTTAACACTATTCCTAAGAAAAGAATTTGATCTTTATCTCGGATGATCTTTCTTTATTCTTAACGTTGATAAAAAATTTCGATTTTTATTTATATAGTTAAAATGCATATACCTATCCCAATAATCATTATATGAAAAGCTCCCTATTCAGTTGCCCCAATTCTCTATTCAAAACATATAAAAAAGGATATTAATATTTTTAAAATTATATTTCAAATGATAAAATCGGTTTAAAAAATTATCACAATAATCAGGATTTTGATTAGAATAAAAACAAAAACAAAAACAAAAACAAAAACAAAAACAAAAACAAAAACAAAAACAAAAACAAAAACAAAAACAAAAACAAAAACAAAAACAAAAACAAAAACAAAAACAAAAACAAAAACAAAAACAAAAACAAAAACAAAAACAAAAACAAAAACAAAAACAAAAACAAAAACAAAAACAAAAACAAAAACAAAAACAAAAACAAAAACAAAAACAAAAACAAAAACAAATGTTTAAAATTAAAAATACCTTAGTTATGCATATAATAAATTTATAACTGATTTTTTTATTATAAGAAGTTAGAAACTTAACCCCCATTTATTAAAATTCATTTTTCCCATTTTCATTTATGATTACTCATTTAAGAGATCCACGACTTTTAAACCACACATTTCAAGAATTTTTATCGAAATCTATTAGAAGTCTAATTTTATCCAAACTAAATAGGGGCTTAATTTTATCTTTTATAAGACTTTGGAGAATTACAATAAATACGCATTTCCATGATTAATTAAAAATAAACTCTAGGCATAAATTTTTTTTTTTTGTCAAATAGAACCTAAAAATGTTGCAAAGTCCAACCCAACCAATCCCGTTATCCATCCTAGAAATTTCAACCATGTTCCACTACATAGACATTGAGCAGTACATGTTAGAGTTACCATATGGGTTAACAGCCTTGGCCTATCCATGTGCTCTCCACCTTGACTCCTGGGAGGTACATCCTGCGATTTACCTCCTCCACGATAGCCCAGAGCAGGGTCAGTGGGAGCCCTTAAGGTTGGGGTTCAACCTTTTTTTAATTAAGGAACATGTTGCAGTCCAAGTTAATACTCCGGAAATCATTGAATAATATTTGAACTTCTTTTTCTTATTGCCAAATGTGCCATTAGAGTTATTATTACATAAATAATAAACAAAAATGACAATATTTTGGGAAATGTTATACAAGTAATATGATGACTTCTTAATTTTTTTCCCTATTCAAAAATCAGATCACACAGTGGGTGCTAAAGAAATTTGACCCCAGTTTCTAAAATCCCAGTTTACTACCTTTTCAATTTTCTGTGTAGCTACATGTACACGAAATCAATCTCTAACAAAACCATGATTCTGAGAGTGGAATGGGTACTCCCTGTGAAACACTTTTACACCATCAATTGGTGAACTCATGTTTCTAATTCCTCCTCGCTTGCAGATAAACATGGCTGGTCGAGTTTCTGCATCACAAGAGTCAACATTTACTTCAAGTCGGAGATACTCAAGTCCATATAATAAAAATTAACTACCAGGGATGTGGCTTCATGAGGTGCGAAATAGTATATAGTAATTTGTTGAATGGGGACATGTACATCCCACACAATAAGCTAAACTAGATAGAACACAGCATTAGAGCAGCAGAATCACTAAGAGAACTTGAGAAAATGAGACTGTTGACTAAATGGGACAACCACACAAATGACATACAATCACATGATGAGAAGAAAGTTTTCGTGGTTCAGTCTGTGTACCAGACAATTTACTAATAACTGTCACACACTAAGTCATAAATCACACGAGGTCACAACCATATACTGTACAATTTATGAGTCACAATTATATTTAAGTCAAACGCGACCTCTAATAAATATTGTGATTTATAATAGAAATTAAAAGGGACACTATCACATACTAAACAATTTATTGATCACAGTCACGCACTAATTCACAATTCACAAAAAGTTACAGTCATATACCATCCAATTTATGAATCACGATTACATATTAAATCATAAATCTCAGTTATTAAGTTATTAATTGTTTATTAATCACAAATCATGCAAATCACTGGTCACAATCACTAATTTAATTATTTTAATGGTCACACTCCCATAATAAATTATAAATTACACAATTAATGGGTCACAAATAATTTAATGATCAAGTATGCCGAAGGGGTCCATCTTCAGTAGGTTAATCCCCTCATCTATCTATAAATACTAATACTTTGAATTATTTATTTATTTATTAAAACGATTGTGCAAGGTACTGCCTATTTTTAATTTGGAGTAATTTACCAACAAATCTAAAACAATAATATTGAAGTTTTTGCATCATTTGCTAGTCCAGAATATCTCTAAGAGACTATTTACTTTTTAAGAAATAACTTGACTGTGATAAAAAAGCATTTTTAAATTTGAAAAGTAAATTTTTACTTTGATTTTTTATGAAATGTCTTTTAGTAATTTTAAAGGTTTAAAAATAAAAACCTGCGACATCACACCAGTGTGTCATGTGACTATGATAATAACTTTTGTTACAGTGTGAATAGTATTATGTGCCTCTCTACTCTGATTGTATGATACGATTGTATATGTATAGGATGTGATAACTACGGCTCGATAATATTTATAAAAAGTGCTCCGATAAATAGCACGTGTGAATTATGTATCGTGATTGTAGTAAACTATTTTTGATTCATTTATTTTAGTTTTTCGAAAGTACATGAGTAGTAGAAATGGAAGCGAGACATTTTTTCAAACATGAATCCCATTTTAACACTATTCCTAAGAAAAGAATTTGATCTTTATCTCGGATGATCTTTCTTTATTCTTAACGTTGATAAAAAATTTCGATTTTTATTTATATAGTTAAAATGCATATACCTATCCCAATAATCTATAATGAAATATGAAAAGCTCCCTATTCAGTTGCCCCAATTCTCTATTCAAAACATATAAAAAAGGATATTAATATTTTTAAAATTATATTTCAAATGATAAAATCGGTTTAAAAAATTATCACAATAATCAGGATTTTGATTAGAATAAAAACAAAAACAAAAACAAATGTTTAAAATTAAAAATACCTTAGTTATGCATATAATAAATTTATAACTGATTTTTTTATTATAAGAAGTTAGAAACTTAACCCCCATTTATTAAAATTCATTTTTCCCATTTTCATTTATGATTACTCATTTAAGAGATCCACGACTTTTAAACCACACATTTCAAGAATTTTTATCAAAATCTATTAGAAGTCTAATTTTATCCAAACTAAATAGGGGCTTAATTTTATCTTTTATAAGACTTTGGAGAATTACAATAAATACGCATTTCCATGATTAATTAAAAATAAACTCTAGGCATAAATTTTTTTTTTTGTCAAATAGAACCTAAAAATGTTGCAAAGTCCAACCCAACCAATCCCGTTATCCATCCTAGAAATTTCAACCATGTTCCACTACATAGATATTGAGCAGTACATGTTAGAGTTACCATATGGGTTAACAGCCTTGGCCTATCCATGTGCTCTCCACCTTGACTCCTGGGAGGTACATCCTGCGATTTACCTCCTCCACGATAGCCCAGAGCAAGGTCAGTGGGAGCCCTTAAGGTTGGGGTTCAACCTTTTTTTAATTAAGGAACATGTTGCAGTCCAAGTTAATACTCCGGAAATCATTGAATAATATTTGAACTTCTTTTTCTTATTGCCAAATGTGCCATTAGAGTTATTATTACATAAATAATAAACAAAAATGACAATATTTTGGGAAATGTTATACAAGTAATATGATGACTTCTTAATTTTTTTCCCTATTCAAAAATCAGATCACACAGTGGGTGCTAAAGAAATTTGACCCCAGTTTCTAAAATCCCAGTTTACTACCTTTTCAATTTTCTGTGTATCTACATGTACACGAAATCAATCCCTAACAAAACCATGATTCTGAGAGTGGAATGGGTACTCCCTGTGAAACACTTTTACACCATCAATTGGTGAACTCATGTTTCTAATTCCTCCTCGCTTGCAGATAAACATGGCTGGTCGAGTTTCTGCATCACAAGAGTCAACATTTACTTCAAGTCGGAGATACTCAAGTCCATATAATAAAAATTAACTACCAGGGATGTGGCTTCATGAGGTGCGAAATAGTATATAGTAATTTGTTGAATGGGGACATGTACATCCCACACAATAAGCTAAACTAGATAGAACACAGCATTAGAGCAGCAGAATCACTAAGAGAACTTGAGAAAATGAGACTGTTGACTAAATGGGACAACCACACAAATGACATACAATCACATGATGAGAAGAAAGTTTTCGTGGTTCAGTCAATAGATGAGAGTTTATGGCAAAGAGGAGCAAATCCCATTATTAATGTAAAAATAGAAATTTTTAACTCTCTTGGTCACCAATCCTAAGAAGCTCATTTCCTCCCTCCAAAGCCATGCAATTCCAAACTCCGAAGTGAGCCAAAAATACGAGACATCGCAACATCTTGTGCCATACAAATAAAATACACACGACTGTTGATATTTTGAGAAACAGTAAAGTTTTTATTTCTTGAACACCTATATATTCATGTTGGCTTGAAATTGATGTTTTGCATGGTAGAAGTACTTGCAGTGGCCAAAACACACAAATACAAACTTATATATGTGCCAAACCCAGTGCATCCTAATATGTGCCCCCTTAATGAAACAAAGCCTTGAATGCACCTTTGATGATCACTGAATAAGATAACTCCTAAGTCCTAAGAATTCTCAATTATGGTCCACCGGCATCCACTTGAGAACCATTCGCGATAGTGAGATAGCAGAACCAGTGAGTGCTAACTGGCGGAACAACCTGCATACCATGCTTGAGGCTATAATGCCAGCTGAAAATGTGACAACTAAGTGCTAAACTGTGTTGTGGAAGCTACATATATAATCTCACATCATTTTGCGATTCAGTCCTTGACAGTCTGACTCCGGTTATGATACTTGGGAATTTAACAGGGGGGATGTAGTGAGATCCCACCATCGCATATCTAGCGTATGGCCTGCCTAAACCATGGTCATCAAATTATGCACTCTTTATCAGCAGGAGGCTAGGCAAACTAACAGGTTCAATTGATTGCGTAAACCATGCTGCATCACCTTGAGACATGACATGTATGGTCTATTATGAATGATAATAGTTTTATCAATGAAAAATACCATGCAGGTCTTAGTACTAGAACATCCAGAAAAATAAAAAATAAAACTTCTCTTTTGTCTAAATAAATATTGGGATCCACTTCCAGCATTTATGAATTTACTAGAAGCCAAATCCTCAATCTCATTTAAGAACATATTCAAGGGAGAGAGGAAAAGATGATGCCATAACCACACATTATCAGGAAAATGTTAATCTTCACAGGAGAATAGATGCATGGGCGAGACTCAAAGATATATGTACAACTCCCTCTCATCACTCGTCCCTGATGTAAGGATATCAGTGATCTACAGGGACTCGGAGAATAATTAAGACCCATTGCCCCATGCCACACGTGAGGATTGTGCGATTGGTTTATCCAAAGTAGGTTGCCTAAGCCACTGGCATACAGATAAGTTACCTTTTTGGCAGTAGGCTAGCCAAATTAGGGGGTGTCTACTGGTTGCGTAATCTGTGTTGCATGCTCGGGCTTGTGGGCTTGAGACGTGACAAGGATGGTCTTAGTAATAGATCATCCAGCAAAAATTTTTCTTCGGATAAATAAATATAGGGATCCAGTTTAAGAAATTATTAGGCAATCACAAAAGGCACATTTTTATCAAGGAAACCATCTTCTTATAGGAAATTGGGTTCATGGGTGAGAGACGGAAATGATGTTAATAGAGTCCTTCTTTGACAAATGTTAATATAGTTACAATTCCACTTGGAAAAATTAAATACATGATGTTAGAATAAAGAGTAAAGGTGCTGATGATACATACTGACAATATACACAACACACCCACATGAATGGAAGAATTAATACTGTGCTTGAAGACTGGCACAAGAGAGATCAATATAATTTTCCTTTTTACAAATGGAATTATTATTTATAACCTCCCAAACTTCTAAATTATTTATAGCCACCCCCCAAAAAGAGGAAAATAGTTTAAGTTAACAGTCATCTACTTATTTCAATTTCATTCTAGTACTTAAAGTTTGAGCTTCTTTACCTGGTTCAGTGAGGAATCACTTTGATTCTCTAGCTCACGCATCACTTCCATTGACAGTCCAAACCATTCATCAATCCAAGCAAAACAATTCCGATGACTTTCGCGGAAAAGTGCCCTCTCACCCTGCAAAGAATCCATTCTTATATCTGAAATAAACCTTCACCACTTTCTACCTTATAATGCAAAAATACTTTCAACCATTGTTGCCAAAAAGGGGGAAAAGAGAGAACAGAAACAGGCCATAAACGGAAATTCTTGATGACACATGAAAACTCCAAAGTAGAAAAAAGGTGACAATACTTAGACATGTGTCCTAAAAACTGTAACATTACTATTGACCACTTGATTTAAAAGATTACGCTTTTAGATAGGGTCACATGTGTCATTTAAATACTATCTTCAACATATCCCCTCGTGTGTAGGCACGATTTATTTTTTCCGTCAAAGCCCAACACGTGAACAATTCACATGAATGGTTGGCAGCAAGACTTCAACTCAAGACCTCTTGCTCTGATCTCATATTCAACCACTTGATCAAAAACTTAAGCTATTAAATAGGACCACATGTATATAATCAAAATATTGTTTTTAACAATTACATAAAAAGGTACTTCTATTGCAATGTGTTTGGTCTAGAAATTAACTATTGTTGACAATTTGACTATCAATAGTACCAATGTATTATTCTGATTTGTTGCAACATATTTATAAAAAATCACTTGACGTTCACGAGATATACCGCAAGCAGAGCATTTTCAAGTCTGCTGCCAAAGCCCCAGTATGGAGCATCTATTGTCACCAATTTGTACGCCGTCATAACTGGATTACACTGGTCCTGTGTGCAGTGAGGAATTCCAAGTCAATGAACCTCAAACAATTAACTTAATAAAACCTGCTGCCAGTCATTCTGCAAGTGCATAAAAATTCAGTTGTCTGTCATGCATTCAGGCAGGCAATAAATGTCACGGATTCTATCATATGCCAATGTATTACTCAATCATGTCAAATAGATGTTTTCATATGCCACCCAGTATTAAGTACTTTCTGCCATATAGCCACTTGGAAAACTAGTCCTTCAGACAATATTGTCCGTTGAAGTTGAATCTCAAATCTGATTTTTCTTAAAGGGAATCATATCCTAAGTGGTAAATAGACCAAAAATGTTATTTCACAGAGTTTGACACATTTGATAAAAAATTTAAACTACAGCAGCTTAAGTGCAAGGTGTGGAGAAATGACAGCTGTCAATTATATGAAGATTATAGAGATGTCACACCAAGACCATTATTCGCAGTAGTTCTCTCCATCATGACAGAAATATACAGACATAAGGTACAAATTGAAGTTAATAAAAATAGAGATATAAGTAAGTTTTAAAAGAAATCTTGAAGCTTCAATGAACCAAAAGTAAGATCTTATGAAAATTTAAGAAAGATTTCCATATGGCGTTAGTTCATAGATTTAGCAAAAGAAAACAGAAAGGACTAGGATATGCAGGAAAAAAAATTGATTTTTTCATATCTATATCCTTCTCCATATAAAGTCGTAAGTATTTAGAAACAAAACATTCAAATGCCCCTCCTTCTGGTGCATCACAGAACGTATGCAGCTCAACAAGCCTCAGTTCAGTTAATATTGGGGTTAGACGGAAATTATTTGCTTGATCGAGTACCAACAAATATTGCATTGGCTCTAACTTCTAGCTAACAGAACTAAGGTTGCCTGCAAAGTTCGTTTTTCTAGATAATTAGTTACATCAAGTCAATATTCAATTAACAATGGCCAATGCTGAACACATATTTTCTCCTCAGACAAACAACTGAACAAGTCTACTGAAGGTTTTGTCTAATTAAACTAAATTATCAAAACAATAAGTGATTCAAGTGTTAATACAATGAACATCACAACAAGAATCTTATAGTATATCAGACATAACTGTTGAAATACAAATATTGAAAAACGTGTTTCTTTTATTCTTGAAAATAATATAAAAAAAACTCGTAAAATAGAAGAATTAATTCCAGTATTGCTGCGTATGCATGCCTCACCTTGGCATCACTTAAATAATTAAATTATTGAGAAGAAAAAATTACTTGGACAGAGAAGAATTTTTATTAAAGTAGATTTCAATTAGAAAAAACACAAAAACGTAAGAAAATACAAAGACAGTTAGCGAATTTAAAAAGAATAACATCATTTGTGTTGCACAGATCTTGACACAGAATTTAGAGGTTATGAATAGAGGCTTGGGGTATATTTGAAAGAGATAATGATTTGTCTAAAACCATGCATATGTCTCAATTTCACAACAGTGGGGTGCCTATTTCAAAATAAATGCTTTAATGCATATTGTGCATCATTGTTCTTCTCCCACAAAGTCAAATAACTAAAAGTTTCACCTGAATGAAAAGTTGAAGGTTTCATCTGAATATAAAGTTGTCTTGCGGTAAAGAACATTGAAATGTATGCACGTTTTGCTATTCAAAATCATAACATGCACTTTCTCACCCAATAATCTTTAGTCTTAAAGACTGAAAAAGAAAAAAATAAAGCAGGTCTTAATGGTGGTTTTATGCCAATTGGCCGTCATATTACACCTAACAGTCCATCACCACTGGAAGGGGGCCTCTGAAACTGATGAAGGCCATTTCTTGGGCACATTTGAATCTAAAATTTTTTTTCTTCGGATGAGTTTTTTCTGAAATAACTTGTGAAGATGATCTCATCAAAATTGATTTTTTTTTCCCATTTCTTCCATTTCACATGTTAGAATAGGGAGGATTAGATGAAAACTAACTTGCTTTTGATCTATAAATGAGTATGTGTCCAAATCCATATTAATTTGGGATGAGGCATAGTTTGTAGTTGATATCTCTCTTTTCTTTTTTTTTAATTCTCTCTCTCTCTCTCTCACAAATAGTAACATCACTTCTGCTTTTTTATTAACAAATACAAGCAAGAAAGCATTTTTGTTATACAAATTTACAATTGAGAGTGCATGTAAGTGTATCGAAGGAGGTTTTAAGGTTTGGCCGACAACTAAAAGAAATCATGTATTCTTCCAACCCAAAATGGAATTGAACAAATTTAAAGTGAACCAACAATGGAAAAGGTAATAGTTAAATCCAATTTCCAACCTTTCCAGATTCTGGAACAAGTAGCACAGTCTCGTTCAGAAGTAAACTTAGAAATGTAACAAGAGAACTCCTATGGGCTATGAGTATGGCATAGCATGTTTACTTAATACAAAGACAATATCTTACATTACAGATCTATTCTGATGTTTATTGTAACGAGAGTTCATTTTTATAAATCACAAGGAGGTACCAACCTGCCATCCCTCTAAAAGTGGTCCACGGCCAGTCACCTCTGACTGGAATTGAGAAAAATCAATACTGTTCCTCCCAACTATATAACTCCAATAATCATTTGCATCTGAAGCTATGTCTATCATTTCCACCTGTCTAACTGACAGTTGTTCTTTGTTTAGGCTATGCACCTAGATTGTAGAATGTTCAATTAATAATCATGAGAAAAAATAGAAAGAGAAAAAGGGGTCACTAAATGAGTCCTTTATGCTATGAACGAAATGGGATTTCATGTTGAATTAAAGCAATGTTAAAACTCACATTTTCAGAGTGTCCATTGTCAGCCTTATGAATAGTTTCAATTGTTAAAAGAAACCTTGTGAAATATGGGCACTGAAAAATACGAAACAGAGAGAATTACAATCAAAATTTTATAGTAGTAAAATGCTTTTAAGAAAATTGGCAAAATGTTGCAATATATTACCCTAATAACTGCTTGAAGCGAAGTCAGACATCCAACAGCAACCATAGATATAACCATAAAAGTCAGGATAGAAGAAACTCAATCAAAAGAATCAAATTTCAGTTAATAATGTGAATGTGATAAGAAATCGTGTTGACAAAACAAACCTGATTTACATCTTGGGAATGCATTCCATGCCTCCTCTTGCATCACAAGAGCATCTGTTGGTGCAAATTTAGTCAACCAAGTAGGGGCTTTGCTGAAAAGAGTAAGGTGAATGAATCATTAAATGATGATTCAAACTTTCAGAAAATTCTTAGAAGAGGTTTCGGATCCAATTAATCAAAACAAAACTGGAAAATATAGAACTAAAACAGCTCTGGAGAGTGGTATAGTAGTCTAAAGATACATACAGATTACAGAAAAAGGATGAAGAGGAAAAATGTGCCAGAAAAATGAATATCATCAAAATACACTGAAGTATATTATAACTTTTTATCGAAGTTGGAAGAAAACCTAAGGGACATGAATTTGGGGAGTGTACTAACTGGCAGCTCGAACGTCATAAAGATATTAAAAAAAAAAAAAAAAGGAAAAAAAAAATTAGGCCGTCTCCTTTTCTTCTTTGTCAATGGAAATGGACCTATGATTTTCTCAAGTTCACAATTGATGCATATATTTACTCCATTCGCTTAATTCAAAATGCACTGTTACATGTGATCGATTGCACGAGAAAGATTGCAAATTCTAATCAAGTTCACATAATATACTACTATTTTCTCCAACTTACCTTTGTAACCGATATATTTTGGATGTGTATTGCCCCTTTCCAAACTCATCATCTTCAAAAGGTCTGTTCTCCAGAACCTCAACCCCTTCACTCCCTGTGGTGTTTTGCTGTTGCATTTTCATAACCATATACATCTGAGCTACTTGATACTGCCATTCAAAACAAAAATCTCTTAAATTTGCTGAACAGAAATAGATAATTAACCCTCAAAATCATCTATATCTTTTACCTCTTCCAATGATAGAGGCATAACGACTCGACTTTACAACGATCCCAGTTGCAAAAGGACACTGGTCAAGGAAAACAAACTGTACCCAACAAAAAATAAAACTGCGAATGTTTGGAGATACTTTAGAACAGCCCTTATCACAATTTGTTCTTATCAGTGCCCAAAAATCATAATAAACCAAAAAATAAATAAATAAATAAATAAAATCAAGGTCATGAATTGGAATCAATATAACACACAGGAGCAATATAATAAATCACATAATATCTATAATAGAAAGAGAACCTTCAGTAACATAAATTGTTGAATCGTTACAAAAATACATAATGGGCATGATTACAAAAATGACATGACATGCACGCACATCTAAATCAAATTAACAGTTGGCGTTTTCACGAAGACAAGGATACAATTCGCTGATCTGAACCATTATTTCTCGTATTGATTATGAGCAGGAACACCCTTCAGTTAAGTTTGCAAAAGCAGAACCCAGACAGACTAAATTAAAACCCGACAATTTGAGGGTAACTAATAAAAGGAAAGGCAAGGATTTTCAAGGTTGCAAAATGGATGATTACAGGTTGCGTTTGACAAATTCAGCGAAGCCCGGCACATAGGCTATATTAGAGAGAAAAGAAGGGACAGATGTGAAAGGAAAATGAACGTGTCTTTTCCGTTGTTTCGTGGTTTCTTCGAAAGTCCAAAATGGAAGGTTTTGTTTTGACCTTGACGCAGAGGAAAATATGGCCCAGCGAGGACGGCGGCTCTTATTTTTCAAACCACTTGGATTTATTTTCTACTTATTTTCGGAGAAATCTAACACAATTGATTCGATAACCAATTGTATCTATATACACTAGAATAATGCTACTTGTACATAATAGTTTACATACAAATGACATGTCAAGAAAAGGGTGAAGAATTTTTTTGTTATTTGATCGAATAAATTCTGACTTGATCATATCTCGTCATATTATGTGTATGTAAATCATTGTATAAATAATTACGTGCATTTATCGCGTTCGTAGATACTATACTTCTTTCTTCAACCAAATAAACAAGGATAGTCTTTCTTCAGCCAAATAAACAAGGACGATTTTTAAATTCGTCTATTCCCTAATTCCTAACAATCAGCAGCAATAAAGAATTCATCGACACTTTCTAAAATATCCATATATACAATTTCTTAACGGTTAAAGGTCTCGACTTTCTAACCCTAATTTTCAATGCAAAACGTGTGTATAAGGAATGGTATAACCATCAAAAGAATGAACACGTCTTTACAATCAAAACTCAATAGTCTTCTTAAATGTTAAAGAAACAACAACTAGACAATGAGTCGACAAATATACAAAGCTTGGCCGATTCACATATACCGGCTCTATTTTTAGTGGACTATCAAAAATTTGAAATATGATAAGAGTTATAAAATTTACTAATATTAATATAGTATGAAGAACTTATTAGTTGACTTTTGGGTCGAAGTCTTAGAATATATCAGTTGTTGACCTACGACGATTGAGTGTGGATCGCAGGCCAATGATGACATAGTCTATATTGATTTGGCACTCCAAACCCGAACTTTGAGAAAAAGACCCAAAGTTCAGGTGATAGGTTTTGGTGAGGAGCCTTGATGTAACCTCAAGATGGGTAAGCCCCGACTACGAGCCACTTATTACTCGGGGGTGTTTGGAGTAGTACAAGGTGATTGATTTTGAACTTATTAGATTAATTTGTTCATAAAAAGATATTAGTATGTGTGCATTACTGATGACCTCATCCTTATAGATATTAAAGGTTTGTTTAAACCCTATTTTTTGGGAGAATATATTGTTAAAGGCTAAAGAATTTTTTATTTTTTATTTTATTTACATGTAAATTGATAGAATGTGCAGTTGAAAATGAATTTGGAAAAAAAATGAGTTTTTATAAAGTGGGACTCAAAACAAAGACTAAAATTGATGAGAAAATATATTTTAATAAACAACATTATAACATATTGCATGCCTTGGCCACCATGGGACACAAATTTCATTTTGGCAAGAGAAGTAGAAAGTTAGAAAAAATTTAAAGGAACATTACTCAACTACTTTAAAAAAAAAAAAAAAAAAAAAAAAAAAAAGATTTTTTACAAAAATCAGGTCACATTTTGTGATCTATGATAAAATATTGAACCATATAATTTAATTAATCATATCACGATCACTGTGACATACAATTTACAATAAATATTACATACCAATCACAGACCACACAATATCACGGTCATAAAAATACAATTCGTAGGTTTACATACTTAGTCGTAAATCACATATTTTATTAGGTCTCAAATTACTTTAATTAGCCAATGACAATTACTCTTTTAACTCACCCCACTTCCACTCCACACTGTCTTACCACCCAAATCGTCACACGCCACCTCAAATCTACAACCTCTCACACCACCTTCGCCTCTTCCACAACCACCACCTGCACCTCGAATCCACAATCACCACCACCATGGTCAAACCACAATCAATTGCACATTCAAACCACACAACCAGCTACAACACACCTCAAACCTATCACCACCAACACCTTCAGGTTCTATACACCCAAAATCATATGATAAACCACTGATGTAGAATAACAGTTTGTAAAGACTAATGTAGCACAACTAGAAGCAAATTTCGGCCCAATTGATGAAGACCCATTGTTGGAGTCGCGATAGAATGTGGTGGCAACGCAAGAGGTCCACGATGATGGGTCCCATTTATGATGAGGTTCATGATTTCGAAACCTCATTGGGCAGATTTTTGGCCCACACGATATTTTGGAGCAATTCCAAGGTAGAGGTTGTGTTTATGAGGGGATTCCATCAGCAATAGTGGTGGATGGTAGCAGCGGCAACAACAGTTGTACATACGTAGTTGAAAATGGAGGTTAGTCTAAGGGGGCAAATATGAGGGTGGTAATAGGTGTGGAAAAATGTGAGGTGAAAGTTGGGACTTGAATTTTGAAATAATTTTACTTGAGGGAAAAAAAACGTACAATCCCCTGGACGTCCAAGAGATTGTTCAACCAGCGCTACTCTTTACTTGATCTTATTATTTTATACTAATGCTAAAGTGACAAGGCTGTCCCGGAGGGAGGAACAGAGCCTTAACTCTACAATTATAGTTGCAAATTAGGACAATAAAATATACACATGACTTCTAAAACAATCATTAAGTTCTCGCAGTTGTGTTCGTTTCGGCCATGAACTTTCCAAGTTTCTTTGAGTGCTCTAGAGAATTAGCATCAATTCTCATAGGAAGCGGCCCCACTTCCACACTCAAATAGATGTTTCTATCAAGCGTACACTGTATCTAACACCCCACTGAATATCAGCTATAGTAAGTATTGAGAGCATTAGCTCATCTTCTAATCAATACAGTTGGTATTGCGCATCATAGAGAGGAGTTGGGAATGAATTCAATGTAGTATCCCCACAAACCACTCCAATAACTTTGTTGTCCTATTGAACTTTGTCAATGGGATCTCCTTGCAAGGTTAGGTTTCTATTATAAGTGATCTAGTATGTAATAGGCTTTTGCCCCATTTCCTTCAATGTTTTCTGAACTAGCTCTCTAGCCAATCATTTGGTCAGTGGATCAGCAACATTATCAATTGACTTCACATAGTCAATAGCTATAACCCCCATCCTTAACCAGCTGACGCACAAATATCGTGCCTCTTATGAATATGTCTAGACTTTCCATTGTATGATGAATTTCGAGCTCTTGAAATAGTTGCTTGACCGTCACAATGGACAGAATAGCTGGAAATGATTTAGAACACAAATGAACATCCATAAGAAAATTCCTTAACCATTCAATCTCCTCACCTGCCTTATCTAAAAACTATGAACTCAGATTGCATAGTAGATCTCGCAATGCAGGTTTACTTAGTGGATTTTTAGGATACAGCACCGCTTGTTATTGTAAATACTTATCAAATTGTAGATTCACTTTCATTGGTATCAGAAATCCAATAAGCGTCACAGTATCCCTCAAGTACAGCAGGAAATTTGGTATGATGTATTTCCCAGTTTAGAGTGTATCTCAAATACTTCAAGACTCGAATGAGAGCATTCCAATGTTCATTGTTAGGATTACTAGTATACATGCTAAGTTTACCGACCGTATCTGTTATATTAGGTCTTGTACAATTCATAAGATTAGGGCTGGACATGATCCGGTTCGGTTCGGTTCTAACGAGAACCGAACCGACCTGAAATTTTCGAGTATTTAATAAGTGGAACCGTCGGGTCCAAATTTAATTACGGAACCGTTCGGGTTTGGTTCCATTCAGTTTGGTTCGATCTGATTCGGTTCCGTATTATAATTAAATTTTTTAATATATATAAAGTTACGTTAATTTAATTAATGATATATTTAATATTAGCTCTTACAAAATAACGTAGTTCAATCTTATGTGTTTCACGTCTCTCTTTGTTGAATTCTTCATAAATTTGATTACTAAAATCACAGAAAGAGAAAGATAGCGAGCTCAAAATAATTAAGAGAGATGTTGTAGAGTTTTAATTCGATTTTCTCCGGTAGAAACGACACTACAGTAGAATAACAGATTTGGATAAAATTGAGGTCAATTTGATTAAGTCGATTTTGAACTGAATATTAGAAATAGGAAAATCATATTTTATGGTTTGAACTAAATTAACTAGTTAACAAATTTATTTAGAAAAAATAAAATAATTTTACTTATTTAAAATAAATTAATTAAAAAAATTACGTAGATTCGGTTCTTCGGGTCTTGGCCTAGAACCAAGAACTGAACCATACCCGTCGGTTCTTGATTTAAATACCCGTTCGGGTATTTAACTTGAGAAGAACCGTCGGGTTCAGTTCGGTTCGGGAGTTTTGTCCAGTCCTACATAGGATACATGAGTACCAATCACTGTAGCATATTCTAAAGTGGAGACAATATGACTTGAATGTTTTCTCAAATGACGGCTTGCATCATAAGGTGTTTTAGCAGGAATATAGTTGTATTGGTTAAACTTTTTAAACACTTTCTCTACATAATGTGATTAGGTTAAAATAATTCATTCGGAATGTTTTACTATTTTAATTCCTAGGATAATATCGACAATATCCAAATCTTTCATTTCGAAGAACTTGTTCAAAAACTGTTTAGTCTTATTAATCACGTCTAAATTAATTCAAATTATCAGCATATCATCAACATATAAACAAATTATTACACCACAATTATTTTTCAAATTTGCTATATATGCGTTTATCTACTTTATTTGTCACATAACCACTCGATATCAAAACTGTATCAATTTTTCGTGTCATTGCTTGGGAGCTTATTTAAGGTCATAAAGAGATTTTTAAAATCTACATAATTTATTCTTAAGGTCTTCTACAACAAATTCCTTGGGTTGGTCTATATAAATCTCATCTTCTAAATCTCCATTTAAAAATATAGTTTTGACATCCATTTGATGTATAATTAGATCATACAATGAAGCACTCGCAAATCAACATCCTAATAGAAGTAATTCATATAACGGGTGAATAAGTATCAAAGAAATCAATGCCTTCTTTTTGTCTACAACCTTTGACTACAAGTCTTGCTTTAAATTTATCAATCGAACCATCAAGTTTAAATTTTGTCTTAAACAACTATTTACACCCAATTGTCTTACATCATTGAGGTAGTTCCAGTAACTCTCGAGCATTATTAGACATAATTGAATCATAATCACTATTTACAGATTTCTTCAAATATATAGAATCTGGTGAAGACATAAGTTCACCAAAAGTACTAGGATTATCCTCTACTAAGTAGGTTATAAAGTCAGGACTAAAAGAAGTAGTGATCCTAGGTCTTTTGTTTCTCCTAATTTTAGTTTCTTCTAAGTCAAACGGCTCATCTCTAACATTAGGAGGAATACTAAAATAACTACTTAGTCCTTCAAATTTTTATTTAAAAGGATATCTACTTTCAAAAAATTTAGCATCTCTAGTTTCAAAATTGTGTTCTTTTCGATCAAATTATTTCTAGATTCAATGAGTAAAAATCTTTAGGCATTACTGTGAAGAGCATAACCTATAAAAACACAACCTACAGCTTTCGAACAAAGTTTAGTTCTCATAGGTGCTGAAATAGAAATTTCAGCTAAACACCCCCCACACTTTAAGATATTTATATGAAGGTGTTCTGCCATTTCACACTTCATAAGGGGACTTATTATTTTTCTTATTGCGAATTATGTTAAGGATATAACATGCAGTAAGACGAATGTCCCCCACATGTTAAAAGGTAATTTAAAAGAGTTAAGAATCGAAATAACCATATCTTTAAGAGTTATATTTTTCCTTTCAGGTACATCATTAGACTGTGGAGAATAAGATGGAGTAGTCTTATGAATAATACCATTATTGTTTTGTCTAATTGATTTTCTATTTCAGGTTTATATGAAATAAATTTTGAATAACTTTCATCCTTGATATTAAGTAAATAAATATAACAATATTGAGAATAGTTATCAATGAAAGTTAAAAAATATTTATTTTCATTACGAGTAACGTATCCTTCTAAATCGAGGGCCCTATTTTCCCCCCCCTCTCGATGCACCTCAACCTCTGTTTATTCCCTGTCCCTATCCCTCTCATCCCAGCAGAACTCATTATTTTGAAGAAAACTTAAAAAACAGGTTTACGTGTATTTAGGGATGTTAATGGGCCGAGCCGAGCCGGCTCGGCCCATGAAAGCATGAACTCGGCTCGGGCTCGCCACGAGCCGAGCTCGCGGCTTGTGGGTAGCTCGTGGGCCGAGCCGAGCCGAGCCGAGCCCGGCTCGCGAGTAGACGTCGTTTTTCATTTTTTGGGAGAACAAATAGATAATTTGAAAAATAAAAAAGTAATTTTTTTTAACTAAAAGAGATAGAAAAAATAAATATGAAAGCTTTATTTTTTTTTTATTTTTCTTTTTAAAATAGATAAAATATAAACCCTCCTCCTTTATCCGAATTTGGGACTGACTACTTAAATTTTTAGTAGGCAGAGTTAAAAATTGTACACGAACAATTTTTTGTACCGTGTATAATTTTTTAAAGAAAATTAAAAGTAACGTTAATAAAAGAAAAGTTTCATCAATATAATTAAATCAAATATCATTTACTAGACGACATGCAATTTCAACATATTTATCTTGTAGTAAAAAATGAGCGTCCTATCAATTTTTAACGCACATTAACGCTTCTAAAATATCTTCTTTCAGTCGGCTCCTGACCTCGCTAAAAAATCTTTTACCTGCACTAAAAGCAGACTCCGAAACAACAGTGATAACCGGAGGTGTCAGCAGATCTTTTGCAATCGCAGATATAACTGGCCAACGTCGTTCATACCTCCGCCAAAATTCAATTATTTCGTCTGAACTTTTTTAATTGTTTTATCTGTTGGCATATTCTGGTTGAAATAATCAATTATTTCAGCAGGCAATACATTATGATTTGAGCTTGTCGATGTATGATGAGAATGAGATACAGATGGTGATGACATGACAGTGATAGTGGTAGTAGATGAACACATTGCATATGAATCAAATCTATACAAATTAATGCCTTGAAATAAATTAAATAGTTTCACAACTTCTTCTTCAATTTCAGTGGAAGGAGTAGGTGCAGATAGTACCCGAATAATATTGGTACCCATACGATTCGCATATAATTCATACATTTCACATAACGTTTGCTCTAAATTTCTATATGTGATAGGTATATCAAATGTTAAGGCGTTTGAAATTTAATCAATCGTATATTTAGTTCCTGATAAATTATATAGAGGGTCCATTTACGCATGCTAAAGGAAATAACATAGGCAAATATTCTCAATATTTTCTAAATTTTAATTCCATAGTAATTATAATTTCACTAAAATCAGGGTCATTTTTGTATTTATGAAATGTTCTTGCAATTATATAAAGACGTTCAACCTCCATACAGCTGGTGGGATAGTAAACGCCCGATAAAATCTTAGTGGCTTCATAAAAAGATGTCAAAAAAATTTTAACTTTCAAAGCTAAATATCAATCACGTTCAGTCAACATACCCTCGTCATCACTTCTAACATGTCTATTGTTATAAAAGTTAGTTATCAAATGTTTAAAACCTTCACATGACTTTAATTACAAGTAAGTAGAGTTCCACCTATGACCTACGTCGCTAACAAATGTTTTAGCATTTTGCACTCCTATTTCGGCACAATAATCCTCAAATGCTTGTTTTCAACTTGGAGAGATTGTGATATATATTAGTGCGTTCCTAATATTTTGAAGTTCATCCTTTATATATTTTAAACCATCTTGGACAATTAAATTCAAAATATGACATACACAACGAATATGAAACAAATACCCACCAAAATCAGGTTGTAGTACCCTATGCAATTTTTCAGCAACTACTTTATTAACACTAGCATTATCGAAAGTAAATGAACGAATTTTACCTTCGCAATGATATTCTCTAACAATACTAATAATAGCATTAAATATATTATTAGCGTTGTGAGGAAACTCAATAATTCTAAAAGTAATAATTTTTTATGCATGCATCAAAGTGGGTCTATATAATGTGCAGTTGCAACTATATATGCTCTTTTATTAATCCCTTCTCATATATTTGAAGTTAAAGATATGACACTCCCCATATTTTTGCAAATCTATAATTAATTGTTGTTTTGTTGAAGTAAAATATTGTATTGTATCAGAATGAAGAGTGTTTTGACTTACCCCAACATACCTTGGCTACAGATATTCTTTCACCTACGAGACGTAGTGTTGGTTGTCAATTAATGCCAACTCAGCATCAGCAACAAGTTTCACCATTCCGGTTTGAACTTTCTCCCCCGAATACACCCCTGTGGATAGGGGTGTAGTAGAACCACCGGCATCTGAACTGTCAAATTGCAATTGTGTTTGACAGCATGAAATAAGTCTGTGTTTGGCCGCACATACTTTGTAATGACGGTTGAGATGGGTGGTACTAATTCCTCTTTGCCATGCCAATCTTTGTTGATAGTATTTACACTCTTCTTCCTAATCGTGTTCCTCTTTGGGGACGTCAATATCATCCAAATTAATTGGATAATTTGTATTGCCGCTTACATGATGATGAAGAGCCAAATCTGGAATATTTTCAGGTAGGAATACGTCATTTGGACCTTCAAATTGATTCTAAAATTGACTTTGCGGTGTTATAGACGATTCGTTTCCTCCCATACTGAACAAGTTTTCGACAATTGAGCGTGGATCCATTTGTTTAGTTGTAATAAGTAATAACTAGTAGAAGAATGATTGTATAAATGTAGTGAGAAATGAAAATTGGATGAAATTTCAATAAATATAGTGAAAACTGAGAAATGAGAATTGGATATTGTATAAATTGTATATAAAAATTGCAAGTTAGCAGCACAATACAAGAATGTTGAGAGAAAGATAATTGAGAGTTGAGATAATTGTAAAAAAATTTGTGGCTAAATGCCATTATTTATAGAAGAAAAGAAAAAAAGAAAAAATATATATATATAAGGACCAAAACGGTCACTGAAAAAATTCAGTGACCATTAACGGTCCAAAAACACATAAAAAAATATTAAAAAAAATAAATAGGGGACTGAACATAAAGTGAAATGTGACTGTTTCGGTTACATTTTCATACGAGCCCACGAGCTGGCTTGTGGCTCGTTCCAAACGAGCCGCTTCCGGGCTCGCTGCGAGCGGCTCGTTTCCCGCTCGGCTCGTGCTCGGGCTAATATTTTTACAAGTTCGAGCCGTCCACGAGCTCCATTTTCGCGAGTCGAGCGGACGAGCCGATAAGCCGCTCGACCCATTTATCACCCCTAGTGTATTTTTTTTGTTTTTTTAAATATGACAATTAACCTCGAGCCTAAAAGCAAAGTCAGGGGAAAAAAAGAGAGAAAAATGCTTTCGTCTCCCCCATGTTGATAGGGCATTTACCAAGATAAGCTATACAAACAGACACAGACCCAAGTCACACAACACAAACATTCTCCGACTCAAAGTGTCGACGTGTGTTCATTCAATTACTCAATACTCTACAATTTGCCTTTTGATCAATCAAAGAGAGAAAATGAGTGGTTCAGGAAAGAAGGTTGCAGATGTAGCATTCAAGGCTGGAAAGACGATTGATTGGGAAGGGATGGCAAAACTTCTCGTTTCCGACGAGGCCCGCAAGGAGTTCGCCACCCTCCGCCGTGGATTCGATGAAGTCAACACCCAGCTGCAGACCAAGTTCAGCCAGGTCCCAACCCTCTTTCCTCTCTCCTTATGTATGTCTAAAATTAATTTCGTGTTGTTTTATTAATGGCCCATTTGGGGGGGTTTTTTGCAACTGGGTATTATACAGATCTGGGGGATTTCCGGATTTGTAACTTTTTGTAGATTTTGTTTGATTCATTGAGCAATTTATAATTTTTTTTGCATTTTCGCATCACGTTTCAATGCCTGCGACGATGTTTGGCTGAGTTGTATATTAAATGACTGGAAGTAGATGTTTATTTGTCAAGGGATTGAGTTTTACCCCTTTTTTGAAAAACCTTCTCGTGGGGTTCTTTGAATTTATGTTCTTATATTTGTGTCCCTAGCTTTTCCTGGTCCAAATGGACCCTATGCAAATTCGTAGTTTCAAATTTGAATTAGAATATGAAAAATTGATTAAGTTAAACAAAATTATCAATGCTTCTTTTTACGTTAAATTAATTCGTTATTAGTGTTCACCGGAGAACATACTCATGTATAATCCTGCATGTGTGTTTTCTGACCGACGGATCCAGAGCAATGTTTGGAAAGGAAAAATTTGGTATTGAGGGAGAGGTGAGCGACTGTAGCTTGTTGAGGAAATTTTTGACATGCCTCGGGAAATGAAGAAGAAATTGAATGAGATGGTCCTCCTCATGGATATTTATCAATGTGTTGAAAATCGACCTAGGCATCAACTCGAAAAAGGAGGGTCTAGAATCAAAAGGTCGAACCGGGGTTTGACCTGGTTATAATAAATTAAGAAACAAATATATCACAAAAAATTGAGAAAAATAAGTTATTTTTTAGTATTAATTATTATATGTAGCTAAAAGACTTTTAAACTTGACTATATTTACTCATTGTTTGATTCTCATTTTTTTCATAATACATTTTTCTTTCTCTTCTTCTCAAACCAAAAATTCTTCCTTATATTTTTCAACCACACATTCTCCATCAATCTACTATTCTAAAAAGCATTTTTTTTCCATAAAAAAGGGCTCAAACACTCTGTTAATTTTCATTATATCCACTTCTAATCTCAATAAAAAATAAGACAATAGATATAGCTAAAATTTCAACATATAATTTATATAGCATATTTAGCTTATGTTTAGGTTTCATTTTTTTATTAAAAACTTAATAGCTACTTTTCAAGTCTAAGGACTTGTTCGGCAGTGATTTTGAGAATTGATTTTTTGATCATTGGAGAGAAAAGTGGGTACTATCTATGAGATAAGTAAAAAATGACAGTTGGAATAGTGAAATAACGATCAAAAAATTGATTTTTTGGGGATTAAAATCCTTACCGAACATGCACTAAATATAATTTTAACCACATAATTGAAGAAATGAAATAATTTATTTTTGAGGATCAAAATTTCAAATAAAAATAGCATTTCACGCCTTAAGTATTCCCAAAAGGTATTAAAAGGCTTTAAAGGTGTCCATTTATAATATTAAGCAATCCCACTTCAAAACTGGGAAGGAAAAAAGGCCAAAGAAAGCAACTACAAGATGGCCAGTGAAACAGTAATTTGTGAGCCTACAACCTTTTTGACATTGGACCTAAAACTTTTAGTTTATAATTAAAAAATGAACCACTCAAATCAGAGAAGCCAGTGCAAGGTCACTGGTTTGTGGTTGGACCATGCTTTTGGCCAGGTTTTTTTTGGGTTATTAGTTTAAAGGGTTTTGAATTATAACTGAACTGGTTTACTAGTCGGTTCCCGTGTTTTCCAGTTGAAGTGTTCGGTCCGGTCTGGTTTTGACAATACCGATATTTATTATTAACAATGTAGTAGCATGTGAAACATTCCGAGCCCCTGAGGAAAGAGTCGTGTGTGGTCAATGTTTTTTTTGTCTAAATAGCTAAGCCCCTGTTTAAGCCACATTTTTTTAAAACCTCATTTTTTTCTCGAACTCATTTTTAACTACACATTCTTCTAATAAAGATAATTTTACATGTAAACCCTAACATTTTCCTACTTTTTAACATGCACTCTCTAAAAATTCACCATTACAAAATCTATTTTCCCCGAAAATGGGGCTCAAACAAAACCTAAACTTTACATAATACCTGCTATCAGCTTAACTAAGGGGGTTTCAACCCACAGTTTGTTTTCGTATATTGATGATCCAATTTAAATGACTTATATTTTAGAGCAGGCATGTCTTGCCAATGGTTTCTGAACTGCAATGGTGCCAAGTTCTTCTGTCTTTTTTCGAGAGACCAGTAGAATGGATGCACATAAGATTGGATTTCTTCAATTGATCTTTATTTTCTTAAATCTTGCAGGAACCAGAACCCATAGACTGGGAGTATTACAGAAAAGGGATTGGTTCTCGCTTGGTTGATATGTATAAGCAAGCATATGATGGTATGTGCCATAGTTGCTTTTGGATTTTTATTTTGCCCGGCAAATCTCTTCCTGAACAGTGTTGTTACATTCTTGCTGCAAGACTATTTTCTTCACGTGATGTTCTCTCACTTCAATGTTAGAAATAATATTTTAAATCCCTTTACATCTAGGTCCACATACCGAGCTGGTTGTATACAGTGAGAGATAACATTGTGGATGGTTCTTTTAATCTTCGGCTATTGTTCAAATATTTGATTTTTTTCTTACAATAAGGTGGTATATGATAACAAAATTTGGCAAAAAAGTTTAGGTGCTTATTTTATTTATCGTGTTTAATAAGATTAAATGGTATCATTTAAACTATGGTGCTTATTTAATCCAATCTGCACTAGACAATTCAACATGCACTAACAGTTTGTGGCCTTGCAACCCTCATTTTTTAATTTTATCAAACACGCTCTATATAGTACTGTCACTGATATGCATGTAGAATTTGTACGCTATAAGATTAAATGGTATCATTTAAACTATGGTGCATATTTAATCCAATCTGCACTAGACAATTCAACATGCACTAACAGCTTGTGGCCTTGCAACACTCATTTTTTAATTTTATCAAACACCCTCTATATAGTACTGTCGCTGATATGCATGTAGAATTTGTATGCAATAAACTTAGCTGGGCAAAAGATGCCAACACACGCCTGCACACATGCCCTTCAAAACTCTTTTCTTCACACTCATTTTCAACCACATATTCACACAATAAAATAATCTGCACATAAACCTAAAACTTTTCCTTACTTTTTAACCCCACATTCTCTAAAAATTTACTATTCAAAACATTGTCGTCAAGGGGGGGCTATATTTACCTAAAAGTTGATTTTGGACCCGTTTGATTAATTTTATGAAAGTGCTTCTTCTAATTAGAAGAGCTAGTAGAAGAATATGTAAAGCACTTCTAGAATAGAAAATTAATTTCTATTAAGGTGGCTTTTCTAGGAAAATCTTCGACGAGAAACAGAAGCAGAAGTCATGCCAGTTGGGCCCATACTTTATTGCTAGGGAGGTTCTTGACCACGAGTAAAACTATTCTCTTGATTGCAAAAACTAATTCCTGCATGAAGGATGAATTATTTTATCCATGCAGAGTAGTTTTGCTACTTGAGATAAATGGTTCAGTATGTGTGTTCTAGTAATCTGATTAGGGTTTCATTTAAAGCCTATATTTAAGTGCATTTTTCAATGGATCGTTGAGTGCTGGTATGACTTCTTTGTTGTTTAAAAATTGGCTGTAAAAATATGATGGGTTATCAAGTAGCACTTTGTTTGAATTTCCTAATGCATGTGCATGTATTGTGGTAGTTTAGTAACATACTGATTTTCAGAGAGGAAACATTAGACTTCAGCTTCCCAACCCTTACATGCTAGAGCGTCTAGGTCCCAAAGCTACAAAATTGAGCACATGGGCCCCAGTCTTTACATTGCGCTCCTTATTTGTCCTCAATATATAGGAATTTTTCATTTGACTGTTTTAAAGTCATAATCGGCGTCCAGTGAGTAGTAAAGTCAAGCAGGTCAATTCATTGGTGTTAAGAGGACCTCTGTAACCTTATTACTAAATAAAAGGAAAAAGAATGCCCCACTCCCTGCCCGACGGCCAGTATCACAGTGGTGACCACCGGCCATGACCAAAACAGCAGCAGCCATTTATTATCATTAGCAGCAACACCTAAAATAAAAAAAATGTAGCATAATTCATGAACACCCAATCTATGCATAAGACTGGAGTTTTACATGATGCTGGTGTGAATTGTATTTGGACACTTCAAAAGCTATACAACCCATTTTTGAACTCTAGTCGGCAGATTTAAAGAAACCAATAAAATTTGACACGTAAATTTATATCAGCAACCCTATCCATAAAATTGTATGAGTATAGGCAGGTTCATGATGCCAATACCAGATTTCCACCTGTAATCCTAAATGTGTAGATACGTATTAGATATGGAGGCCACTGGTTATCCATTAATAGCATTTCTGAGTTAAATTTTACCATGCACTACATTTTTTTTTCCATAGAACTTGGACCGTCACAGAATCTGCATGCTTGTATTGATAGTTTGTCATTGACTTTTATTTTAAAAACTAGCATTTTAGATGACGTCATGAAGTAGAAGCCCAAAACAGCCTCATATTCAAGATACTCTTTTAGCGTTATTGCATGGTTGCATTACCTTTATTTTTGAATGGTGAACTTTGTTTGATAATAGTTGCTAGTGCAAGTAATAAAAATTGGAATTTATATCAATAACACTGTAGTTCATTTTAGAAAATTGATATCAAGTAAGAGACAGTGCTGTTTTAAAAAAACTTGTCCGTAAACACAGCTCCCTAGCTATGAGTTATAATAGAGAACAATAATGTGCTTGAGGAGATAATCCAGGGAAATTTCTATATCAGTTTTTGGAATTTTAGAACAACTCCTCAGAATGCCCTTTTAGCTTCGGATCATGATAAAAGTGTTTCATCCAGGGAAATTTCTTTATCAAATTTTAGAAGTTGGGAACAACTCATCAGAATCTCTAGTTTAGCTTCCAACTGAAGCACGATAAAAGTGCTTCAGGTATTTTTTGTTTATGGGAAGATATCATGGTCCTAATTAAGTGACTTTACCTGTAGTTTATTCATCTTGTAATGATTCCATTATTAACAATGGAGAATGTTTAAGAAAGACAATTTCTCTGGGATTGAAATGGAAAAAGAAATTGTCCTCTTTTATTTGTCGAAAATGAAGTGTAAGATGTCTGATATACCTATATTAACCAAGGTTTTACTTGACCTGCAACATGCACATCTGTTTCTATCTATACACTCGCACACACGGTGGGGAGCCGAAGGGATCTTATCCAAAATAAATTTGTGAAAATGTTTCCTTTTTAAAATGAATTTTGAGCACACTTTTGTTGTTAGAAATAGTAAGGCTGAGAAAGTAGCTGCGAAGTGTGACAAAAAGGCTGAGAAGTTAGAACGAAGGTAGGAGCAACTTTGCAGGGCTATATTTTGGGTTATGAATAGTTCAGCAATTAATGGTCTTTCATAAGAAATTTTATGAGAAGGTTAATTTGTTAGTCAAACTCTTAGTTAAGATTTCCAGAGTCTAGATAATTCTGCCACTGTTTGGAGCCTGATTGCACTTCATCTCGGTTTGAATTTCTTGCCTTAAGTGGTACATCTGATCAATCATATTTTGCTTTGCAGAGGTTAAAATCCCTCAATACGTTGACAATGTCACTCCTCAGTACAAGCCCAAGTTTGACGCGCTGGTGAGAAGATTTAGGAATATAATCTATAATTACAGCTCTGGACAAATATGTTCAATGCTAGGGAAATTTATTTCTTTCTCCTATTTCAGTGCCCAACAGACATAAATTCATTTGCGTACATGAATTTGTTAACTGTCTGTGGAAGTGGTAAATTTTAGATGTTAGTATACTTGCTGAGATATTATCTAAACAAGCATGTTGAGAAACTCAAGGCAGACTGTTTTTTAAAAATTGAAAACAAATTAAGAATGCTAAAGTATTTGTCAAGTGGGATTTTGAAGGATTCTGATATACTAAACACTATTCTTGGAAGTACATTTAGAATTGCTCTTGAAAGAACTACGTTTTTTGTTTTTCTCCCCAAATCACTGCATGATTACAATCTTCAAAATAGTACGTTATATCAGAACAGTTCGAGAAGAGGAATTCATCCCTCGATGCAAATATACAGAAATGGGTGGGGATTGTAGGGTTAATAGTAGACAATCAGCATACACTGCAGATCAACCTTACCCTCATAAGCTAGTGACAACTGAAGATACCCTGACACTTGTGCAGTTGCGTGACTTCATTTGCAACTCTCCTTTATTCTTCTGAAATTTTAGGAGAATCTTAAATTAATGTTTCTTGTCTTGAGTTACAGCTGGTAGAGCTTAAAGAGGCTGAGCAGAAGTCACTTAAGGAGTCTGAAAGATTAGAAAAAGAAATTGCAGATGTACAAGAGTTGAAGGTGAAGCATACACATTTTTTTGGAAGTATAAATTCCCATCATAACCCATCTTTCTCTCTGGATTTCTCATTCAATTTTGGTGCAACAGATGAAACTTAGTACGATGACAGCAGATGAGTACTTTGTGAAGCATCCTGAACTGAAGAAGAAATTTGACGATGAAATCCGAAATGATTATTGGGGCTATTAGTTTGAGCTTCTCATCTTGCAGGTGAACATCCTCTTCGAGTTCAACTGCGTATGACGAATAAAAGAGAAGACGTAATTTGTTTTGTCAGTTTGTTTCTTGGGGTACTCTGAAGATTTGAACCACAATAAATTATTGCATAATGTCCAAATGCACCCTCACATTTGAGGATTAAAATGTGTTCAAATATGAAGATTCCGTCTCAGGAGATTTTTTTTTTTTTTTTTTTTTTTTTTTTTTTGGGGGTTGGGGGGGGGGGGTGGGTGGGCCCCGGGGGGGGGTGGTGTGATGGGATGAACTTATACGGATTTTCACCTCTTCATGCAAACCAATGAGAACGATCTCTGGAACGAAATTTCCCTTTGTGAAACTTGTATCTGACCATTCTCCAGCTCCTTGCCTCAACAAAAGATGTTATTGATTGGGCCATTAGGGGCAATGCACGTATTTATTGAGATAATTTTGTGAGGGTCTACGAAAATGGTTCTCAAAACTTCGAGTTTGTTTGAGTTTCAACAGAAAGTCGACAGCCCTTGATTACATTATAATTTCGGAAATTATATCTGCTGTCCCTTCCCTGCTTGCTCTCCCCTTCCTTCCCCTTGTGTAGTTCGACCCTCCACGACATGGTCGCCCTCTCTGTGCTCCTGACATGCAACTAGAAGGGGGGGGGGTCCTTTTGGCATGGTTTTTAAAAAGTCGTAAGGAATTTTTGCGTAGCATCTGAGGGAGGGAGGGATGTGGGCGAGTTGCAGTGGATGGTCGGGGGATCGAGGCAGTTGGGGGTAGGGCGTTGGGGAGAAGATGGGAAGAAGGAAAGATGAAGGCATCCATTTTAAAGTGTTAGGATGAAAATTTAAATGACATTTTGTTTACATGATTTTGCCATTTCTCACTTTTGACCAGTGAAAGACTGCCTTTCGAAAACCCATAAATTTGAAGTATCCATTGACATGGTTTTTGTTTGTTGTAGAAGAGTTTTTTAAGGAGTCATCTTAATTAGTGTTTGAAAATAAATGTTTAAAAGAGGTTTTTCTTATTTTAAAAGAGCTTTTAGAAGAAGTCATGTTGAATCATCTTCCTTTAAGAGCTTTTTTAATTAGTAGAAGCGTTTTTATAAAATTAACCAAATAAGTTTAAAAATGATTTTTGAGTCTCAAAAACCATTTTTTGAATTCGACTTTTCAAAAGTCATTTCAAATGAGTCATTATTATTCTTACAACATTTTCGAGTGACTTTATTTTAAAAAGCATTTTAGTCATGATTTATAAATATAGAGCATCTTTAAGCTTATGCTAGATAGCCATTATAAAGATACATTGAAGAAAAAATGATGTCTTTTAAAGTGAATTTTGGAGAATGCGTGGTTAGAAGGAAAAAATTTGAATTTATGTATAAAATATATTATTGTGTGAATGTGTGATTAAAAATGAGTATGAAAAATAAACAATCTTATTTTAAAAAGAATCAAACGGTGGCTAAGTTTAAAGGGAATTTTTTTTTTTTTTTTCACTTCAATATACTTTTTAATTTTTGTCCTTAACTTACCGTTTTTTTTCCAATAATCATTTATTGTTTTTCTTTTATATTTTAATAAATATATATTTTAGATACAATAACTAAAATATTTAATATAAAATGAACCATTTAAGTGGTTGACTATTGATGTGGTTTCTTAAAATGCAATCTTGATAAAATATAAAATGAGAATTAATTTGACTCTATTTTAAAAAGTTAAAATAAAAGATTTTCGTAAAACATAATTTCAAAGAGAACCTTATTTTTTAAGAGTTTCTTGAATATATTATTCAAGTCAACTAAATGTGTTAAATTATTTTTAGATCATGTAGATAAGTATGATTGATCGTCTGCATTTTCAACATTTTTATTATTTAATCGTAATAGAATATAATGGGAATTCAAATCATTTTTATTATTTTTTAGATTATGTAGATAAGTATGATTGAATAATTCATCCTAAATCCATTCATTCAAATATTATATATCAACGTGAATTTTATATATTCATTCTACTTTAAATATATTCCTAACACTATAGATTCATATAATTTCTAAAATCGTAAACTCGTTCAAAACAAATGAATGAAACAAGAACAAAACAAGTGATATTTAAAATGAAATAAAATAATTATAATTGGATTACAAATAATAATCGTTTCTAGTATTTATGATTGGCAAACTCATCATTATATTCGAGACTACTTTTTTTTTTTGGCCCAAAGAAGGCAATTTTATCATTAAAGCAATCATACAAATGATAACTTTGTTGGATCATTCGTAGTTGGATGTCAAATTTCTATACGAGTAAGTTTAGAATAATATTAAAACTTACTTAAAAAAAATTATAAAACAAAAAACAAAAGTCAAAAGACAAATTTCAGTTTCCCAAATCCTAATGTTCCCCCCACCTGGTCCCCCTCCTCCGTTCTTCTCCAGCAACAAGGTGCTGTCCGTCGTGTCAATGAACAAAACTAAGACATGTTCTTTCTCCTCAAACACCCACTTGACACCCACAAAAAACCAAAACCCACCAACCTACAGTACGTCCAAACACAACCTAAAACTATCAGCCACTAGCCATCATTTGATTTTGAAAAAAATGAAAAAGAAGAATGAGAAAATGAAGAACAGCAAAAGAACTGCTGTGGTTTGTTGGTAAAACTCAGAACTGAATAGTAGCCGGTTGTCAATTATAATTTGCCGTCCGATAGAATATAATTTTGATGATTTAGGTAGAATTGAAGTAATTGATTCAACAAATGGGTGTGAATTTTATTATTACTTAAAGTAAATTTATATATAACTTAAAATATAGTAAAATTTTGACAACATACTAATAAAATTTACTTAAGAGTGAATTTATGTGTGATACTCCCGAGTTAGCACATATTCTGGAGATACAAAAGTGCAGAAAAGTGCAGAAAAAGAGCCAATCGGTAGACTGTAGTCTGATTAAACGGCCGACTGGCGACTGTTAAAACTCATTTTAGGAAATCTCATAACCATTTTCATATCAATTGAATCCAAGTCCTGCTGCTCGTATACCAGGAAATTTGATTCTACGGTAGCGGAAGTAGTAGAAAAAGGTAGTAATCTAAAAGAATGTGTAAGAGTGAATTTATGTGTAATACTCCCGAGTTAGCACATATTCTGGAGATACAAAAGTGCAGAAAAAGAGCCAATCGGTAGACTGTAGTCTGATTAAACGGCCGACTGGCGACTGTTAAAACTCATTTTAGGAAATCTCATAACCATTTTCATATCAATTGAATCCAAGTCCTGCTGCTCGTATACCAGGAAATTTGATTCTACGGTAGCGGAAGTAGTAGAAAAAGGTAGTAATCTAAAAGAATGTCAGTGCAGGAATATCTAGACGTGCACATGCTTTCCCGGAAAATAGAGGACGCCGTAAATGCGGCGGTTAGGGCTAGGACTCCGGATCCAGTTCTATTTATCTCCAATCACATGAGAAAAGCTGTATCGTCTGCAATTACCAAGGTCAAAGCCAGGCAAATTCTCGATAGCAGAGGAATTCCCACTGTTGAAGTTGATTTGTTCACCAACAAAGGAATCTTCCGCGGTGCTGCCCCCAGCGGTGCCTCGTGTGGAATGTACAAGTTTATGTCCATTTTTTTTAACGAGTATTGGCCTGATATTTTGTTGTAATTAATTGTTAGAATTTGGAATACTGTTAATTGATAAGAAGTAGGGAACTGGTAGTTAAATCACTGGACACCAAAAAAAAAAAAAAGAAGAGGATTTTGAAGTCTATTGTTTTATGTATATTTGGCGTTCTTTCCGAAACGTAGGGATTTGAATATAATTGTTTTTTTGTTGTTAACATCTATGATTATAAAATGGAGAAATCATCATCATCTGGTGAAAGCCACGAAAGTTTGTTAACATAGCTTCTATTGAACCCCATGGATTAAAATATCATATGATAGTTTCAATTTCAATTGCATAAATATTAAAGACAGTAATGGGAATCAGGTCCTTGCATTGGCTGTCCAAAACTGAAACTACAGCTTCAGATTTCAAGTAAACCAAATTTTCTTTTCTTCAATATAGAATGAGGTTTTCGAGAAATGCTTCAAGTATTTTCGACCTGTCTGCTGTGTTCAATAGGTGTAGTTCTGCATGTTTATGGATTTGATATTGTTATTTTCACTGGAAACTCTTAGAACAATAAATTTTCTCCATTGACTCAAAAACCATATTATTTGGTGGCTAGCAAATGCTTTTGATTGACTTTCTTGGTGCATGTTTGAGCTATTAGTGCTACATAGAAAATAATCACCTTGAACCTATAACCGCTTGTCGATTTCAATCACGACAAAGAGTTCTTTTATTACTGACATTTTAGAGGAATTTGAGATCAGGAAATGATTTAGTTCATGTTAAAATCATTTCATTTGCAGGACTACATTGCATAGTTACCGGTACACAAGTTTTTTTCCAGTATTCTGACATTGTACCAGTTTTCTTACACGAGTCAAAACATTTTGTCAAAAGCTAGATCTTGAAGTCCAGTAGGGGTAGCTTCATTAATTGTTTTATAATTAGGTATGAGGCTATTGAATTGCGAGATGGAGACAATGGAACATATCTTGGAAATGGTGTGAGTCGGGCTGTCAAAAATATCAATGACAAAATATCTGAAGCTTTAATCGGTATGGATCCAACTCTCCAAGCTCAAATTGATCAAGTCATGATTGAATTGGACAAGACAGAAAAGAAGGTAGCTTATGAAATCTATATCTGTACAAATGACGTCACACTTTAAATAGATTGGATTTTCTATATTTATTTTTAGTTTACCATTTACAGGGTGATCTTGGAGTAAATGCAATTATAGCAGTCTCAATTGCCGCTTGCAAAGCTGGGGCTTCTCAAAAAGAGGTATGCCCACCTTGAATCTTAATTATGCCACTTTGAGAGACATAAAAAAATTATCTTAAATCTGAGTGAAAGTTCATCTCCAGGTTCCACTCTACAGATACATTGCTGATCTAGCAGGCAAAACCAACTTTCGTCTTCCTGTACCTGCCTTCACTGTCATCAATGGTGGGAAATATGCTGGGAACAGTCTGCCAATTCAGGTAAGGTGCATTTGGGTTAATGTTTCCGGTTTCACTTGCTGTTTACTTTGTAGTTTATCTCATATTAGTCAAACAACCAGACAGGCGATCCTTGTGAATGAATTTGTTCTCACAAATTATTTAGTGGTGATTGCTTCATTGTTGTTTGATATATTTTATACATTCAAGATAGTTCTATTAGTCGATGGTCAAAAATGGCAACTAGATAACCCTAAGCTCATAAGTATGGAATGACCAGATATCCTGACAGGATATTTCCAGAAAAGAAGATTAGCAACTGAGCAAAAGCTGTTACGGTAACCTGTTATATTAATCACCGTTAAAGATTATCTTAATAAATTAGATAATACTGGCTCTGATCTCACTTTTCTCTCAGATTATATTGAACCAATTACCAAAAATGGCTTATATAGATTATTCAGGAAAAGTCAGTCCATAAACACTTGGTTCTGATTTTTATTTTTTGCTGCGTGTGTTGGGTTTGTTGGGGGTGAGTGGGTCTCCTTCACATTAGGACTATTGGACTTTAGGAGGTGGTTTTCTCATTTTTCTCATGTCTCATACAAATACTAGTTGGAATTCTAACTCGTGAAGGATTTTAATCCCACCATTTTTCCATCTCCAAAACTTTGGCTAGGCAGTTACTTGTTTTTTATTAAATTATTAGAAAAGCATGTGATATACCATCTAATAATCTTGTCATAACTGATAATGAACTTTTATGTATTCGCAGTTTGAAATCTAATTTTTGAAACTGTGCCAAACAGCATAACATTTGTATCACATATTACCTTGTTGATAATCAATTCTGAGACTCTACTTTAATAATTTCAACAGAATGTAGTTGGGGTAATTATGCATAAATAAGTTGACAGAAACTCTCTCATTTGACTCTAATGTGCACATTGTTTAGTTAACATATCGTTAGAAGCAAACCAGTCGTTACAAAGTAGAAAAAGAGTGTCTTTCGTGAAGCATGATCCTTGTCTCTCTCTCTTTCCTTGATTGAGTTCATATTTATGTATATGCACTAGACTTATTCAAGGCAAAATCAAAATGCTATGGGTAATTAATTTGATTTTGTCCTTCTATCCCCAAATTTATTCCCTACACTTTTACCCAGTCGTATTCTTTGCAGTTTGCTTCAATTTTTTTACCTTTTTCTTTCATCTGATCTCCAGTGTTGTTTATAGCGATATGTTTAATATAACTGACAGTCGCCACTAAAATTTTATCAGGAAATTATGATTCTCCCTGTTGCAGCAAGAAAATTTGAGGAGGCATTGCAAATGGGTGCTGAAACTTATCATCATTTAAAGGTGACTTGGCAACTGTGAAAGAGTTTTTACCTTTTTTTATCACTTTATATCTATTCAATTGCCAATTGTAATAGAGTTAATTGCATTCATGTTTATAAAACTATAAACGACCCTTTCTACAGTTTATCACTTTAGTTTTTTGGGAAGCATAAATTTAATCTTTTCTGTCAATTCAAAATTACAGAAAAGAAATCTGATCATAATTATGGCAGCATTTCTAGCATGTATCTCACCCATTGCTTTTGTGCATAATGCAAAATTTTCTCGCGATGAAACTTTGAGAAATAATGCTTTGTTTTCTTTTTGGCTGACCATGGTGGTGAGCATTTTTGACATGTTTTAGAAAGACATCTTTGTGAGAGTTTTTCATATTTAAGTCATACTCATGGTTTGCTGCTTTAATTTGTCATATTCTGAAATTGTCGGATGAACCTTACTGACTGAATAACGTTCTGTCTTTTAATCCATGTTAACTTGTGTACTCCCATCTTTGCTTGTATGAAGGCAGGCTATAATTACAGAAAAATATGGTGCACATGGATGTAATGTTGGGGAAGATGGTGGTTATACTCCAAATATTTCCAGGCAAGTTTTTCTTCATTTGGTTTCTTCTGTTGAACCAAATTGGTGGTCCTGATTTTCAGTATCTGCAGCTTGAAAGAAGGTTTGGATCTTGTAAAGGAGGCCATTGGCAGAACAGGCTATAATGACAAAATAAAGATAGCAATTAATGTTGCCGCTACTGAGTTTTGCATAGGTGATGTACTTCATCCTTGATGGTGTGACGCCCTTCTTGTAGAACAGAAAATCTGTATGTTCTTCTAGTATCATGAGTTGAGAAACACTGGGAAAGTATCAGAATTCCACATATATGTTTTCCTTCTCTATAAAAACTCTTGAAAGTTTATGCTCGTCTAAAACTCCAAAACAGTTCTGTTACCATGCAACCAGAGCCTGCCTTTTGTTATAATTACTCTGAAAATGATGCTAGTTGTTCTAAAATATTATTATTATTAATAAAACACTGAAACTCTTTCATACCATGTCGATTAATGCTAAAACTTTTTCATACTGTGTCAGTTCATGCTTCTATGATGATAACTTTCTTGATTCACAATTCAGACATCGAAATGGAATTATGATGTATGTTTTATTATCTTATTTTCCCCATCTAAAGTCGATAGCATATTCATTGACAAACATTTCATGCAATTCCATGTTCTTTATGTCCACTTGTAGTCGTGTATTATGAATGTTGCCTCATTTTAATGACTTAAACTTGTTCAAAATTCGGATAGGTGAGGACTTTTTGAAATTTAGGAATTTGTGATTAGGTTTCCACTGAATTTTATAAAAATTATATATAATGGAACTACGATACCGTGATTAAATTCCAATTATGCTGTCCAGTTCCTCATTGTCTTCATGCCTATACAGGACATGACTTAAGCATGTGAATGACTAATGAATTAGATGGAATGAGTTCAAGGAATGAAATAAAGGCTCTTCAGGGAGCTTTATTATTGCGGTGAAGCTTGCTATATTGTGCATGTGTGAGCAATCATTACATACAGGCTACAGCAATGGAACTGTTTCCACCTTAAATATCATCCTCTGATTTCTCGACTTTAGAACAAAAAAACTACCTGAAAGTGTCAGCTTCAATGCCACAAAGGATCGTGTTAGCATGAATCTGGATCAGCATAAATAACAAACTGAAATCATGAACCATGTAAGAGATGGTGATGGAGACATGATAGCAAGGGAGACTAGGCATTTTCTGAACTTGATAAAGTCACTGGTGCTTTAGTCCGGTCAACAATGTTTTTTCACCATCTGGATAATTAAACATAAGACAGTACTTTCGTACCTTTTTTATAAACTTCAGGCATTTTTGGGTTTATAGATAAATAAAACTACTTGGCTGGATTTTATTGAATTTATGTAAATATTCTGCATTTTTCTTAACTTGTGAAATTGGTTGTGGTCAATTCAAGTTGTATCCTCGGGGTACCCAACATTTGCTTCTGCTTGATATTTCTTTGCTATTCTTTGAAGTGTTGAGAGATTGCCTGTTGCCTTGAAAAATGTTCCTATTTAAGGGTGTCTTTATTGCCGGCTGGGTCACTTGAGCCATTGTTCCCAGCCGTTTGAAGAGATTATATTCTTTGTTCAACTTTAAGTTTCTCAGTTTATCTTATCTCTTTTATAAATTTATTAGCTTCTCATTTGTTCGAGAGGAACTGATTGTTTTGTTCGCTTATTTAGGTACTAAGTATGATTTGGATCATAAATCTCCAAATAAATCAGGTCAAAATTTCAAGTCAGGAGAGGATATGATTGATATGTACAAAGAACTCTGCGAAGGTATCTTAATTGCTAATTACATTTCTTTGATAGTTATTTCCCTGGGTCCTTGAATACGAAAGCTGCAGGCCTGAAAAAATCGATTTTTTTCTTCTATCCCAATATCTCATTACTCTTCTTGCAATACTTGGGGCTCTGGCAGAATACCCTGTTGTGTCAATTGAAGATCCATTCGACAAGGAGGATTGGGAACATGTCAAGCCAAGCATTTTTCTGGTCTTGGAATATGCCAGGTTTGCATTGCCTGAGACTCTTATTGAAGACTTTTTAATTGCAACGTCGACCCTACTGAAGTTGCTGCCACAGAATGACCACCAGATGAGGTTTGGAGTGAATACCTATCTGCAACTCCTGTGCAAGAATAACTTCTAATTAGAAATTAGAATTAACTCTCAGGAAGTTTAAGCTCTCTGCTCAAAACAAAGTGAATGAAATAAGCGTGGCAGGATGGACTCTGTCTTCATTCAATAACTCTGATAAGGAAAAACAGAATATCAACAGTACTTGAAAGATGCTAATGTAATGCACTTGTCCATGCCTTGCACTTGATGTATTGTGTTCGTTAAATTTTTTAGTGAAATAAAAAAAGTTTAAAAAAGTTAAGGTTTGGGTGATGAATGACCTCAAGAAGTCGAGAAACAATAAAACTTCAGCCACTTGACCACCCTCCCCCTTCAAACACATACACGGACATATACATCTGCAGTAATCTGTAACCCTGCCCTATTAAGTTTTTAGGACTCTTCTGATTGCAGGTTGTGGGAGATGACTTGTTGATGTCAAATCCAAAGCGTATAGAGAGAGCTGCGCAGGAGGCAGCTTGTAATGCACTTAATCTGAAGGTACCTGCTTATGTATACTTGAACTTCAGGCTGGCAATTTAAATGCTGACTGAGGGTAGTGGATTCATTTTTACTGCATTCTGCTAATTCCAGCTGTATTTCTATGTAATGATGACAAGTGAAACAGAAAATAATATAGGGCATTTTGCTAATGACTTATAAATTTTGTTCGTTCCATTTGTTCTTCAAGCTGGATATAAGGTTTTGACTACTGAATTCAATGCTAATTATAGCATTCAGGCTTTGGTGCATTAAAGATAAATGCCCATGTAAAGGGAGTAACTGCACAAAAATACCACTGACCTACATTGGAAACCTGCAAAGCATGTTTTCAGCTACGACGGAGACAGATGTCTCACTCCTACTTGAGCACCGTTGCTTGCTAATGCAATTGCAGCGTGACTAGTTTTTTCCACTTCTGCTTTTAGCATAGGATGAGAACAAATAAATTTATAATGTACTTGAATTTACTATTATTATTGCTTAAATTTGCACCGGTTCAAATAAATTTATAATGTAGTTGAATTTACTCTTATTATTGCTTAAATTTGCACGTGTTGTTGGTTTTCTGTTTACTTCTTCAAGTCATGATCTGTACTCCTTGTTGCAACTAGTGTAGATTATTCGTTAAGAGTCGGAACTGACTGGTTGCTATACATTTTCTACAAGCTTATGACAATTTCAGAGAGCTGTTTATGTCATGTAGAATGCATTTTCGTGCTGTCTGTAATGGAAGAACTGGAATTCAGGTTAACCAGGTTGGGACTGTGACAGAGGTCATCGAAGTCGTCAAAAGAGCAAAGGATGCCCACTGGGGTGTGGTGATATCTCAAAGAGGTGGAGAGACTGAAGATTCTTTCATAGCTGATTTGTCCGTTGGTCTTACCACTGGTCAGATTAAAGCAGGTGTGCCTTGCCGTGGAGAGAGGCTAGCAAAGTACAATCAGGTTTATATCTTACATATTAGTTCCCTGATTTGTGTTTTTGATTTTTTCGAAATCTGAACTTTGTGGAGGAGAGATAATATTCCTAGGGTGGAGTACTGGCAATCCTACACGAGCTATGTTGCATATCCTGATTTATCATATCTTTTAAAATTTGATACTCGTGGGACATGTACCCTAACAGGCTCAACATGTATTGGACATGTTCATGTCACGGTGACTCCATTTTATAAATTGGAATATAAACAATAAAAAATAATTTGATAAGAATTGAATGAACTTCATGTTGAAGTTGTTTTATATCTATTATGTGCACTTTTTGATGAATCCCTTTATTTCGTTGGCAGTGGTAATACAAAGTACAACTTTAAGTTATGCCAACATAACAAATAACGACTTATTATCACAAGATTTCACCTGCTAAAATTTTAAATCAAAACTGGAAATCAGTTTTATTTTATGAAGTAGAAAACTACAACAATATATGACCTTTAGTATCGCTTGACATGTCTTGTCATGCTTATACCCTCCTATTTGCGATACCAATTGAAAATTGAAAAATTATGTGTTACCTTGTCTGTGGTACCTTTTCCGTATATGTGCTTCGTAGCCTCGAACTTAGTTATAAGTTGTCGTTCTGAAAAACTAGCTCTTAGAAATTGATCTCATAGAGACAAAATGTGTAATGTCTCTTGCACCGCCTGATGATTCAACTCAGTTTCTTTGGTATATCTTCCTGTAACAATATAGAAAACTAAGATAAAGGAAATAACAGAAATAGGAAAGTAGTACTGATAACGTAACACTGACCATTGTGCCTCTATTTGTTTCCCTAGTCTTCCTTTTCAAATTCTGAGCAAAGTAATTTTGTATGTGCTCGTTTGTTTTCCCAATATGTGCTTGCTTGAAACAGGATTAAGTAAAACTGACTGAGAAAAATTTACCTGCAGTTGCTTAGAATTGAAGAAGAGCTTGGGGATCAAGCTGGTTATGTTGGTGATGACTGGAGACACTACTGAACATTTCCGTAGTTTTTCTGTTCCGAGTGGTCTTTTTCCACCGTGTTATTCTGTGGCATTGGCTCCCTCGCTTTTTTGCTGATTGCTTCGACCATATGGAGTATTGTATGCAGCATTTGAGGGACTAGGGAACTTGGCCTTCAGGGTGCTATTTGGCTGCTAAAATTGAGGATTCTAATTTGGTGAGTTGGGAATTTGTGGAAATCAAATGAGTAATTTGAACTAGTGTGCAAGTGATAAAGTAATTGTTTCCAAATGCAAAAACTTACAATTTTGAGACCAAATGCTCGCTTGTGATAAATATATAGTTACGGACACGGCTGAGGATTATTCGAGTTGCATATCCTGCATTTCCAGGTTTGTTCCTGCTGCTCGAGCTGTACTTGGAATTTTAACACGATCCTGCTTGGGAGTGCTTTTACTTTATTATAAGTTAAGCATTCCATGAAGTGGGTGAATGATAAGTGGGTAGCAGTTGTGAATCTTATAAACCGTGTGGATGAAAAAGTATGTTTAATCAATTGAAATTATAATTTAAGCTTTGTCTGACATGCACTTAAATGGTGAATTTTTCAAAATGGCTTCCTTACACTAAAAGGTAAATTAAGGTCTTGTATCTTAGGAACAACTTTTTGACTTTCAAATGTTTATTGTGTTATGACTAAAAATTAATCGTAATTGCACTAAAGAAAAATTGGGCCTGTTTGGGAGGGATTTTTTACTCTAAAAAATTGATTTTTTGATTGTTATTTCACTATTTCAGTTGTAATTTTTGACTTCTTCTCTCACATGTGGACCCCACATTTTTTCTCACGGTCAAAAAATCAATTCTCAAAATCCCTCCCAAACGGGGCCTGAGTGTGTTTGTTGTCCAATCCCCTTATCTTTGTCTTAGAAGAGCATCATTTGTCTCTATTTATAGGCTCAAAGACTATACCACTTAAACGCTCAACATAATTTAGCCATCATGCTGCACAGAAATGTGAGCCACCACCCAGAGTTTCTAGCTCCTTTATTGGCCAATATGATTGATCTTGCACGTCACCATGATTCCTATATTAAAAAAAGGTTGAACCCCAACCTTAAGGGTCCCCACCGACTCTGCCTTGAGTCATCGTGGAGGAGGTAAATCGTAGGATGTGCCTTCCAGGAGTCAGTGTGGAGAGCACATGGATAGGCCAAGACTGTTAACTTATATGGTAACTCTCGCTTGCAACAAAGTCAATTCCACCTTGCGGGGAATCGAACTCTGCACACTGTCGCGCTGAAACCTATCCGTCCTCCCCTTTGCCACTGGGAGATATGCCCTGAGGGCTCACCATGATTCCTATATTGCATCTCTGGCATCTGCTGATGATGATTAGTAGTTGGGTAATCATTGCTTAATTGATCGAAAATGAGGTGTTGCCGTCAAAGTTATCGTGTGTCATATTGAGAATGGTTGATGGCAAGGTAAGGCACTGTGGCAGTAAATATAAATCATGGTGTACTCTAAATTTTGACGACAATTACTCCGATTTGATCTTGAGATTAGCAGGAGTATAATATTCTGAAATATTTATTTAGAGACCTTTTGGTAGTCCTTTTTTCTAAAATGTATTTTTCGTTCTCTTCTTTTCAACCACATATTTTTTATTAAAATAATATTACACGTAAATCAAAAATTTTTCCTTATTTTTCAACCGCACATTTTACATCAATTTACTATTCTAAAATACATTTTTACATAAAAAT